>NW_027660045.1:0-403181 GCF_963082525.1 Nesoenas mayeri
TCTTTCCTTTCCTTTCCTTTCCTTGCCTTGCCTTGCCTTGCCTTGCCTTGCCTTTGCCTTGCCTTGCCTTGCCTTTCCCTGCCTTGCCTTGCCTTGCCTTGCCTTGCCTTGCCTTGCCTTGCCTTGCCTTGCCTTACCTTACCTTGCCTTGGCTTTCTATTCCTTACCTTGCCTTGCCTTGCCTTGCCTTGCCTTGCCTTTACCTTGCCTTACCTTACCTTGCCTTGGCTTTCTATTCCTTTCCTATCCTTGCCTTGCCTTGCCTTGCCTTACCTTGCCTTGTCTTGCCTTACCTTGCCTTTCCTTGCCTTTCTTTGCCTTTCCCTGCCTTGCCTTGCCTTGCTTTACATTGCCTTGCCTTACCTTATCTTACCTTGCCTTGACTTTCTATTCCTTTCCTATCCTTGCCTTGCCCTGCTTTGCCTTTCTTTTTCCTTTCCTTTCCTTTTCCTTTCCTTTCCTTTCCTTTCCTTTCCTTTCCTTTCCTTTCCTTTCCTTTCCTTGCCTTGCCTTGCCTTGCCTTGCCTTGCCTTGCCTTGCCTTTCCATGCCTTTCCATGCCTTTCCTTCCCTACCTTGTTTTGCCGTGCCTTGCCTTGCTTTTTTTCTTCTCCTTTCCTTTCCTTTCCTTTTCCTTTCCTTTCCTTTCCTTTCCTTTCCTTTCCTTTCCTTTCCTTTCCTTTCCTTTCCTTTCCTTTCCTTTCCTTTCCTTTCCTTTCCTTTCCTTTCCTTTCCTTTCCTTGCCTTTCCTGCCTTACCTTGCCTTACCTTCCCTTACCTTGCCTTTCCCTGCCTTTCTTTGCCTTTCTTTGTGTTTACTTGCCTTGCCTTGCCTTGCCTTGCCTTGCCTATCCCTGCTTGCCTTGCCCTGCTTCACCTTTCCTTTTCCTTTCCTTTCCTTTCCTTGCCTTGCCTTGCCTTGCCTTGCCTTGCCTTTCCTTTCCTTTTCTTGCCTTGCCCTGCTTTGCCTTTCGTTTTCCTTTCCTTTCTATTCCTTTTATTTCCTTGCCTTGCCTTGCCTTGCCTTGCCGTAATTTACCTTACCTTACCTTACCTTACCTTGCCTTGACTTTCTATCCTTGCCTTGCCTTGCCTTGCCTTGCCTTGCCTTGTCTTGCCTTTCTCTGCCTTTCCTTGCCTTTCCCTGCCTTTCCTTGCCTTGCCTTACCTTACCTTACCTTGCCTTGGCTTTTCTGTTCCTTTCCTATCCTTGCCTTGCCTTGCCCTGCCTTGCCTTGCCTTACCTTACCTTACCTTGCCTTGCCTTGCCTTGCCTTGGCTTTCTATTCCTTTCCTTTCCCTTCTTTTCCTTTCCTCTCCTCTCCTTTCCTTTCCTTTCCTTTCCTTTCCTTTCCTTTCCTTTTCATTTCCTTTCCTGCCTTGCCTGTTTTTCCTTTCCTTACTTTTCCTTTCCTTTCCTTTCCTTTCCTTTCCTTTCCTTTCCTTTCCTTTCCTTTCCATTCCTTGCCTTGCCTTGCCTTGCCTTGCTTTTCCTTTCCTTGCCTTGTCTTGCCTTGCCTTGCCTTGCTTTTCCTTTCCTTGCCTTGCCTTGCCTTGCCTTGCCTTGCTTTTTCTTTCTTTGCCTTCCCTTGCCTTGCCTTGCCCTGCTCTGCCTTCCCTTTCAATATCCAGTCGGGTTTGTGACACACGCGTCCTCCAATGCAGTTTGAGACGCACACACTGTCTAATGCAGTTTTTGAAAAACACAATGTCCTAAGCGGTTTGTGAAACATACGCTTTCTAACGGGGGTTTGTGACATATACACTGTCCAATTGGGTTTGTGACAAACATACTGTCCGGAGCGCTTTGTTACACGAACGCTGTTTAATGGGGTTTGTCACACACATGCTGTCCAATGGAGTTTGAGACACACACGCTGTCCCATTGAGTTTGACACACACACACAGTCTAAAGGTGTTTGAAACACAGACGCTGGTTAATGGTGTTTGTGACACACATCCTGTTCAATAGGGTTTGTGACACACATGCTATATAATGGGATTTGAGACACACACACTCTCCAATGGGGTTTGTGACAAACGCCCTCTAATGGAGTTTGTAACACACTCGCTGTCCAATGGGGTCTGTGATACACACGCTTTCCAATAGGGTTTGTGACACACACGCTGTCCAATGGAATTTGTGACACACACACTGTTCAATCGGGTTTGAGAAACAGACGCTATCCAATGGGTTTTCTGACACACACACTGTCCAGTGAGGTTGTTACACACAGGCTATGCAATGGGGTTTGTGACACACACACTGTCCAATGGGATTTGAGACACACCGGCCCTTCAATGGGCTTTGTGACACACGCACTCTCTCAAATGGGGTTTGTGAAACACACACGCTGTTCAATGGGGTTTCAGACACACACGCTGCCCAATGGGATTTGTGACACACACGTTCTCCAATGGGGTTTGTGGCACACACACACTGTGCAATGGGGTTTGTGACACACACACTTTCCAATGGGGATTGAGACACAGACGCTGCCCCAATGAGTTTTGTGAAACACACACTGTCCAGTGGGGTTTGTGACACACAGACGCTGTCCAATGGGGTTTCTGAAACACACACTGTCCAGAGGGCTTTGTGACACACATGCTGTCTAATTAGATTTTTGACACACAAGCTGTCCAATGGGGTTTAAGACACACACGCTGTCCAATGGTTTTTTTGAGACACACACTGTGCACTAGGTTTTGTGACACACACGCTGTCCAATGGGGGTTTGTGACACACACGCTGCCGAGTGGCGATTGTGACGCACACACGCTGTCCAGTGCGGTTTGAGACACACACGCTGTCCAATGGGGTTTGTGAGACACAAATGCTGTCCAATGGATTTTTAGACACAGAGGCTGTCCAATGGTTTATGTGACACACACGCTGTCCAATGGTTTTGACATTCACAAGCTATCCAATGGGGATTGTGACACACATACTGTCCAATGGGTTTTGAGAGACACACCCCCTCCACTCGCTGTCCAATGGGGTCTGTGATACACACCACTTTCCAATAGGGTTTGTGACACACACGCTTTCAATAGGGTTTGTGACACACACGCTGTCCAACGGGATATGTGGCACATACTCTGTCCAATGGAATTTGTGACACACACACTTTCTCATGGGGTGTGAGACACACACGGTATCCAATGGGGTTTGTGAAACACACACTGTCCAATGAGGTTTTTGACACCCGCGCTGTCAAATGGATTTTGTGACACATACACTGTCTATGGGTTTGTGAAAAACACACTGTCCAGAGGGCTTTGTGACACACATTCTGTTCAATGGGGTTTTAGACACATAGGCTATCCAATGTGGTTTGTGACACAGACGCTGCCCAATGGGTTTTGTGACACACACGCGGTCCAGTGGGTTTTGTGGCACACACGCTGTCAAGTGGGTTTTTTGACACACACACTGTCCAAAGGGATTTGTCAAAAACACACTGTACAGAGGGCTTTGTGACACGCACGCTGTCCAATGGGTTTTGAGACACAAACACTATCCAATGGGGTTTGTGACACACACACTGTCCAATGGGGTTTGAGACACACATTCGCTGTCCAATGTGGTTTGTGACACACGCTGTCCAATGAGGTTTGTGACACACACACTTTCTAATTGGGATTGAGACACACACCGTATGCAATGGGGTTTGTGACACACACACTTTGCAATGGGGTTTGTGAAAAACACACAGTACAGAGGGCTTTGTGACACACATGCTGTCAATTGGTGTTTGAGACACGCACGCTATCCAATGGGGTTTGTGACACACACACTGTCTAATGGCGTTTGTGAAACACACGCTGTTCAATGGGTTTTGTCACACACACACTGTCCAATGGAGTTATAGACACACACGCTTTCCAATGGGGTTTGTGACACACACACGCTGTCCAATGGGATTTGTGAAACACACATAGTCTAATGGGGTTTGAGACACTCACACTGTCCAGAGAGTTTTGTGGCACACACTGTCCAATGGTGTTTTTGAAACAAACGCAGTCCAGTAGGTATTGTGACACACACTCTGTCTAATGGGGTTTGTGACACACACGCTGCCCAAAGGGATTTGTGACACACACGCTGTTCAATTGGGTTTTTGACACACAGGCTGTCCAATGGGGTTTAAGACACACACGCTGTCCAATGGCTTTTGCGACACAAACACGTTGTTCAATGGGGTCTGTGACACACACACTGTCAAATGGGTTTTGTGACACACATGCTGTGCAATGGGATTTGTGAGACACACACGCTGTCCAATGGGGTTTGTAACACACACTCTGTCCAGGGGAGTTTGTGACACACACGCTGACCAATGTTGTTTGTGACACACACACCGTGCAAAGGGCTTTGAGACACACACGCTATCCAATGACATTTGTGACACACACACGGTTTCCAATGGGGTTTGTGACACACACACTGTCCAATGGAGTTTGAGACACACACACTATCCAATGGAGTTTTGTGACACACACTCTGTCCATTAGGGTTTGTGAAACACAGACAGTCCAATGGGGTTTGAGACACACACACTGTCCATAGAGGTTTGTGACACACACTGTCCAATGTTGTTTGTGCCACACACGCTTTCCAATGGGGTGTGAGACACACACGCTGTCCCTTTGAGTTTGACACACACACAGTCCAAAGGTGTTTGAGACACAGACACTGGCCAATGGGGATTGTGACACATACCCTTTCCAATAGGTTTTGTGACACACACAAACTCCAATGGAGTTTGTAAAACACTCGCTGTCCAATGGGGTCTGTGATACACACACTTTCCAATAGGGTTTGTGACACACACACTGTCCAATGGAATTTGTGACACACACACTGTTCAATGGGGTTTGAGAAACAGTCTCTATCCAATCGGTTTTCTGACACACACACTGTCCAATGAGGTTTGTTACACACAGGCTATCCAATGGGGTTTGTGACACACACACTGTCCACTGGGGTTTGAGACACACAGGCCCTCCAATGGGGTTTGTGACACACACACTGCCCAGTGGGGTTTGTGAAACACACACAGTCCAATGGGGTTTGAGACCCAGACACTGTCCAATAGGGTTTTTGACACACACACAGTCTAATGGGGTTTTTGACACACACTATCCAGTGGGGTTTGACATTCACAGGCTATCCAATGGGGTTTGTGACACATACACACGGTCCAATTAGGTTTGAGAAACACACGGTATGCAGTGGGGTTTATGATACACACACTGTCAATGGGGTTTGTGACACACACGCTTTCCAATACGGTTTGTGACACACATGCTATCCAGTGGGGTTTGAGACACACAAACTGTCCAAGGGGGTTTGTGACAGACATGCTGTCCAATAGAGTTTTTGACACACACGCTGTCCAATGGGGTTTGTGATACACACGCTTTCCAATAGTGTTTGAGACACACACTCCCTCCAATAGGGTTTGTGACACACACACTGTTCAATGGGGTTTGAGACACACACGCTATCCAATCGGGTTTCTGATACACACTCGCTGTCCAATAGGTTTTGTGACACACACGCTGTCCAATGGGGTTTGTGACACACAAACTGTCCAATGGGGTTTGGAACACACACTACCTCCAATAGGGTTTGTGACACAAACACTGTTCAATTTGGTTTGAGACACACACACTATCCAATGGGTTTTCTGACACACACACTGTCCAATGAGGTTTGTGACACACACGCTATCCAATGGGGTTTGTGACACACACGCTGTCCAATAGAGTTTGTGACACACACTGTCCAGAGGGCTTTGTGACACACATGCTGTCAATTGGTGTTTGAGACACACACGCTATCCAATGGGGTTTGTGACACACACGCTGTCCAATGGGGTTTGTGAAACAAACGCTGTCCAATGGGGTTTGTGACACACACACTGTCCAATGGGGTTTGAGACACACATACTGTCCAATGGGTTTTCTGACACACACACTGTCCAATGAGGTTTGTTACACACAGGATATCCAATGGGGTTTCTGACACACACACTGTCCAATGGGGTTTGAGACACACAGGCCCTCCAATGGGGTTTGTGAGACACACATGCTGTCCAATGGATTTTTAGACACAGACACTGTCCAATGTGATTTGTGACACAAAAACGCACTCCAATGGAGTTTGTAACACACACACTGTCCAATGGGTTAGGTGACACACACGCTGTCCGATGGGTTTTGACATTCACATGCTGTCCAATGGGAATTGAGACACACACAATGTCCAAAGGGTTTTGAGGGACATACGCTGTCAAATGGGATTGGTGACACACACGTTGTCCAATGGGGTTTGTGACACACACACTTTCGAGTAGGGTTTGTGACACACACGCTATCGAACGGGGTATGTGGCACATACTCTGTCCAATGGGGTTTGTGAAACACACGCTGTGCAATGGGGTTTGTGACACACACACTGTCCAATGGGGTTTGAGACACACACTCTCTCCAATGGGTTTTCAGACACACACACTGTCCAATGAGGTTTGTTATACACAGGCCCTCCAATGGGGTTTGTGACACACACACGCCTTGCAGTGCTATTTGTGACACACACGTCCTCCAATGGGGTTTCTGACACGCACACTGTCCAGTGGGTTTTGTCACATACACGCTGTCCAATGGGATTTGATATTCACACGCTATTCAGTGGGGTCTGTGACACACACACACCGTCCAATGGGATTTGTGACATACACACGTCCTCCAGTAGGGTTTGTGACACACACACAGTCCAACGGGATTTGTGACACACACGCTGTCCAGTGGTGTTTGTGAAACACACACAGTCCAATGGAGTTTGAGACCCACACACTGTCCAGAGAGGTTTGAGACACACACTGTCCAATGTTGATTGTGACACACACGCTGACCAATAGGGTTTGTGACACACACGCTGTCCAATGGGGTTTGTGACACACACACGCTGTCCAATGTGGTTTGTGACACACGCTGTCCAATGGGGTTTTGCATTCACAGGCTATCCAATGGCGTTTGTGACACACACACGCGGTCCAATGGGGTTAGAGATACACCCAGTATGCAGTGGGGTTTTTGACACACACGCTGTCCAATAGGGTTTGTGACACACACGCTGTCCAATGGGGTTTGTGACACATGCTGTCCAATGGGGTTTGACATTCACAGGTTATCCAATGGGGTTTGAGACACACACACTGTCCAATGGTGTTTGTGACACACACGCTGTCAAAGGGGTTTGTGACACAAACGCTGTCCAATAGAGTTTGTGACACACACGCTGTCAAAGGGGTTTGTGACACAAACGCTGTCCAATAGAGTTTGTGACACACACGCTGTCCAATGGAGTTTGTGATACACACACAGTCGAATAGGGTTTGAGACACACACGCTATCCAATGGGTTTTCTGACACACACACTGTCCAATGAGATTTGTGACACAGACACTATCCAATGGGGTTTGTGACACACACACTGTCTAAATGGGTTTGTGAAACACACGCTGTCCAATGGGGTTTGTCACACACACACTGCCCAATGGGTTTTGTGACACACACACTGTCCAATGGGGTTTGTGGCACACACACTTACCAGTGGGGATTGTGACTCACAGACGCTGTCCAATGGGGTTTCTGAAACACACACAGTCGAATGGGGTTTGAGACACACACACTGTCCAGAGAGGTTTGTGGCGCACACTGTAAAATGTTGTTTGTGACACACACGCTTTCCAATGGGGTTTGTGACACACGCTGCCCAGTAGGGATTGTGAAACACACACTGTCCAATGGAATTTGTGACACACACACTTTCTAATGGGGTGTGAGACACACACGTTATCCAATGGGTTTTCTGACACACACACTCTCCAATGGGGTTTGTGAAAAACACACTGTTCAGAGGGTTTGTGACACACACGCTGCCCAATAGGGTTTGTGAAACACAGACAGGCCAATGGGGTTAGAGACACACACACTGTCCATAGAGGTTTGTGACACACACTGTCCAATGTTCTTTGTGACACACAAGCTTTCCAATGGGGTTTGACATTCACAGGCTATCCAATGGGGTTTGTGACACACACACGGGATCCAGTGGGGTTTGAGATATACACGGTATGCAGTTGGGTTTATGATACACACGCTGTCCAATGGGGTTTGTGATACACACACAGTCGAATAGGGTTTGAGACACACACACTATCCAATGGGTTTTCTGACACACACACTGTCCAATGAGATTTGTGACACACACACTGTCCAATGGGGTTTCTGACACAGACACTGCCCAATGGGTTTTGTGACACACACGTTGTCCAGTGGATTTTGTCACACACACACTGCTCAATGGGTTTTGTGACACACACACTGTCCAACGGGGTTTGTGGCACACACACTTACCAGTGGGAATTGTGACTCACAGACGCTGTCCAATGGGGTTTCTGAAACACACACAGTCGAATGGGGTTTGAGACACACACACTGTCCAGAGAGGTTTGTGGCGCACACTGTAAAATGTTGTTTGTGACACACACGCTGTTCAATGGGGTTTGTGACACACGTTGCCCAGTAGGGATTGTGAAACACACACTGTCCAATGGAATTTGTGACACACACACTTTCTAATGGGGTGTGAGACACACACGGTATCCAATGGGTTTTCTGACACACACACTCTCCAATGGGGTTTGTGAAAAACACACTGTTCAGAGGGTTTGTGACACACACGCTGTCCAATGGGGTTTGAGACACACACGCTATCCAATGCAGATTTGTGACACACACGTCGTCCAATAGGGTTTGTGAAACACAGACAGGCCAATGGGGTTAGAGACACACACACTGTCCATAGAGGTTTGTGACACACACTGTCCAATGTTCTTTGTGACACACAAGCTTTCCAATGGGGTTTGAGACACTCACGCTGTCTAATAGGCTTTGTGAAACACACACTGTCCAATAGGGTTTGTGACACACACGCTGCCCAATGGTGTTTGTGACACACTCACTGTCCAATGGGTTTTGTGACACACACACGCTGTCCAGGTGGGTTATTGAAACACAGAGTCCAATGGGGTTTGAGACCCACACACTGTCCAGAGAGGTTTGAGACACACACTGTTCAATGTTGATTGTGACACACACGCTGTCCAATAGGGTTTTTGACACACACACTGTCCAATAGTGTTTGTGACACACACGCAGTCCAATGGGGTTTGTGACACACGCTGTCCAATGGGGTTTGACATTCACAGGCTATTCAATGGGGTTTGTGACACACACACGGGGTCCAGTGGGGTTTGAGATATACACGGTATGCAGTTGGGTTTATGATACACACGCTGTCCAATGGGGTTTGTGACACACACACTGTCAATGGGGTTTGTGACACACGCTGTCCAATAGGGTTTGTGACACACATGCTGTCCAAAGGGGTTTGAGACACACACATTGTTCAATGGGGTTTGAGACACAGACACTGCCCAATGGGTTTTGTGACACACACAATGTCCAACGGATTTTGTGGCACACACACTGACCAGTGGGGTTTGTGACACACAGACGCTGTCCAATAGGGTTTCTGAAACACACACAGTCGAATGGGGTTTGAGACACACACACTGTCCAGAGAGGTTTGTGGCGCACACTGTAAAATGTTGTTTGTGACACACACGTTGTCCAATGGGGTTTGTGACACACGCTGCCCAGTAGGGATTGTGAAACACACACTGTCCAATGGAATTTGTGACACACACACTTTCTAATAGGGTGTGCGACACACACTGTATCCAATGGGTTTTCTGACACACATACTCTCCAATGGGGTTTGTGAAAAACACACTGTTCAGAGGGTTTGTGACACACACGCTGTCCAATGGGGTTAGAGACACACACACTGTCCATAGAGGTTTGTGACACACACTGTCCAATGTTCTTTGTGACACACAAGCTTTCCAATGGGGTTTGAGACACTCACGCTGTCTAATAGGCTTTGTGAAACACACACTGTCCAATAGGGTTTGTGACACACACGCTGCCCAATGGCGTTTGTGACACACTCACTGTCCAATGGGTTTTGTGACACACACACGCTGTCCAGGTGGGTTATTGAAACACAGAGTCCAATGGGGTTTGAGACCCACACACTGTCCAGAGAGGTTTGAGACACACACTGTCCAATGTTGATTGTGACACACACGCTGTCCAATAGGGTTTTTGACACACACACTGTCCAATAGTGTTTGTGACACACACGCAGTCCAATGGGGTTTGTGACAGACACTGTCCAATGGGGTTTGACATTCACAGGCTATCCAATGGGGTTGGTGACACACACACGGGATCCAGTGGGGTTTGAGATATACACGGTATGCAGTTGGGTTTATGATACACACGCTGTCCAATGGGGTTTGTGACGCACACACTGTCAATGGGGTTTGTGACACACGCTGTCCAATAGGGTTTGTGACACACATGCTGTCCAATGGGGTTTGAGACACACACACTGTCCAATGGGGTTTGTGACACAGACACTGCCCAATGGGTTTTGTGACACACACGTTGTCCAGTGGATTTTGTGACACACACACTGTCCAGTGGGGTTTGTGCCACACACACGCTGTCCCATGGTGTTTGGAACACACACTGTCCATGGAGTTTGTGACACACATGCTTTCCAATAGGGTTTGTGACACAGACGCTGTCAACCGGGGTTTGTGACACACACTCTGTCCAATGGAATTTGTGACACACACACTGTTCAGTGGGTTTTGTGACACACACACTGTCGAATAGGGGTTTGTGAAAAACACACTGTACAGAGGACTTTGTGACACGCATGTTGTCCAATGGGTTTTGAGACACAGACACTATCCAATGGGGTTTGTGACACACACACTGTCTAATGGGATTTGTGAAACACACGCTGTCCAATGGGGTTTGTCCCACACACACTGTCCAATGGAGATATAGACACACACGCTGTCCAATGGGGTTTGTGGCACACACACTGACCAGTGGGGTTTGTGACACACACACGCTGTCCAATGGGGTTTCTGAAACACACACAGTCGAATGGGGTTTGAGACACACACACTGTCCAGAGAGGTTTTTGGCGCACACTGTCCAATGGTGGTTTTGACAGACACGGTGTCCAGTAGGTATTGTGACACACACTCTTTCTAATGGGGTTTGTGACACACACGCTGCCCAAAGAGGTTTGTGACACACACGCTGTCCAATTGGGTTTTTGACACACAGGCTGCCCAATGGGGTTTAAGACACACACGCTGTCCAATGGGGTTTGTGAAACACACACTGTCCAATGGGGTTTGTCACACACATACTGTCCAATGGAGTTATAGACACACATGCTGCCCAGTGGGGATTGTGAAACACACACTGTCCAATGGAATTTTTGACACACACACTTTCTAATGGGGTGTGAGACACACACGGTATCCAATGGCGTTTGTGACGCATACACTGTCCAATGAGGTTTTTGACACCCGCGCTGTCAAATGGGTTCTGTGACACATACATTGTCCAATGACGTTTGTGAAAAACACACTGTCCAGAGGGCTTTGTGACACACATTCTGTCCAATGGGGTTTGAGACACATAGGATATCCAATGGAGTTTGTGACACAGACGCTGCCCAATGGGTTTTGTGACACACACACTGTCCAGTGGGGTTTGTGACACACACGCTGTCCAATTGGGTTTCTGAAACACTCACAGTTTAAGGGGATTTGAGACAGACACACTGTCCAGAGAGGTTTGTGACACACACTGTCCAATGTTCTTTTTGAACAAACCCCTTTGGAGGGCGTGCGTGTCACAAACACCATTGGACAGCGTGTGTGTCTGAAACTCCATTGGACAGTGTGTGTGTCACACACACCACTGGAAAGCGTGTGTGTGTCACAAACGGGATTGGACAGCGTGTGTGTCTCAAACCTCATTGGAGAGGTTGTGTGTCACAAACACCATTTAACAGCGTGTGTGTCTCAAATTCCGTTGGACAGTGTGTGTGTGTGTCAAAAACCCCATTGGACAGTGTGTGTGTCTCAAACCCCATTGGACAGTGTGGTTGTCAAAAATTCCATTGGACAGAGTGTCTGTCACAAACACCATTGGTCAGCGTGTGTCTCAAACCCCATTGGAAAACGTGTGTGTCTCAAACCTCTTTGGAATGTTTGTGTGTCTCAAACTCAATGGGACAATTTGTGTGTCACAAACCCCGTTGGACAGGTTGTGTGTCACAAACCCCATTGGACAGTGTGTCTCTCTCAAAGTCCAGTAGACAGGGTGTGTGTCTCAAACCCCATGAAAAGTGTGTGTGTCAAAACCACCATTGGACATCGTGTGTGCCACAAACCCCTTTGGACAGTGTGTGTGTCACAAACCCCATTAGACACCCTGTGCGTCTCAAACCCCATTGGACAGGATGTGTGTCACAAACCCCGTGGGACAATGTGTGTGTCACAAATTCAATTGGACAGAGTGTGTGTCACAAATCCCACTGGACAGCGCGTGTGTCTAAAACCCCATTGGACAGTGTGTGTTTCACAAATTCCATTGGACAGCGTGTGTGTCACAAAACCCATTGGACAGGATGTGTGTCACAAACACCATTGGAGGGTGTGTGTGTCACAAACCCCATTGGATATCGTGTGTGTCTCAAACCCCATTTGACAGTGTGTGTGTGTCACAAATTCCATTGGACAGAATGTGTGTCACAAACCGCATTGGATAGCGTGTGTGACAAACCCCACTGGACAGCGTGTGTGTCTCAGACCCCATGGACAGTGTATGTGTAACAAAGACCATTGGACAGCGTGTGTATGTCGCAATCCCCATTAGACAGAGTGTGTCTTTCAAACCCCTTTGGACTGTGTGTGTCTCAAACTAAATGGGACAGCGTGTGTGTCTCAAACCCAATTTGACAGTGTGTGTGTCACAAACCCCATTGGACAGTGTGTGTGTCATAAACCCCATTGGATACTGTGTGTGTCACAAACCCCGTTGGACAGCTGGTATGTCGCAAAAGCCATTAAACAGCGTGTGTGTCACAAATCCCTCTGGACAGTGTGTGTGTCACAAACCCCATTGGACAGCGTGTGTGTCACAAACCCTATTGGATAGCATGTGTGTCTCAAACCCCATGAGACAGCGTGTGTGTCTTAAACCCTATTAAACAGTGTGTGTTTCACAAATCCCTTTGGACATCGTGTGTTTCACAAACCCCATTGGACAGTGGTTGTCTCACAAACCTCAGTGGACAGCGTGTGTCTCTCAGACTCCATGGACTGTGTATGTGTCACAAACACCATTGAACAGCGTGTGTGTGTCACAAACCCCATTGGACAGCGTGTCTGTGTCACAAACTCCATTGGACAGCATGTATCTCAAACCCTATTCTACTATGTGTGTCTCAAACTCAATGGGACACCGTGTGTTTCTCAAACCCAATTTTACTGTGTGTGTATCTCAAAACCCATGGGACAGAGTGTGTGTCTCAAACCCCATTGGAGAGCGTGTGTGTCTAAAACCCCATGGACAGTGTGTGTGTCAAAAATTCTATTGGACAGATTGTGTGTCACAAAACCCATTAAACAGCGTGTGTGTCACAAACCCCTCTGGACAGTGTGTGTGTGACAAACCCCTTTAAACAGTGTGTGTTTCAAAAACCGGATTGGACAGCGTTTGTGTGTCATGAACCCCATTTGACAGCGTGTGTATCTCAAAACCCAATGGACACTGCGTGTATCATGAACCCCATTGGATCGCGTGTGAATGTCAAACCCCAGTGGACAGCGTGTGTGTCACAAACCCCACTGGAAAGCGTGTGTGTCACAAACCACATTGGACAGCGTGTGTTTCACAAATCCTATTGGATAGCATGTGTGTCTCAAACCCCATGAGACAGTGTGTGTGTCTTAAACTCTATTAAACAGTGTGTGTTTCACAAACCCCCATTGGACAGCGTGTGTTTCACAAATCCCATTGGACAGTGTTTGTGTCACAAACCCCATTGGACAGTGTGTGTGTCTCAAACCCCAGTGGACAGCGTGTGTGTCTCAGACTCCATGGACAGTGTGTGTGTCACAAACCCCATTGGACAGCTTGTGTGTCTCAAACCCCTTTGGACAGCGTGTGTGTCTAAAACCCCATGGACAGTGTGTGTGTCAAAAATTCCATTGGACAGATTGTGTGTCACATAACCCATTAAACAGCTTGTGTGTCACAAACCCCTCTGGACAGTGTGTGTGTGACAAACCCCATTAAACAGTCTGTGTTTCAAAAACCGCATTGGACAGCTTTTGTGTGTCATGAACCCCATTGGACAGCGTGTGTATCTCAAAACCCATTGGACAGTGTGTGTGTCACGAACCCCATTGGATAGCGTGTTAATGTCAAACCCCAGTGGACAGCGTGTGTGTCACAGAACCCATCACACAGATTGTATGTCACAAACCCCATTGGAGGGCGTGTGTTTCACAAACCCCATTGGACAGCGTGTGTTTCGCAAACCCTATTGGATAGCATGTGTGTCTCAAACCCCAGTGGACAGCGTGTGTGTGTCACAAACTCCATTGGACAGCGTGTGTGTCCAAAACTCTATTGGACAGTGTGCGTGTCACAAAACCTATTGGAAAGCGTGTTTGTATCAAACCCCATTAGACAGTGTGTGTGTCACAAACCCCATGGGAAGCGTGTGTGTGTCACAAGCGCCATTGGAAAGCGTATGTGTCTCAAACCCTTTTGGACACTGTTTTTCACAAACCCCATTGGACAGCGTGTGTGTGTCAAACAACATTGGATAGCGTGTGTGTCTAAAACCCCATTGGATAGTGTGTGTATCTCAAACCACATTGGACAGCATGCTTGTCTCCAAACACATTGGACAGTCTGTGTGTCTCAAACCTCATTGGAGGGCATATGTCACAAACCCCATGACACAGTGTTTGTTTCACAAAACCCATTGGGCAGCGTATGTGTCTCAAATCCCATTGAACAGTTTGTGTGTCACAAACCCCATTGGACAGTGTGTGTTTCAAAAAGCACTCTGGACAGTGTGTGTGTCACAAACCCCATTGGATATCGTGTGTGTCTCAAACCCCATTAGACAGAGTGTGTGTCACAAAGCCCTCTGCAGGGCATATGTCACAAAACCCATGGCACAGTGTGTGTGTCACAAAACCCATTGGGCAGCGTGTGTGTCTCAAACCCCATTGAACAGCGTGTGTGTCTTAAACCCCATTGGCCATCTTCTCTGCCACAAACCCCATTGAACAGCGTGTGTGTCTCAAAGCCCTTTGGACTGTGTGTTTGTCTCAAACTCAATTGGACACCGTGTGTTTCTCAAACCCAATTTTACAGTGTGTGTGTCACAAACCCCATGGGACAGAGTGTGTGCCTCAAACCCCATTGGACAGCGTGTGTGTCTAAAACCCCATGGACAGTGTGTGTGTCAAAAATTCCATTGGACAGATTGTGTGTCACAAAACCCATTAAACAGCGTGTGTGTCACAAACCCCTCTGGACAGTGTGTGTGTGACAAACCCCTTTAAACAGTGTGTGTTTCAAAAACCGGATTGTACAGCGTTTGTGTGTCATGAACCCCATTGGACAGCTTGTGTATCTCAAAACCCAATGGACAGTGTGTGTGTCACGAACGCCATTGGATCGCATGTGAATGTCAAACACCAGTGGACAGCGCGTGTGTCACAAAACCCATCAAACAGATTGTATGTCACAAACCCCATTGGAGGGCATGTGTTTCACAAACCCCATTGGACAGCGTGTGTGTCTAAAATCCCATGGACAGTGTGCATGTCACCAAACCCATTGGAAAGCGTCTGTGTATCAAACCCCATTGGACACTGTGCATGTCACAAACCCCATTGGAAAGCGTGTGTGTGTCACAAACGCCATTGGACAGCGTGTGTGTCTCAAACCCCTTTGGACAGTGTGTTTGTCACAAACCCCATTGGACAGCCTGTGTGTGTCAAACAACATTGGATAGCGTGTGTGTCTAAAACCCCATTGGACAGTGTGAGTGTCTCAAAGGCCAATGGAGAGCATGCTTGTCTCAAACCCCATTGGATATCGTGTGTATCTCAAACCACATTGGACAGCGTGTGTGTCACCAAACCCATTGGACAGTTTGTGTGTCTCAAACCCCATTGGACAGCGTGTGTTTCACAAAGCCCTCTGGACAGTGTGTGTGTCACATACCCCATTGGAGAGCGTGTGTGTCTCAAACCCCATCGGACAGAGTGTGTGCCACAAAGCCCTCTGGAGGGCATATGTCACAAAACCCATTGGGCAGCGTGTGTGTCTCAAACCCCATTGAACAGCGTGTGTGTCTTAAACCCCATTGGCCATCTTCTGTGTCACAAACCCTATTGAAAAGCGTGTGTGTCACAAACACCATTGGAGAGTGTGTGTGTCACACACACCACTGGAAAGCGTGTGTGTTTCACAAACGGCATTGGACAGCATGTGTATCTCAAATCCCCTTGGACAGTGTGTGTTTCAAAAACCCTATTTGACAGCGTGTGTGTCTCAAACCCCATTGGACAGTATGTGTGTCTCAAACCTCATTGGATAGCGTGTGTATCTCAAACCCCATTGGACAGCGTGTTTGTCTCAAAGACCATTGGACAGCTTGTGTGTGTCTCAAACCCCATTGGACAGCTTGTGTGTCTCAAAACCCTTTGCACTGTGTGTGTGTATCAAACTCAATGAGACAGCATGTATGTCTCAAACCCAATTTTACAGTGTGTGGGTCACAAACCTCGTTGGACAGCGTGTGTTTCACAGACCCCATTGGACAGTGTGTGTGTCATAATCCCCATTGGATACCGTGTGTATCTCAAACCTCATTGGACAACGTGTGTGTCACAAAACCCATTAGAAAGTGTTTGTGTCTCAAACCCCACTGGAGGGCGTGTGTGTCACAAAGCCCTCTGGACAGTGTGTGTGTCAAAAATTCCATTGGACAGAGTGTGTGTCAGAAACCTCATTGGACAGCGTGTGTGTCACAAATGCTATTGGATAGTGTGTGTGTCACAAATCCCCTTGGACAGCGTGTGTGTCTCAGACCCCATGGACAGTGTATGTGTCACAAACACCATTGGACAGTGTGTGTGTCACACACACCACTGGAAAGCATGTGTGTTTCACAAACGGCATTGGACAGCGTGTGTGTCTCAAACCCCATTGGACAGCGTGTGTGTGTCTCAAACCCCATTGGACAGCTTGTGTGTCTCAAACCCCTTTGCACTGTGTGTGTGTATCAAACTCAATGGGACAGCATGTATGTCTCAAACCCAGTTTTACAGTGTGTGTCTCACAAACCCCGTTGGACAGCGTGTGTTTCACAGACCCCATTGGACAGTGTGTGTGTCATAATCCCCATTGGATACCGTGTGTATTTCAAACCCCATTGGACAGCGTGTGTGTCAGAAAAGCCATTAAACAGCGTGTGTGTCACAAACCCGTCTGGACATTGTGTGTGTCACAAACCCCATTGGACAGTGTGTGTTTCAAAAACCCCATTGGATACTGTGTGTATCTCAAATCCCATTTGACAGCGTGTGTGTCACAAAACCCATTAAACAGCGTGTGTGTCACAAACCCCTCTGGACAGCGTGTGTTTCACAAAATCCATTAAACAGTGTGTGTGTCACAAACCCCTCTGGACAGCGTGTGTGTCACAAACCCCATTGGACAGTGTGTGTTTCAAAAACCCCATTGGATATTGTGTGTATCTCAAACCCCATTGGACAGCGTGTGTGTCACAAAGCCCTCTGGACAGTGTGTGTTTCACAAACCTCATTGGACAGCGTGTGTGTGTCACAAAGCTCATTGGAGGGCTTGTGTGTCTCAAACCCCTTGGACAGTGTGTGTGCCACAAACCCCATTGGATACAACCCCACGGAGGCTCTCACAAGAGAGCTCTCTCTTACAAACACAGGACCACGTCCAAAATTTTGCATCACTACCATCGTGTAGAATTGTCCAACCGCGTGTATGTGTGCGCAGACTGACAAATTTCTGTGCAGAGATCTGATACGTGAATGGCTACACGTGCAGCCAAATCACATAGGCTCTGCTGTTCTGTCACTAAATGACTACTTTGAAAACGTTTCTCTGGTAGATCTACCGCTCAGCTTTTTTCTCGTGTGACTGTGAAGTCAGTGCAGGGAAACCGTCTCTATCAAACACACTTCAATCCTGCCTTGGTTTTGCTTTGTGGCTTCTACCCAGATGATTTCCCTTTTCTCTGTTCACTTGAGCAGTCATGATTGTTCTGTTAGACACTGGCACAACCAACACACACAGTGTCAACAGACACACTCCGTTGAGCTCAACACCAGCGCAGATGCACATAGGTGACGAAAGGATCACACACTCTTGTTGAGAGAAAGACACGAACCCATATGCATGTTGAGAGACAGATAGATTCAGCAGTCTCTTTTGCATACAGCCCTTCAGGGTGACTGTCTCCACACTACACCGGGTCATGTCTGCAGGTATCCTAGACGTTGAGTCATGACAACACACCTAACTCTGCCAAAATACCAAACAGTTACAGGAAAGACGCTTGCTCTCACACAAGCACACAAGTGTTTGCCCTCATTTCTATGTCAGGGACAAGCTTGTGAAGAGATGCTCTGCTGTTCTTTCTCGTTATGACACGTTCTCTCTCGTTTCTCTTGTGGATGGATTGCTAAGCGTCGTTCTTTGGGCGACTGTGAAGCATTTGCCACGAGAGAGAAATACCGTGGCACACCATTCTGTTCTGCCTATATCTGTCTCTGATTCTTTACTAGCAGAGCTCCCTTGCGACTGTCCTCATGAGAATTGCAGGACTGTGCATCTAGATATGTGCGGAACCTTTCCAACAAAAAACAAGCTGCCTACGCTCGCTCGAGCTTAAGTGTGAACGGAGACCACATCAATGCACACCCATGTGGACAGACAAGCAGTTATAAGCACAGCTGCTTGAATGCACAGGGTCGTCCAAGAAAAGCAGAGAGCTACAGGTACCCTCCAAATGTATATTTTGGTGCAGCCACGCGCAGTATCCCAACTATCAAGAGACGTATTTAGCCTCAAGCAGGAAAGTGCATTTCACGTACTTCTTTCTGCAAAGAGATGTGAGAGGACGTGCTTGCGTAAGTGTGCGTGTGTGTGGCCACACCTTTGCTTATATATCAGTGTGTGCAAAGGTATATGCTTTTCTGCAGCTGCGTGTGCATGCACATGGTGCTGGGTGCACATACCTGGAAGCTTGTGGAAACCTTTCACAGTGTTTTCGGTGAGGCATTCTATGTGTGCCCGTGGACAGAGAGAAGGGAGAGCAACTAGTTTCCAACATTGAAGAAGGCAGACGGCAAAATTTCTTATACTATGAACGACGTGTTCAAACGTGTCTGCATGTGTTTTGGTAAGCAATCCAGTGTGCGTGGACAGACAGACGCATATAAGCAGACGTCTCTACAGACACAGTTCTGAAAGCACCACACCCAAGCACTGAATGTATCTACAATCAATTGCACCGGTGTGCGCAATCACATCTTCAGACGGACGTCTTTAACCTCACAGAGGCACAGACGTCATTGCGTACAAGCACAGATCAGAAACAAAGTTGTGAACGGAGGATGTGCTGGTATTTTCTCTGTTCCGCACGCTTCGTTGTAGTTCTCTTGCGGATCGCAGGCTTCGCAGTTTTCTTTATACAACTTGGTATGGGGAGGAAAAGAGAGCGCGTGGGACATCTTGCCTTCTGACTTCGTCAACGATGGAACCTAGATGCTACGCCTTCTGATTGTCCACGTGCACACACACGATTCCTCACGGAAAAACACGCAGAAACCTTTCCACAAGCACCCAGGGATGTGCACCCACCACCACCATGCGCACGCATATGCAGCTACAGAACGGCACCTACCTTTTGACACACTGAGGCGTAAGCAAATGCGTGGCCACACACTTGCACACTTCCGCAAGCACGCGCACTCCCATCTATTGACAGAAAGACGTATGTGAAAAGTACTGAGATGCTTAAGGGCTATCGCCTGCGTTGCTGTTTGGCGTACTGCACACACGCAGAAGTGGCTGCATGAGGAGACACATTTGGAGGGTAGCTGCAAATATGTGCCTGTTCTCAGACGACGCTGTGAGTGAAAGCATGTGCGCCTAGGAAAGTTTGTCTGTCCGCATGCGCGTGCCTTGATGCAGGCTCCCTTCATGCTTAAGCTGAAGGGAGTGCACAGCTACGCTGATTGTTGGCGAGATTCCGCGTGTTGTGCAGTCCTGCATTTCTCATGGGGACAGATGCAAGGGAGCTCTGCTAGTGAACACGTGATTTTTAGTTGTATCTGTGAAGTTAGCATCTTATTAAGAAGTGTTCTTTTGGAGGTCAAAATTTTGCCTGCCACGGGGTCCATATGTTTGGATTTTAAAAATCTCAAGTTTAATGACTTGCATTTGTAAGTTTATAGAAGAAAAATCATACAAAAAAAACCCCAACAGAACAGAATTTAAATGTCATGTGAAATGTCATAATTCTATTTCAAAAGGCTTACATGAAAGCAGGCTTCTCTTCTGGACAGCAAAAATACAAATCTTCAGAACTCTGACTTCTTCCTGACCTGCTTATCAGCTTCTTCCTATGCTCTCACAATGTCCCTCCTCCTTTTTATATTTAAACTCTAAACAGCATTACAAAACACTGCTATAAAGTCACTCTCATTGTTGTTTGGGCTTCCCCACAAAGACCTGGACAGTAGTTCCAAACTGACCCGCTGTTCCAAGACTGACTTGTCCCAAAGTCTCCATGTGCTGACGAGGGCCGACGGGCTCTGCCGAAAACTTCACGAGCCAAGAAGCAGCTCTTCAATACCTCACCCCACCGTGTAGCAGCCAGGGCTGCTTACTGGCTAGCACAGCACACTCACTGCAAAATTGTGAGCCTGTGTGTATAAGTCACCAATAAGAACAGACAGCTTCAAGGGTTCCAAGAAAAAGAGGTTCTTCTGATCCCCACAAAGGCTGGAGTAGCCAATTCATTAGCAAAGGTATTTGACTTGTAACTCTGTGTCCTGGTTTTGTTAAAAACAAGTTTCTCTTTCAGTGAATTTTGTCTGTCAGCTAAAGCCTTCATATTAACTGCATTTTCCTGGAGAACCAGACACATGTTTTGGTAAAACCTAGCAATGGAATGCAAACTTATTGATAAGCATTGATGGACATCTCGCGAGAGGGGCGACGAGAAACAAGTGACCAAGAAACTGACCAACTGTGTATAACATTCCATTCACGTGAATACTCCATATAAAATGGGAGATCACGAGGATCTCGCGCTCTTGTTCTTATGGCCGACATTAGGAGAGGACCTTGCTAGTCGTCCCTGCGAACTGAGGCCTAGTGAGAGACTGAATCCAACTCTGGTTGGCTGTGCAGTCTAATCCAGGACTTTGGGTGCCAGCTCTGCAGTTACTGAGACTTTCAAGATTGGTTTTGTATATTTTGTATTATTTTCTCTATTCTTATTAGTAGCATTAGTAAAACATCTTTAATTTTTACCAACTCTCTTCTCTCTGTCCTTCTTTTTCTCTCCCGATCGCCTGTCCTGAGTGGAAGGGGGGAGAGGGAGGGGCAAAAGGGGGAAGTGGGGGGGGAAAGAGGGGGTTAACAATACATCTGCCAGGGTTTTATTGTCACCCCGCAATCTTAATCCTCAACACTCTGATATATAATGGAACAAGAGTCCGCAAATTTAATGGAGAGAGATCCTGGTGGACAGCAGGATGACCATGAGCCAGCACTGTGCCCTTGTGGCCAAGAAGGCCAATGGCATCCTGGGGTGTATTAGAAGGGGGGTGGTTAGTAGATGGAGAGAGGTCCTCCTTGCCCTCCACTCCGCCCTGGTGAGACCACATCTGGAATATTGTGTCCAGTTCTGGGCCCCTCAGTTCAAGAAGGACAGGGAACTGCTGGAGAGGGTCCAGCATAGGGCAACAAAGATGACTAAGGGAGTGGAGCACCTCCCTTATGAAGAAAGGCTGAGGGAGCTGGGGCCCTTTATTTTTGAGGAGACTGAGGGGTGACCTTATTAATGCTTATAAATATATAAAGGGTGAGTGCTACGAGGATGGAGCCAGGCTCTTCTCGGTGGCAAACAATGATAGGACAAGGGGTAATGGGATCAAGCTGGAACACAAGAGGTTCCACTTAAATTTGAGAAAAAACTTCTTCTCAGTGAGGGTGACAGAGCACTGGAACAGGCTGCCCAGGGAAGTTGTGGAGTCTCCTTCTCTGGAGACATTCAAAACCCACCTGGACATGTTCCTGTGCAACCACACCTAGGCGTTCCTACTCTTGCAGGGAGATTGGACTAGGTGAAATTTCGTTATAATCCTGTTCTCTGTCTCATCCTCTCTCACTAACACCTGGTCTGCCTGGATGTCTCTTCTTTCCTCTATTCTTTCCTTTTCTCTCACTCTCCTGCTTCCTGCCTCTTTTCTTTCAATTCCTCCTTTTCAGTCCTGCAGCCCTGCACTAGTTTTTACTCTTCCCTCTTTTTGTCCTCTTCACTTCCCTTTCTCCCTCTGACCCATAACCTTCTTCCCATCTTTCCTCTTGGAGACTTTGGGCCAGTTTGGTCCTAAATCTGGGGATGTTTTAGCCAGTTTTCAGAGGTTAATTCTGGAATTTCCTGGTTTTGCGGAGAGAAGCTTGCGAAGAGTACTCTCATGTTCTCTCTTGTATTCACACGTTCTCCCTCGTTTCTCTTTTAGATGGATTCCTAAGCGTCGTTCCTTGGGCGACTGTGAAGCATTTGCCACGGGAGAGAAGTACCGTGGCACATCGTTCAGTTCTGCCTACGTCTGTCTCTGATTTTTTACTATCAGATCTCCCTTGCGTCTGTCCTCATGAGAAATGCAGGACTGTGCAACTGTGCGGAAACTTTCCAAGAAACGCCTTTGCTTATGAATCAGTGTGTGCAAAGGTGCGTGCTTTTCAGTAGCTGCGTGTGCATGCACGTGGTGGTGGGTGCACATAGAGGGACGCTAGTGGAAACATTTCAACATGTTTTCGGTGAGGAATCCTAAGAGTGCACGTGGACACAGAGAAGGGAGAGCAACTAGTTTCCAACACTGAAGAAGGCAGATAGCAACAATTCCTATGCTATGCTGTGCATGCCAAACTACGTGTTCAACCGCGTCTGCATGTGTTTTGCTAAGCAATCCAGTGTGCGTGGACAGAGGCTACAACAGAGCATCTCTTCACAAGCTTGCCCCGATATCTAGCTGAGGGCAAACATTTGTGTGCTTGTGTGACAGCACGTGTCGTTCCTGTAAGTGTTTGGCAGTTTTGCGTAGGTCCATGTGGTGGGCTCAATAATCAACGTCTAGGATACCTGCAGACTGGACCCTGTTTGTGTGGAGACAGTGTGCCTGAAAGGCTGTGTTCGTTAGCGCCTGCTGAAGCTATCCATCGCCCCGCACGCCTGTGAGGCCATGTCTTTCCCTCCACCAGCATGTGTGTTGAATTCGTCGCACATGTGCATCTGCGCTACTGTTGAGCTCAGCTGAGTGTGTCTGGTGACACCTGGTGTGTGCTGGCTCAAGTGAACAGAGAAAAGGCAAATCATCTAGGTAGAGGCAACGAAACGAAACCGAGGCAGGATTGACATGTGCATGACAGAGACGGATTCCCTGCGCTGACATTTCACAGTTACACGAGAAGAAAGGTGAGCGGTAGACCGACTGGAGAAATGTTTCCGAAGAGGTGATTTAGCGAATGAACAGCAGTGTGCGCGGTTTTCACAAGTGTGCCTGAAAATTGCCAAAACCAGTACAGCCGGTCTTCAAAACGTGGTGGCTATGTGACTGCATGATGCACGATGCTCTGTCTGCGAGTGTGTAAACGCCTGTTTCACGTTCACACCACGGCAATTTTCCGGTTTTTCTTCTGTGCTTGCACACCTTGTCTCTTCCAAACGGAGGTACCACTGTGCGTGCAAAACGACGTGTTCAAACGCGTCTGCATGTGTTTTGGTAAACAATCCAGTGTGCGTGGTCTCCAAATCCTTCACCCAAATCTCCTGCACTCCCACGTCCATAATCACCAAACCATGTACCCCCTAATCCTCCACCCACAGATCCTGTCCCCTCATATTCTGCATTCCCAAACCCTGAACACTAAAACCCTATACCCCAAATCCTACCCCCCCACAACTTGCACCCTAAAATCCTGCACGCCCAAAACCTGCATCCCCAGATCCTTCCCCCCCAAACCCTGCCCCCCAAAAGCCTGCATCCCCCAAATCATCCATTCCTGAACCTTGCACCCTAAAACCCTGCATGCCCAAATCCTGCAACCCCAAATGCTGCACCTCGAGATCTTGCCTTCCACAACCCTGCACCCCCAAACCCTAGAGCCTTAAACTCTGCACCCTAAATCCTGCCCCACAAAACCTGCACCCCTCAAATCTGTCCCCCCAAACTCTGCACCCAAAAGCATGCACGCTCAAATCCTTCACTCCCACATCCTGAACCCCCAAACCCTGCACACCCAAATCCTTCCTCTCAGCACCATGCACCCATAAATTTTGTACCCCTCAGATCCTGCACCCTTAAGTGCTGCACCTCAAAGCATTCAACCCCAAAACCTGCAGGCGAAATCTTGCAATCCCAAACCCTGAACTTCCAAAGCCTGCACCCCAAAATTTTTCAGCCACAGATCCTTCTCCCCAACACCCTACACCCACAAATCCTTCACCCCAAACCTCACACCCCCAAAACCCTGCATCCCAAAACTTTGCACCCCAAAAACCTAAACACCCCAAAGCCCTGCATACCCAAATGCTGCCCCCCAAACCTGCCCCCACAAACCCTGGTCTGCTAAGTCCTTCACCCCAAAGACCTGCACCCCTAAATCCTGCCCTGCCAAATCCTTCACCCTAAACCCCTTCACCCCAAGATCCTGCTACTCTAAACTCTGCACCCCCAAAACACTGCACCTGCAAACCCTACCCCCCTAAAAGCCTGCACCCCCAGATTGTGACCCCTGAACCCTGCACCCCCAAACATCGCACCCCTATATCCCGCACCCCAAACCCTGCACCCTCAAATCTTGCCTCACCCGGCCCTATACCCTAAAGCCCTGAACCCCAAAGACCTGCACCCTAAATCCTGCACCCCCAAATCAGGCAACCCCAAATCCTGCACCTTAAAAGCCTGCACACCCAGACCCTGAACCTCCAAACCCTGCCCTCCCCCAAACTTGCAGCCTCAGATCCTTCCCCCAAAAGCCTGCACCCAAAATCCCTCCCCCAATCCTTGCAACCCCAAACCCTGTACCCCCAGATTCTGAAACCCCAAACCTTGCATACCCAATTCTGCCTCCCCAAATCCTGCAACCCCAAACCCGTTTTCCTTGAAATTCCCCAAAACCTCCACCCTTTAATCTTTCACCATCAGATCCTTCCCTGTACATCCTGCACCCCAAAATCCTGCATGCCCAGATACTGAACATGCAAAACCTGCATCCACAACCCTAAGTACTTCCCCAAAATGCTGCACGTCCTAAACGTGCAACCCCAAATGCTGCACCCCGAAATCCTGCCTCCTAAAACATTGCACCCCCAAACGCTGCCTTCTACAACTCTGCACCCTCAAATCATTAAGCCCATAACCCTGCACCCCTGAACTCTGCTCCCCCAAACCCTGCACTCCAAAACCTTGCACCACCAAATCCATCAATCCTGCTCCCCAAACCCTGCACACAAAATCCTGCCCCACAAACCCTTCACCCCAAACCCCTGCAACCCAAGATCCTGCTACCCTAAACACTGCACACCAAAATCCTGCACCCCCAGATTCTCTCTCAATACCCCTGCACCTCAAAACTCTGCACCCCCAAATCCTCCCCTCCCCAAACAATGAGCCCCAAAACCTTGCACCTGCAAACCCTGCATCCCCAGGCCCTGAAAACCCCAAACCTACACCCCCAAATCCCTTAACCTCCAAACCCAGAAGCCCCAAACCTTGTACCCCCAGATCCTTCCCCCAACACCCTGCACCCCCAAAACCTTACACGCCCAAACCCTGCACCCTCAAGCCCTGCACCCCAAGATACTGCTACCCAAAACCCTGCACACCAGGACTCTGGCCCCCAACCCTGCACACCCAAATCCTGTACTCCAAAACTTCCCCTGACCCTGCACACCAAGCTCCTGCATCCCAAGCCCTGCACCCTCAAATCTTGCACCCCCCCAAACAACCCAGCACCCCAAACCATTCTCCCCCAAATCCTGCAATCTCAAGATCTGCATCCTAAACTCTGGCCCCCAAACCCAGCTCCAAACACTGAAAGCCCAAATCCTACCCACTCCAAACCCTGCACCCTAAGATCCCACTACCCTACACCCTGCACCCTCAAATTCTGAACCCCAGGAACCTGCACCCCCAGACCCGGTACCTCCCAATCCAGCACCCCAAAACCCTACCCCCCAACCCTGCACCCCCAAATCCTGCGCCACCTATTCCTCCACCCCCTTAACACTGCACCCTCAAAACCTGCACCCCTAATTCCTGCACCACCAAATCTTGCAAGCTCAAAACCTCCTCCCTGCAAAACCTCCAGCCCAAACCCTGCACCCCCAAATCCTATCCCCAAAACCTTGCAATCCTTAATCCTGCCCCTCAGATCCTGCACTCCCAAAACCTGCTCCCTAAATCCTTCTCCTCTAACCCTGCACCCTCAAAACCTGAATCCCAGAACCCTGCACACTCTACATCTCCAGATGCTGAACCCTTAAACCCTCCACTCCCAGATACTTCCCCCTAAAACCAATGCACCCCCAAACCCTGAACCCCCAGATCCTTCTGCTACATACCCTGCACCTCCAAATCCTGCACTCTCATATACCTGCACCTCAAATAATTCCCCCAAACCCTGCACCCCTCAAACCCTGCACCCCAAACCCCAACAGCCCCAGATCCTGCTTACCCAAACCCTGCCCCCCGCAACCTGGCCCTACCAAACCCTTCACCCCAAGCCCCTGAATCCCCAAACCCTGCACCCCAAATCCTGCACCCTGAAATCATACACCCCAAAACACTGAAAATCCAAATCCTAACCCCACCAAACCCTGCACTCTCAAAACCTGCAGCCCCAAGACCCTGTACCCCAAATCCTTCCCCACAAACCCTTCACCCCTAAACCCTCCACCCTAAATCCCTGCAGTCCCAAATCCCGCCTATCCTTGCCACCCCAACCCTGGACCCCAAACTCTGTTCCCTAAGATCCTGCCGTTCAAACCCTCCAACCCGAACTGCTGCATCCCCAAATCCTTCACTCCAATATCCTGCACCCCCAAATACTGCACCCAAAATACTGTTCCCCAAACCCTGCAACCCCAAATCCCACATCCCCAGATCCTTCCCCCCAAAACTAATGCACCCCCAAACCCTGAAACCACAGATGCTGCTTGTCACATATCCTGCACCCCGAACACCGAACCCCAAAATCCTGCACTCTTATAACCCTGCACCTCAAATAATTCCCCCAAACACTGCAAACCCAAATTCTGCCCCCCAAGCCTGACCCTCCAAACCCTGCACCCCTAAACCCTGCACCCCAAGATCCTTCTACACTAAACTCTGCACCCTCAAATCCTGCCCCACAATCCCTGTATTTCTAAACTCTGCACCCCAAAACCCTGCAGCTCGAAATCTGAACCACCAGATCCCGCACTCCAATATCCTGCAAACCTAAACCATGAACCCTTGAAGCATGCACTCCCAAATCCTGCCCCCAGATCCTTTACCCTGCACCCTGAACCCTAAATCCTGCCCTACCAAACTCTTCACTCCAAATTGCTGCACCCCAAATTCCTGTTACCCTAAACCCAGAAATCCCAAATCCTGCAGCCCAGATCCTACAGTCCCAAAGCCAGCACCCCAGAATCAAGTCAGATCCTCCTGCCAAAAACCCTGCAGCCCAAACCCTACACCCCGAAATTTTGCACCCCTCAACCCTGTCCCCCAACCCCTGAACTCTCAATTCCGGCACCCCCAGTTCCTGAACATACGAACCCTGGACCACCAAACCTCACCCTAAAGCCCTGTACCCCAAGATCCTGAATTCCAAACTCTGCACCCCTCCAGATCGGCGACGTGAGGGCAGCGGTGACACAGCCAGAGCGGCAGCATGCGCATTCTACAAGTTCCGTTTAGAAGTTTAAAGGTGCCGCCTCGTGGTCGAAATATTAACTGCACCGGTCCGACTGCACGTTCTTTCAGGAGCTGATTTTTACGGGGCAAATAAACTGCCCGGCACGTTAAATGGGAAAGTTACCTGCACTCCACCTCAAATCGCCTCTCCATCGGAGAAGGGAGTATTGCGGCTGGGCATAAAAGGAACAGCAGCTCTAACCTCTGGATTCCTTCTGGCTCTGGGCATGAAGGAGATAACCACAGCGCCACACAGAAAGGAAAGGAGATACTGAGAAGAAGGTGCCTGGGTCTTGCCTACAGCTTTTGTGTGGAGAGTTTTCGTTCCTGGATGCTACTTACTCATCTTTGGAAAGACAGGGTCAAGGCTATGTCCAGAACAGGAAACTCTATTCCAGTGAAGAGAAGCTGCTAAATTCATGTATACCGTGATTAAAGTACAAAGAACTTACCCATCATTAACCACTGACATGATAAATGATTTCTAACCACCCACAAAAGGAGGAGACATTTTCCAAATTTTAGATCCTCTTGCATGACAAGCTGGAGACAGAAGATTAACTTGTCTAGAAGCAGGGTGCTTAGCTTATGTTTGACTAGAAATTAATGGTTGTATCGTAAGTAAGAAACTAATCAATTACTTATGCAAGTGTCTACTAGTTGTGCTTCTCAGAGGAGCGGCCAACGTGGAGAGGGCGAGCAGCGGACACATGAAAAAACGCTCAGAAGCCCCGCCGAAACAGACTGCAGGTCCTGTCAAAAGACGCTAGATGGCAGCAAAGACCGTGAAATAACTAACCTCAGTCTAGCCCTAAGTTTATTCAATTCTTACTGTAAATGTGCTGTATGTTAAAAATTTCCCCAAATTAAAAAGAATAAGCAATAATTGTGTAAATGTAAACAAGCCAAGCGTCCAGTCTTAGGAGCAGTTATGGAAGATAATAGCCAGTGCTGTTAAATGAAAGAATGCCCGCTTAAGAGTATAGACTTTGCTGTTCAGTTCATACCTTTGTTTCACCAGGGTACCTCTTTGGATATCAGTAAAACACCCTCCACACCTGTAAGATGGGCAGAATTATCACAAAAGCAAGACTTTTAGTTCCTCACACATGGATATTTAATCCCTCTAGTACAGCCTTGTCACCTGCATTGCTCCCTCCCCTTTTCCTGCACTTCTCTTTCACTAAGTCCTGGAATCTCCCTACAGATGGGAAGAAGACACCAGCATTCAGGCACTCAGCTCCCTCCACCTGTAGAGTATTCAAAAGTGGGCCAGACAGTACCAGAAATAAGAAACTCTTTTCCCTGGGCATTATATGTGGCCAAACAGAGATAGCCAGATACTTCTCCACCCTGAACCTTGTAAGGCATTGACAATGATTCTCTCCCCCCATCCTTATGTAGTCATTACCATTTAAAGAACGAATAGTGTGGGGGACTGCTAACATAATGATATGTGAATTCTGACAGCAATTGACCAGTTTTGGGTCAATCTGCTGTTTTCACCTTAGACATCTGGAAGCCTGAGCTATGAGTTGTTTAACATATATCTCGACATTGTAAGAGAGTGTCCGTTAGATGAACTTTGCTCACTGTAGTCATAAAAAACACACCCACACTACTGAAGATGCCAACCAAGCATGAGACCCCTCCTCAGTGAACATGCATAGTATTAAAATTATTGTGTAACCAATAAGCAAATGTGTGACTGATTGGCTCTTTAGCACTGCCCTGAGGGTGTCAACGTAGTGATACGTTTTGGTATACAATGACTGGCATGCTGCCTGTCTAGCAGCTAAACTTGTGCTACTCTGAAATGAAGAATATCTCATCTCTGTTTCTACGACTGGTTTGCTGCACACTGGGAACAGACTGCCACTTCAGAGACAACATCTCCACCACCTGTTTCCCAGAGAAACGAATGTATGCTTTGAACCTGTTGCAAAACACTTCCTGCAGCAGGTCTGTGAGAGAAAATGAAGTAGCTGGGAAACCGTGTTTGGAGATGAGGGGAGAAATAAATTATGTACACACTCAAAAACTCATGCATGGATGTCTATGTAGTCACATCATTGCACATGCACACCGTTGGTTACACATCATGGCGCAGACTCCTGTACATACTATACTTATTCCCATATAGTTATATGCGGCTGTAGTCAGGAATATGCATTCTCCAAAAACCTACAACACCCAAGAAAGTCTGTGTCTCCTTTTTATTAGTAGGTGGAGACATTGCTGCAATTTTGTTGATCACATCCATTGGGATCTGACAACGGCCATCTTGCCATTTTATTCCAAAAAAATGGATCTCTCGTGCAGGTCCCTTGACCTTGCTTCGTTTTATGGCAAAACCAGCATCCAAAAGAATCTGAAATATTCTCTCACCTTTCTTGAAGACTTCTTTCGCTGTGTCGCCCCATACGATGATGTCATCAATATATTGCAAGTGTTCTGGAGCTTTACCTTGCTCCAGCGTGGCCTGGATCAGTCCATGGCAGATGGTAGGACTGTGTTTTCTCCCCTGGGGCAAGCGATTCCACGTGTACTGGATGCCCCTCCAGGTGAAAGCAAACTGCGGCCTGCACTCTGCTGCTACAGGAATAGAGAAAAATGCATTAGCAATGTCAATTGTAGCATACCACTTAGCTGCCTCTGGCTCCAGTTCAAATTGCAGTTCTAGCATGTCAGGCACAGCAGCACTCAGTGGTGGTGTAACTTCATTCAGGCCACGATAGTCCACAGTTAATCTGCACTCGTCACTAGAATTACGCACTGGACAGATTGGGCTGTTAAAAGGTGAGCGAGTCTTACTGATCACACCCTGGCTTTCCAATTGACGGATCAACTTCTGGATAGGAATCAAAGAGTCTCGGTTGGTGCGATATTGCCAGCGATGCACCGTCGTGGTAGCACTTGGCACCTGCTGATCGTCAACCATCAGCAGTCCTACAACAGAAGGATCATCTGAAAGACCAGGCAAATCAGACAGCTGTTCAGTTTTCTCAGTGTCCATAGCTGCTATACCAAATGCCCACCTATGCCCTTTTGGGTCCTTAAAATACTCTCTCCTGAGGTAGTCTATGTCAAGGATGCATGGAGCATCTGGACCAGTCACAATGGGATGCTTTTGCCAGTTTTTTCCAGTTAGGCTCATTTCAGCCTCTACAACAGTCAGTTCCTGGGATCCCCCAGTCACTCCAACAATATTGATGGATTGCGTTCCTTTATAATTAGAAGGAATTTTTGTGCACTGAGCACCAGTGTCCACTAAAGCTTTGTACTCCTGGGGGTGTGTTGTACCAGGCCATCGTATTTGTACAGTCCAATAAAGTCTGTTATCCCTTTCCTCCACCTGGTTGGAGGCAGGGCACCTCTAATTTCTGTTTTGCACAGTCTCTGGGTGTGAATTAGAGGTTCCTTCAAGAGCATCAGAATCTCTTCTGCTCCTTCTGTAAACTGGAGCAGCCACCTTCCTAGGAGTTTTTCCTTTTATCTCACGTACTCATTCCTGAAGTTCTGAGGTAGGTCTTCCATGCAACTTATTCATGTTTTCTCCCTGCTCATGTAGGAAGAACCACAGTGAACCTCTTTTTGTGGACTGCCTCTGTCCTCTCTCAAGATTGGAAACACCTTCTCCTAATATCTGAAACATAGGTTTGTACAGATCGTGAATGAACGGTACGTGTCTTCTCTGAGTTCTTTGCTTGCTCTCAGGCAACATGCTTTCATGCACAGGATCATCCGAGAACAGGCACATATCTGCAGACTGATGTAGAATGTTTCCAAAGGGGTCATTTAGACAAAGAAAGCAGAGCCTGATATCAGGCAAAAATCAGGTCTGAAAGAACTTGGGACGCTTCCTGCAGCAGGAAAAGCTTCCATGCTCTGCACTTCTTCCTATTTATTTGTGCTTCAGACCACACTCTGTTCGTTTTCCTTTCCCTTACAATTGCCTAGAACACGCCACTGCTCCCCTCCCTTCCAGGCCCTCTCATCAGCACTTCTGGGATATGCCCGGAGGGAGCACTGCATGCGCACAATACGTCTTGGACCCCACACACAGCGTCCTCATATTCCTCCCATCGGAGAGAATACCGCACCAGCGTAGAGCAGTTCCAGTGCTCACGCGTGTGACCAGCACAGCTCAAGTGCGGAAAGGATCAGCGTGCTTTGAATGTCTTGTCCGTGCATTCTCTTCTGGCAGTAAGGATGGCTAGGAAAGACAGCCATAGCAGGGGCTCTTAGCCTGCTTTATTTCCTGCACGTCTTGATCTGAGGATAGCAGTTGGTATGGACAGGGATTGGTTTCTTCTCTGTGTGTGCATACGTGCCCCAGGCAGGTCTGTGTGACCAACGGATTTTGTGGCTTTACGTGTAGGAAATAGTATGTGTATCACGCTGTGTGATCACAACTCTGCATGTGTGTTCAAGAACTGTGTGCAGCTTGATTTGTGATTGCTAGTATGGAATGAGTGCGGATGAAACTTTAGGGTTAGACCGAAGTTATTGATATTAAAGGCTTTGCTGCCATCTAGCGTCTCTACACAGTAATGCAGCCCGTTTCTGCGGGGCTTCTGAGGGTTTATTCAGTTGTCCACACATTGATTTCTCCACGTGGCAGCTGTCCTCGGAAGCGCAACCAGTACACACTTAAGTAATTGATTAGATTCTTACTTACAGTGCACCTAGTAATTTCTAGTCCAGCATAAGCTAAGCACCCTGCTTCTATACCACTTCATCTTCTGTCTCCAGCTTGTCACGCAGGAGGATCTGAAATTTGAAAACTAGTCCTTCGTTTTGCAGGTGGTTAGAAAGCATTTATCATGGCATTGGTTACTGACAGGCAAGTCCTTTGTACCTTAATCACAGTCTACATTATGTTAGCAGCTTCTCTTCATATCGCTTTCGTGTCCACATGCAAGCAGAGGAATAGTCAGCTACTGTACAGAAACTCTTGCCCAAACGTTCACAGTTGTACACATGATACAGCTCTTGTATAAATAATAGTCCAGAAAAACCCATGTGCATGTACAACCCCACGGAGGCTCTCACGAGAGCTCTCTCTTACAAACACAGGACCACGTCCAAAATTTTGCATCACTACCATCGTGTAGAATCGTCCAACCGCGTGTATGTGTGTGCAGACTGACAAATTTCTATGCAGAGATCTGATACGTGAATGGCTACACGTGCAGCCAAATCACATAGGCTCTGCTGTTCTGTCACTAAATGACTACTTTGAAAACGTTTCTCTGGTAGATCTACCGCTCAGCTTTTTTCTCGTGTGACTGTGAAGTCAGTGCAGGGAAACCGTCTCTATCAAACACACTTCAATCCTGCCTTGGTTTTGCTTTGTGGCCTCTACCCAGATGATTTCCCTTTTCTCTGTTCACTTGAGCAGTCATGATTGTTCTGTTAGACACTGGCACAACCAACACACACAGTGTCAACAGACACACTCCGTTGAGCTCAACACCAGCACAGATGCACATAGGTGACGAAAGGATCACATACTCTTGTTAAGAGAAAGACACGAACCCATATGCATGTTGAGAGACAGATAGATTCAGCAGTCTCTTTTGCATACAGCCCTTCAGGGTGACTGTCTCCACACTACACCGGGTCATGTCTGCAGGTATCCTAGACGTTGAGTCATGACAACACACCTAACTCTGCCAAAATACCAAACAGTTACAGGAAAGACGCTTGCTCTCACACAAGCACACAAGTGTTTGCCCTCATCTCTATGTCAGGGACAAGCTTGTGAAGAGATGCTCTGCTGTTCTTTCTCGTTATGACACTGTCGAGGGTTAAGATTGCGGGGTGACAATAAAACCCTGGCAGATGTATTGTTAACCTCTTCTCCCCCCCCCCCCACTTCCCCCTTTTGCCCCTCCCTCTCCCCCCTTCCACTAAGGACAGGCAATCGGGAGGGAAAGAAGGACAGAGAGAAGAGAGTTGGTAAAAATTAAAGATGTTTTACTAATGCTACTAATAAGAATAGAGAAAATAATACAAAATATACAAAACCAATCTTGACAGTATCAGCAACGGCAGAGTCGGCAACCAAAGTCCTGGATTGGACTCTGCAGCCAACCAGAGCTGCATTCAGTCTCTCACTAGGCCTCAGTTCGCAGGGACGACTAGCAAGGTCCTCTTCTAATGTCGGCCATAGGGAAAAGGGACGAGATCCTCGTGATCTCCCACTTTTATATGAAGTATTCACGTGAATGGAATGTTATACACACTTGGTCAGTTTCTTGGTCACTTGTTTCTCGTCGCCCCTCTCGCGAGATGTCCATCCACGCTTATCAATAAGTTTGCATTCCATTGCTAGGTTTACCAAAACATGTGCCTGGTTCTCCAGGAAAATGCAGTTAATATGAAGGCTTTAGCTGACAAGCAAAATTCACTGAAAGAGAAACTTGTCTTTAATAAAACCAGGACAGACACGTTCTCTCTCGTTTCTCTTGTGGATGGATTGCTAAGCGTCGTTCTTTGGGCGACTGTGAAGCCTTTGCCACGAGAGAGAAGTACCGTGGCACACCATTCTGTTCTGCCTATATCTGTCTCTGATTCTTTACTAGCAGAGCTCCCTTGCGACTGTCCTCATGAGAATTGCAGGACTGTGCATCTAGATATGTGCGGAACCTTTCCAACAAAAAACACGCTGCCTACGCTCACTCGAGCTTAAGTGTGAACGGAGCCCACATCAATGCACACCCATGCGGACAGACAAGCAGTTATAAGCACAGCTGCTTCAACGCACAGGGTCGTCCAAGAAAAGCAGAGAGCTGCAGGTACCCTCCAAATGTATATTTTGGTGCAGCCACGCGCAGTATCCCAACTAGCAAGAGACGTATTTAGCCTCAAGCAGGAAAGTGCATTTCACGTACTTCTTTCTGCAAAGAGATGTGAGAGGACGTGCTTGCATAAGTGTGCGTGTGTGTGGCCACACCTTTGCTTATATATCAGTGTGTGCAAAGGTATATGCTTTTCTGTAGCTGCGTGTGCATGCACGTGGTGCTGGGTGCACATACCTGGAAGCTTGTGGAAACCTTTCAGAGTGTTTTTGGTGAGGCATCCTATGTGTGCCCGTGGACAGAGAGAAGGGAGAGCAACTAGTTACCAACACTGAAGAAGACAGACGGCAAAATTTCTTATACTATGAATGACGTGTTCAAACGCGTCTGCATGTGTTTTGGTAAGCAATCCAGTGTGCTTGGACAGACAGACGCATATAAGCAGGCGTCTCTACAGACACAGTTCTGAAAGCACCGCACCCAAGCACTGAATGTATCTACAATCAATTGCACCGGTGTGCGCAATCCCATATTCAGACGGACGTCTTTAACCTCACAGAGGCACGAACGTCATTGCGTACATGCACAGATCAGAAACAAAGTTGTGAACGGAGGATGTGCTGGTATTTTCTCTGTTCCACACGCTTCGTTGTAGTTCTCTTGCGGATCGCAGGCTTCGCAGTTTTCTTTATACAACTTGGTATAAACTTTACCTTGAAAAGCCTCCAGGAGAGATTAAGGAGTAGTACGGCTCTGCGCTTGCTAATTGGTCAAGCGAATCTTTAGAAAGGCTGACTAACAATACTTTTCATTTTTTCACTAGGACAGTTCGCAAATGTTTTAGAGAGCTTTGAAAATCCTTGGAGTTTTGATAGAACTGTGATGGTGTTATCTGGTTTGCTGAATGTGTGTCAGTTTGTGGTGCTTCGGTTAAGAAAAATTGCGTTCAACAGGAGGTTTGCATCTCTTTTTAGTCCTGAGATTTGCAGTGCGTCTTCGGAAGCTTTAGCAAAAAGCGCTCCTGGCCGCTTGAAAAAGAGCAAAACAGCGAAAGCTGCCGCTGCAGCCACTGCCCCCCCAACCGCGGCTTCACAGGCTGAAGCTACAGCTCCTCCGCAGAGTTCCTCTGCCAAGGTCGCTGCAGATAACATTACTTCTCCAGTCTCAAAGGCTAACAAGGCAGCCTCCCCTTCTTCACAAACTGGTCACTGTTGTTGCTGTAACCACAGCAATCACTGTGACAGTCATTCAGACTCTGGAAATAAATCAAATGAGGGTGAACCCATATCAGCATCAGTTGCTGGTTGTAAGAAAGTCACTAGAAAGACTACCCATGCAGCAGGTGATGGCACAGGGCCAACATCAACCCAAGGGGCACCATCAGGACCACTCGGTCCTTTTCTCCAGGTGAGTTGAGAGATCTGCGAAAAGACTTTAGTCGTCGTGAAGGCGAGAATATTTTAACCTGGCTGCTCCGATGCTGGGACAATGGGGCAGATACAATTGAATTGGAAGGTGGTGAAGCTAGGCATCTGGGATCTCTGTCAAAAGATTCCACCATTGATAGGGCAATTTCAAGAGAGTCTAATGCCACTAGTCTCTGGACCCGACTCCTGGCAGCTATGAAAGTAAGATTTCCCTACAAGGAAGATTGTATATCCAAGTTAGGGAAATGGAATACTATGGAGAGAGGTATCCAGTTCCTGAGAGAATTAGCTGTGCGAGAGATCATCTATTTTGGACCAAACAGCCAAGAGGGGACAGACCCAGATAGAATCAATTGTACACGACCTCTGTGGCGTAGATTTGTACAAAGTGCACCACCTGCATATGCTAAGTCATTGGCAGGAATGGTCTGGTCAGCTGGAGGTGTACAAGATATTACTGAAGTGATTGAGCAGCTTCGTGACTTTGAGGACAGCCTTGCTGGTTCTCTACGGGCTTGTGTCTCTGCTGTAGAGAAACTGTGTGAAAAATTTGATGACCGGTTTGAAAAGCTATTGCAAGAAATCAAAGAACTCAGAGAAGACACGTACCATTCACAACCTGCACAAACCTATGTTTCAGCTATTAGGAGAAGGCGTTTCCAATCTCGAGAGAGAGGACAGAGGCAGTCCACAAAAAGAGGTTCACTGTGGTTCTTCCTACATGAGCAGGGAGAAAACATGAATAAGTGGCATGGAAGACCTACCTCAGAACTTCAAGAACGAGTACGTGAGATCAAAGGAAAAACTCCTAGGAAGGTGGCTGCTCCAGTTTACAAAAGGAGCAGAAGAGATTCTGATGCTCTTGAAGGAATCTCTAATTCACACCCAGAGACTGTGCAAAACAGAAATTAGAGGTGCCCTGCCTCCAACCAGGTGGAGGAAAGGGATAACAGACTTTATTGGACTGTACAAATACGATGGCCTGGTACAACACACCCCCAGGAGTACAAAGCTTTAGTGGACACTGGTGCTCAGTGCACAAAAATTCCTTCTAATTATAAAGGAACACAATCCATCAATATTGTTGGAGTGACTGGGGGATCCCAGGAACTGACTGTTGTAGAGGCTGAAATGAGCCTAACTGGAAAAAACTGGCAAAAGCATCCCATTGTGACTGGTCCAGATGCTCCGTGCATCCTTGACATAGACTACCTCAGGAGAGGGTATTTTAAGGACCCAAAAGGGTATAGGTGGGCATTTGGTATAGCAGCTGTGGACACTGAGAAAACTGAACAGCTGTCTGATTTGTCTGGTCTTTCAGATGATCCTTCTGTTGTAGGACTGCTGATGGTTGACGATCAGCAGGGGCCAAGTGCTACCACGACGGTGCATCACCGGCAATATCGCACCAATCGAGACTCTGATTCCTATCCAGAAGTTGATCCGTCAATTGGAAAGCCAGAGTGTGATCAGTAAGACTCGCTCACCTTTTAACAGCCCAATCTGTCCAGTGCGTAATTCTAGTGACGAGTGCAGATTAACTGTGGACTATCGTGGCCTGAATGAAGTTACGCCACCACTGAGTGCTGCTGTGCCTGACATGCTAGAACTGCAATTTGAACTGGAGCCAGAGGCAGCTAAGTGGTATGCTACAATTGACATTACTAATGCATTTTTCTCTATTCCTGTAGCAGCAGAGTGCAGGCTGCAGTTTGCTTTCACCTGGAGGGGCATCCAGTACACGTGGAATCGCTTGCCCCAGGGGTGGAAACACAGTCCTACCATCTGCCATGGACTGATCCAGACCACGCTGGAGCAAGGTAAAGCTCCAGAACACTTGCAATATATTGATGACATCATCGTATGGGGCGACACAGCGAAAGAAGTCTTCGAAAAAGCTGAGAGAATATTTCAGATTCTTTTGGATGCTGGTTTTGCCATAAAACGAAGCAAGGTCAAGGGACCTGCACGAGAGATCCAGTTTTTAGGAATAAAATAGCAAGATAACTGTCGTCAGATCCCAATGGATGTGATCAACAAAATTGCTGCAATGTCTCCACCTACTAATAAAAAGGAGACACAGACTTTCTTGGGTGTTGTAGGTTTTTGGAGAATGCATATTCCTGACTACAGCCAGATTGTGAGCCCTCTCTATTGAGTGACTCGTAAAAAGAACCAATTTGAGTGGGACCCTGAACAACGACAAATCTTTGAACAAATTAAGTGTGAGATAAGTCTTGCGATGGCCCTTGGATCAGTTCAGACTGGACTAGATGTTAAAAAAGTGCTCTACACCGCTGCCGGAGATACTGGACTTACCTGGAGCCTCTGGCAGAAAGCACCTGGAGAAACCCGAGGTCGACCCTTAGGTTTTTGGAGTCGAGGATATAAAGGATCTGAGGCCAACTATACTCCAACTGAAAAAGGGATACTAGCAGCATATGAAGGAGTTCGAGCTGCTTCAGAAGTGATCGGTACTGAAGCACAGCTCCCCCTAGCACTTCGACTGCCGGTGCTGAGCTGGATGTTCAAAGGGACGGTTCCCTCTCCACATCATGCAACCGAAGTTACGTGGAGTAAATGGATTGCATTGATCACACAACGAGCTCGAATTGGAAGTCCCAACCGTCCAGGAATCTTAGAAGTGATTACAGACTGGCCAGAAAGCAAAGACTTTGGGATGTCTCCAGATGAGGAGGAAGTAACACGTGCTGAAGAAGCACCACCATATAATACTCTTTCAGAGACTGATAAGCAGTATGCACTGTTCACAGATGGATCCTGTCGTCTTGTAGGAAAACATCGAAGGTGGAAAGCTGCTGTGTGGAGTCCCACGCGACAAGTTACAGAAGCCACTGAAGGACAAGGTGAATCGAGTCAATTTGCAGAAGTGAAAGCCATCCAGCTGGCTTTGGACATTGCTGAATGAGAGAAGTGGCCAATACTTTATCTCTATACTGACTCATGGATGGTAGCAAATGCCTTGTGGGGGTGGCTACAGCGATGGAAGAAAAGCAACTGGCAGCGCAGAGGTAAACCCATTTGAGCTGCCACACTGTGGCAAGACATTGCTGCTCGGCTAGAGAGCCTGCCTGTGAAAGTTCGTCATGTAGATGCTCATGCGCCTAAAAGTCGAGCCACCGAGGAACATCTAAACAACCAACAAGCAGATCAAGCTGCTAAGATTAAAGTAGCTGAGGTGGACTTGGACTGGCAACATAAAGGTGAACTTTTCCTAGTTCGGTGGGCCCATGATGCTTCAGGGCATCAAGGTAGAGATGCAACATATAAATGGGCTCGCGATCGAGGTGTGGATTTAACTATGGACACCATTTCACAGGTTATTCCTGAATGTGAAACTTGAGCCGAAATCAAACAAGCGAAACGGTTAAAGCCTGTATGGTATGGGGGGCGATGGTTAAAGTATGGGGAAGCTTGGCAGATTGATTATATTACACTTCCACAAACACGTCAAGGTAAGTGTTATGTACTTAAAATGATGAAAGAAACCACTGGATGGTTGGAAACATATGTAGTATCTCATGTTACAGCCCAAAATACTCTTCTGGGCCTTGAAAGGCAAGTCCTTTGGTGACACGGTACGCTGTCCCATAGGGTTTGAGACACATGCTGTCCAATGGGGTTTGTGACACAGACAGTGCCCAAAGCGGTTTGAGACACACACACTGTCCAATGCGGCTTGTGACACACATGCCCTCTAATGAGCTTTCTGACACACACACTGTCCAATGGGGTTTGTGACACACACGCTGTCCAATGGGGTTTGAGATACACACGGTATCCAATGGGGTTTATGACACATACGGTCCAACGGGGTTTGTGAAAAATACGCTGTTCAACGGGGTTTGTGACACTCACAATGTCCTATTGGGTTTAAGACACACAGGCTGAACCATTGAGTTTGAGACACACACACAGCGTAAAGAGGTTTGAGAAACACATGCTGTCCAATGGGGTTTGTGAAGCATACACGCTGTCCAATGGTGTTTGTGACACACAAATTGTCCATGGCGTTTCAGACACTCACGCTGTCCACTGGGATTTGAGACACACACACTGTCGAATGGTGTTTGGAACACACACTCTGTCCAATAGAGTTTGTGACACACACACTGTCCAAGGAGTTCGTGACACACACGCTGTCAAATGGGGTTTGAGACACATACGCCATCCACTGGTTTTTGTGACACATACTCTGTCCAATGGGTTTTGTGACACACACGCTGTCCAGTGGGGTATGAGACACACACGCTGTCCAATGGGGCATCTGACACACACAAGGTCTCATATGGTTGAGACACAAAGGCTGTCCAATGGAGTTTGAGACACACACGCTGCCCAATAGGTTTTGTGACACACACACTGTCCAATGGCGTTTGTGACACAAACACGCTTTCGAATGGGGTTTGTGACACACACACTGTGCAATGGAGTTTTTGAAACACACTCTGTCCGACGGAATTTGAGAAACACACACTGTCCAATGGGATTTGAGACACACGCGGTGTCCAATGGGGTTTATGACACACACACTGTCCAATGAGGTTTGTGACACGCACACCATTCAATGGGGTTTCTGAAACACATGTTGTCCAATGAGGTTTGTGACACACACGCTATGCAATGTGGTTTGTGACAAACACACTGTCCAATGGGGTTTGAGACACACACGGTATCGAATGGGGTTTATGACACACACACTGTTCAATCAGGTTTGTGACACACACGCTATGCAATGTGGTTTTTGACATACACACTGTCCAATGGGGTTTGTGGTACACATAACCGCCAATGAGGTTTGTGACACACACGCTGTCCAATGGGGTTTGTGACACACACCGTCCAATGGGGTTTGTGACACACACGTTGTCCAATGGGGTTTGTGACACACACACCCTCCAATGGGGTCTGAGACACACACGCCATCCAATGGGGTTTGTGACACACACACTGTCCAATGGGGTTTGAGACACACACGCTATCCAATGAGGTTTGTGACACACACCGTCGAATGGGGTTTCTGAAACACACATTGTCCAACAGAGATTTGTGACACACACGTTATGCAATGTGGTTTGTGACACACACTCTGGCCAATGGAATTTGTGACACACACACTGTCCAATGAGGTTTGTGACATACACGCTATCCAATAGGGTTTGTGAGACACACACTGTCCAATGGGGTTTGTGAAACACATGCTGTCGAATGGGGTTTGTGACACACACACTGTCCAATGGATTTTGAGACACACACGCTGACCAATGGGTTTTGTGACACACACACTGTCCAATGGGGTTGTGACACACACACTGACCAATGGGATTTTTGAGACACACACTGTCCAATGGGGTTGTAGCCCACACACTGTCCAATGGGGTTTGTGACACACACGTCCTCTAATGGGTTTTGTGAAAACACGCTGTCCAATGGCGTTTCCGACACACAAACTGTGCAATAGGATTTGAGACACACACACTGTCCAATGGGGTGTGTGCCACAAACACGCTGTCCAATGGTGTTTGTGACACACACACTGTCCAATGGAGTTTTTGACAAAAACGCTGTCCAATGGGTTTTGTGACCCACACACTGTCCCATGGAGTTTGTGACTCACACGCTGTCCAATGAAGTTTGTCACACACACGTTGTCCAATGGCGTTTGTGAAACACACCCCGTCCAATGGCGTTTGAGACACACACGCTGTCCAAGGGGGTTTGTGACACACACACGCTGTCCAGTGGAGTTTGTGAAACACACACTGTCCAATGGGGTTTGAAACACACACACTGACCAATGTGTTTTGTGACACACACACTGTCCAATGGAGTTTGTGACACACACACTGTCCAATGGGGTTTGTGACACACACGCTGTCCAATGGGGTTTGAGATACACACGGTATCCAATGGGGTTTATGACACATACGGTCCAACGGGGTTTGTGAAAAATACGCTGTTCAACGGGGTTTGTGACACTCACAATGTCCTATTGGGTTTGAGACACACAGGCTGAACCATTGAGTTTGAGACACACACACAGCGTAAAGAGGTTTGAGAAACACATGCTGTCCAATGGGGTTTGTGAAGCATACACGCTGTCCAATGGTGTTTGTGACACACAAATTGTCCATGGCGTTTCAGACACTCACGCTGTCCACTGGGATTTGAGACACACACACTGTCGAATGGTGTTTGGAACACACACTCTGTCCAATAGAGTTTGTGACACACACACTGTCCAAGGAGTTCGTGACACACACGCTGTCAAATGGGGTTTGAGACACATACGCCGTCCACTGGTTTTTGTGACACATACTCTGTCCAATGGGTTTTGTGACACACACGCTGTCCAGTGGGGTATGAGACACACACGCTGTCCAATGGGGCATCTGACACACACAAGGTCTCATATGGTTGAGACACAAAGGCTGTCCAATGGGGTTTGAGACACACACGCTGCCCAATAGGTTTTGTGACACACACACTGTCCAATGGCGTTTGTGACACAAACACGCTTTCGAATGGGGTTTGTGACACACACACTGTGCAATGGAGTTTTTGAAACACACTCTGTCCGACGGAATTTGAGAAACACACACTGTCCAATGGGGTTTGAGACACACGCGGTGTCCAATGGGGTTTATGACACACACACTGTCCAATGAGGTTTGTGACACGTACACCGTTCAATGGGGTTTCTGAAACACATGTTGTCCAATGAGGTTTGTGACACACACGCTATGCAATGTGGTTTGTGACACACACACTGTCCAATGGGGTTTGTGGCACACATACCTGCCAATGAGGTTTGTGACACACACACGCTCTCCAATGGGGTTTCTGACACACACCGTCCAATGGGGTTTGTGACACACACGTTGTCCAATGGAGTTTGTGACACACACATCCTCCAATGGGATCTGAGACACACACGCTATCCAATGCGTTTTGTGACAAACACACTGTCCAATGGGGTTTGAGACACACACGGTATCGAATGGGGTTTATGACACACACACTGTTCAATCAGGTTTGTGACACACACGCTATGCAATGTGGTTTTTGACATACACACTGTCCAATGGGGTTTGTGGTACACATAACCGCCAATGAGGTTTGTGACACACACGCTGTCCAATGGGGTTTGTGACACACACCGTCCAATGGGGTTTGTGACACACACGTTGTCCAATGGGGTTTGTGACACACACACCCTCCAATGGGGTCTGAGACACACACGCCATCCAATGGGGTTTGTGACACACACACTGTCCAATGGGGTTTGAGACACACACGCTATCCAATGAGGTTTGTGACACACACCGTCGAATGGGGTTTCTGAAACACACGTTGTCCAATAGAGATTTGTGACACACACGCTATGCAATGTGGTTTGTGACACACACTCTGGCCAATGGAATTTGTGACACACACACTGTCCAATGAGATTTGTGACATACACGCTATCCAATAGGGTTTGTGAGACACACACTGTCCAATGGGATTTGTGAAACACATGCTGTCGAATGGGGTTTGTGACACACATACTGTCCAATGGATTTTGAGACACACACGCTGACCAATGGGTTTTGTGACACAAACGCTGTCCCATGGGTTTTAAGACACATACGCTATCCAATGGGGTTTGTGACACACACACTGTCCAATGGAACTTGTGACACAGAGTTTTCAATGGGGTTTGAGACACACACGCTATCCAATGGGGTTTGTGACACATACCCTCTCCAATGGGGTTTGTGACACACTCGCTTTTCAATCGCGTTTGTGAAACACACACTGTCCAGTGAGGTTTGTGACACACACACGCTGTCATGGGGTTTGGGACAGACACAATGTCCATTGAGGTTTGAGACACACACACTGTCCCATGGGGTTTGAGACACACACGCTGTTCAATGGGGTTTGTTACATACACACTGTCCAATGAAGTTTGAGAAACACATGCTATCATATAGGGTTTGTGACACATACACTGTCCAATGGGGTTTGTGAAACACGTACTGTCCAGAGGGCTTTGTAACACACACGCTGTCCAATGGGGTTTAAGATACACACGCTATCCAACGGGGTTTGCGACACACACGTTGTCCAATGGGGTTTGTGACACACACACGCTATCCAGTGGGGTTTGTGACACACACACTGTCCAGTTGGGTTTGAGACACACACGCCCCCCAATGGGGTTTGTGATACACACACGTTGTCCAATGGGTTTTGTGAAACACACACTGTCCGGAGGGCTTTGTGACACACAGGCTGTCCAATGGGGTGTGAGACTCACACACTATCCAATGGGGTTTGTGACACAAACACGCTGTCCAATGCTGTTTGAGAGACACATGCTGCCCAGTGTGTTTTGTGACAGACACACGCTGTCCAATGAGGTTTGTGACACACAGGCTGTCCAAGGGGGTTTGTGACACACCCACGGTCCAATGGGGTTCGTGACACACACACTGTCCAATAGGTTGTGTGGCACACACACTGTCCAATGGGGTTTGAGACACACACCCTGCCCAATGGGTTTTGTGACACACACACTCTCCAAAGGGGTTTGAGACACGCACACTGTCCAATGGGGTTTGACACACACGTTGTCCAATGGCTTTTGTGACACACACAAGATTTTCAATGGTGTTTGTGACACACAGACTGTCCAATGGGTTTTGTGAAACACACGCTGTACAACGGGGTTTGTGACAGACACACTGTCCATAGGGCTTTGTGACACACACGCTGTCCAATGGGTTTTGAGATACACAAGGTATCCAATGGGGTTTATGATACACACACTGTCCAGTGGGTTTTGTGAAACACACACTGTCCAAGGCAGTTCGTGACACACACACTGTCCATTGGCGTGTAAAACACACATGCTGTTCCATTGAGTTTCAGATACACACACAGTCCAAAGGCATTTCAGACACACGCTGTCCAATCGGGTTTGTGGCACACAAACACTGCCCATTGGTGTTTGTGACACAGACACTGTCCATGGGGTTTGAGACACACACGTTGTCCCCTAGGGTTTGAGAAACACACGCTTTAAAATACGGTTTGTGACAGACACACTGCCAATGGGGTTTGAGATATACATGCTATTCAATGGGGTTTGTGGCACACACACGCTGTCCAATTGGGTTTGTGAAACACACGCTGTTTCATGGGGTTAGTGACACACACACTGTCCATTGGGGTGTAAGACACACATGCTGTCCAATGGGGTTTGACACACACACGAGGTCCAATGGGGTCTCTGACACACACTCTGTCCAATGGAATTTGTGACACACACAGTGTCCAATTGGGTTTGTGACACACACACGCTGTCCAATGAGGTTTTTGACACACACACTGTCCAAAGGGGTTTGAGACACACACGTTGTCGAGAGGACTTTGTGACACACACGCTGTTTTATGGGTTTTGTGACACACACGCTGTCCAATGGGTTTTGAGATACACAAGGTATCCAATGAGGTTTATGAGACACACACTGTCCAGTGGGTTTTGTGAAATACACGCTATCCAAAGGGGTTTGTGACACACACACTGTCCATTGGGGTGTGAGACACACACGCTGTCCCATTGAGTTTGAGACACACACACAGTCTGAAGGCATTTGAGACACACACGCTGTCCACTAGGGTTTGTGACACACACACTGTCTAATGGGGTTTGTGGCACACACTCTGTCCAATGGGGTTTGAGACACACAAGTTATCCAAATGGGTTTCTGACACACACATTGTCCAATGAGGTTTGTGACACACACGCAATCCAATGAGGTTTGTGACACACACGCTATCCAATGGGGTTTGTGACACACATACTGTCCAGTTGGGTTTGAGACACACACGCTGTCCCATTGAGTTTGAGACACACACACAGTACAATGGAGTTTGAGACACACGCTGTCCAATGGCGTTTGTGACACACACAAGATTTCAGTGGGGTTTCTGACACGCACACTGTCCAATGTATTTTTAGACACACATATTGTCCAATGGAGTTTTAGACACACACGCTGTCCAATGGGGTTTGACATTCACACGCTGTCCAATGGGATTCATGACACACACAAATTCCAATGGAGTTTGAGAAACACACGCTGTCCAATGGAGTTTGTCACACACACACGCTGTCCAATGGGGTTTGAGACACACACACTGTCTAATGGGGTTAGTGTCACACACGCTGTCCAGTAGAGTTTGTGACACACACGCTGTCCAATGGGGTTTGTGACACACACACTGTCCAAAGGGATTTAAGACACATGCTGTCCAATGACGTTTGTGACACACACACGCTTTTTAGTGGTGTTTGTTACACACACACTTTCCAATGGAGTTTTAGACAGACACGCTATCCAATGGGGTTTGTGACACACACGCTGTCCAATGGGGTTTGTGACACGCACACTGTCCAATGGGTTTTGTTACATACATGCTCTCCAATGGGGTTTTTGAAACACACACTGTCCAATGGGGTTTGTGACACACACGCCCTCCAATGGGGTTTGTGATACACACACGCTGTCCAATGGGTTTTGTGAAACACACACTGTCCGGAGGGCTTTGTGACACACAGGCTGTCCAATGGGGTGTGAGACTCACACACTATCCAATGGGGTTTGTGACACACACACGCTGTCCAATGCTGTTTGAGAGACACACGCTGCCCAGTGTGTTTTGTTACAGGCACACGCTGTCCAAAGGGGTTTGTGTCACACACACGCTGTCCAATGCTGTTTCAGACACACACGCTGCCCAGTGTGTTTTGTGACAGACACACGCTGTCCACTGAGGTTTGTGACACACAGGCTGTCCAAGGGGGTTTGTGACACACCCACGGTGCAATGGGGTTCGTGACACACACACTGTCCAATAGGTTGTGTGACACACACACTGTCCAATGGGGTTTTAGACACACACCCTGCCCAAGGGGTTTTGTGACACACACACTCTCCAAAGCGGCTTTGAGACACGCACACTGTCCAATGGGGTTTGAGATACACACGCTGTCCAATGGGGTTTGACACATGCACTCTCCAATGGGGTTTGTGACACACACACTGTTCAAAGGGGTTTGAGACACACACGCTGTCCAATGACTTTTGTGACACACACAAGCTTTTCAATGGTGTTTGTGACACGCAGACTGTCCAATGGTTTTGTTACATACACGCTGTCCAATGGGGGTTTTTAAACACACACTGTCCATAGGGCTTTGTGACACACACGCTGTCCAATGGGTTTTGAGATACACAAGGTATCCAATGGGGTTTATGATACACACACTGTCCAGTGGGTTTTGTGAAACACACACTGTCCAAGGCAGTTCGTGACACACACACTGTCCATTGGGGTGTAAAACACACACGCTGTTCCATTGAGTTTCAGACACACACACAGTCCAAAGGCATTTCAGACACACGCTGTCCAATGGGATTTGTGGCACACAAACGCTGCCCATTGGTGTTTGTGACACAGACACTGTCCATGGGGTTTGAGACACACACACTGTCCCCTTGGGATTGAGAAACACACGCTTTAAAATACGGTTTGTGACACACACACTGCCAAGGGGGTTTGAGATATACACGCTATTCAATGGGGTTTGTGGCACATACACGCTGTCCAATTGGGTTTGTGAAACACACGCTGTTTCATGGGGTTAGTCACACACACTGTCCATTGGGGTGTAAGACACACATGCTGTCCAATGGGGTTTGACACACACACGAAGTCCAATGGGGTCTCTGACACACACTCTGTCCAATGGAATTTGTGACACACACAGTGTCCAATTGGGTTTGTGACATACACACGCTGTCCAATGAGGTTTTTGACACACACACTGTCCAAAGGTGTTTGAGACACACACACTGTCCAGAGGACTTTGTGACACACACGCTGTTTTATGGGTTTTGCGACACACACGCTGTCCAATGGGTTTTGAGATACACAAGGTATCCAATGAGGTTTATGAGACACACACTGTCCAGTGGGTTTTGTGAAACACACGCTATCCAAAGGGGTTTGTGACACACACACTGTCCATTGGAGTGTGAGACACACACGCTGTCCCATTGAGTTTGAGACACACACACAGTCTGAAGGCATTTGAGACACACACGCTGTCCACTAGGGTTTGTGACACACACACTGTCTAATGGGGTTTGTGGCACACACTCTGTCCAATGGGGTTTGAGACATACAAGTTATCCAAATGGGTTTCTGACACACACATTGTCCAATGAGGTTTGTGACACACACGCTATCCAATGGGGTTTGTGACACACACACTGTCCAGTTGGGTTTGAGACACACACGCTGTCCCATTGAGTTTGAGACACACACACAGTACAATGGGGTTTGAGACACACACTGTCCAATGGCGTTTGTGACACACACAAGATTTCAGTGGGGTTTCTGACACGCACACTGTCCAATGTATTTTTAGACACACATACTGTCCAATGGAGTTTTAGACACACACACTGTCCAATGGGGTTTGTGACACACACACTGTCACATAATCACAGAATCACAGAATCGACTGGGTTGGAAAAGACCTCAGAGATCATCGAGTCCAACCCTTGGTCCAACTCTAGTCTATTTACTAGTTCATGGCACTAACTGCCATGTCCAACCGCACTTTATAAACCTCCAGGGACGGAGAATCCACCACCTCCCCGGGCAGGCCGTTCCAATGCCTGACCACTCTCTCTGTAAAGAATTTCTTCCTAATGTCCAGCCTAAAATTCCCCTGGCAGAGTTTAAGCCCATGACCCCTTGTCCTTTTGCTGACTGCCTGGGAGAAGAGACCAATCCCCACCTGGCTATAACTTCCCTTCAGATAGTTATAGAGAGTGATGAGGTCACCTCTGAGCCTCCTCTTCTCCTGACTAAACAATCCCAATGGGTTTTGTGACACACACGCTGTCCAATGGGGTTTGACATTCACACGCTGTCCAATGGGATTCATGACACACACAAGTTCCAATGGGGTTTGAGACACACACGCTGTCCAATGGAGTTTGTCACACACACACGTGGTCCAATGGGGTTTTTGAAATACACACTGTCCATGGGGTTTGTGACACACACGCTGTCCAATGGGGTTTGTGACACGCACACTGTCCAATGGGTTTTGTTACATACATGCTCTCCAATGGGGTTTTTGAAACACACACTGTCCAATGGGGTTTGTGATACACACACGCTGTCCAATGGGTTTTGTGAAACACACACTGTCCGGAGGGCTTTGTGACACACAGGCTGTCCAATGGGGTGTGAGACTCACACACTATCCAATGGGGTTTGTGACACACACACACTGTCCAATGCTGTTTGAGAGACACACGCTGCCCAGTGTGTTTTGTTACAGGCACACGCTGTCCAAAGGGGTTTGTGTCACACACACGCTGTCCAATGCTGTTTGAGACACACACGCTGCCCAGTGTGTTTTGTGACAGACACACGCTGTCCACTGAGTTTTGTGACACACAGGCTGTCCAAGGGGGTTTGTGACACACCCACGGTGCAATGGGGTTCGTGACACACACACTGTCCAATAGGTTGTGTGACACACACACTGTCCAATGGGGTTTTAGACACACACCCTGCCCAAGGGGTTTTGTGACACACACACTCTCCAAAGGGCTTTGAGACACGCACACTGTCCAATGGGGTTTGAGATACACACGCTGTCCAATGGGGTTTGACACATGCACTCTCCAATGGGGTTTGTGACACACACACTGTTCAAAGGGGTTTGAGACACACACGCTGTCCAATGGCTTTTGTGACACACACAAGCTTTTCAATGGTGTTTGTGACACGTAGACTGTCCAATGGTTTTGTTACATACACGCTGTCCAATGGGGGTTTTTAAACACACACTGTCCATAGGGCTTTGTGACACACACGCTGTCCAATGGGTTTTGAGATACACAAGGTATCCAATGGGGTTTATGATACACACACTGTCCAGTGGGTTTTGTGAAACACACACTGTCCAAGGCAGTTCGTGACACACACACTGTCCATTGGGGTGTAAAACACACACGCTGTTCCATTGAGTTTCAGACACACACACAGTCTGAAGGCATTTGAGACACACACGCTGTCCACTAGGGTTTGTGACACACACACTGTCTAATGGGGTTTGTGGCACACACTCTGTCCAATGGGATTTGAGACATACAAGTTATCCAAATGGGTTTCTGACACACACATTGTCCAATGAGGTTTGTGACACACACGCTATCCAATGGGGTTTGTGACACACACACTGTCCAGTTGGGTTTGAGACACACACGCTGTCCCATTGAGTTTGAGACACACACACAGTACAATGGGGTTTGAGACACACACTGTCCAATGGCGTTTGTGACACACACAAGATTTCAGTGGGGTTTCTGACGCGCACACTGTCCAATGTATTTTTTGACACACATACTGTCCAATGGAGTTTTAGACACACACGCTGTCCAATGGGGTTTGTGACACACATACAGTCACATAATCACAGAATCACAGAATCGACTGGGTTGGAAAAGACCTCAGAGATCATCGAGTTCAACCCTTGGTCCAACTCTAGTCTATTTACTAGATCATGGCACTAACTGCCATGTCCAACCGCACTTTATAAACCTCCAGGGACGGAGAATCCACCACCTCCCCGGGCAGGCCGTTCCAATGCCTGACCACTCTCTCTGTAAAGAATTTCTTCCTAATGTCCAGCCTAAAATTCCCCTGGCAGAGTTTAAGCCCATGACCCCTTGTCCTTTTGCTGACTGCCTGGGAGAAGAGACCAATCCCCACCTGGCTATAACTTCCCTTCAGGTAGTTATAGAGAGTGATGAGGTCACCTCTGAGCCTCCTCTTCTCCTGACTAAACAATCCCAATGGGTTTTGTGACACACACGCTGTCCAATGGAGTTTGTCACACACACACGCGGTCCAATGGGGTTTTTGAAATACACACTGTCCATGGGGTTTGTGACACACACGCTGTCCAATGGAGTTTGAGACACACACACTGTTTAATGGGGTTAGTGAAACACACGCTGTCCAGTAGAGTTTGTGACACACACGCTGTCCAATGGGGTTTGTGACACACACACTGTCCAAAGGGGTTTAAGACACTCGCTGTCCAATGGCGTTTGTGACACACACACGCTTTTTAGTGGCGTTTGCTACACACACACTCGCCAATGGAGTTTTAGACAGACACGCTATCCAATGGGGTTTGTTACACACACTGTCCAATGGGGTTTGTGACACGCACACTGTCCAATGGGTTTTGTTACATACACGCTGTCCAATGGGGTTTTTGAAACACACACGTCCTCCAATGAGGTTTGTGATACACACACGCTGTCCAATGGGTTTTGTGAAACACACACTGTCCAGAGGGCTTTGTGACACACAGGCTGTCCAATGGGGTGTGAGACTCACACACTATCCAATGGGGTTTGTGACACACACACACTGTCCAATGCTGTTTGAGAGACACACGCTGCCCAGTGTGTTTTGTGACAGGCACACGCTGTCCAATGGGGTTTGTGTCACACAAACGCTGTCCAATGCTGTTTGAGACACACACGCTGCCCAGTGTGTTTTGTGACAGACACACGCTGTCCAATGAGTTTTGTGACACACAGACTGTCCAAGGGGGTTTGTGACACACCCACGGTCCAATGGGGTTCGTGACACACACACTGTCCAATAGGTTGTGTGACACACACACTGTCCAATGGGGTTTGAGACACACACCCTGCCCAACGAGTTTTGTGACACACACACTATCCAAAGGGATTTGAGACACGCACACTGTCCAATGGGGTTTGAGATACACACGCTGTCCAATGGGGTTTGACACACGCACTCTCCAATGGGGTTTGTGACACACACACTGTTCAAAGGGATTTGAGACACACACGCTGTCCAATGGGGTTTGTGACACACACACGCTGTCCAATGGGGTTTTTGAAACACACACTGTCCATGGGGTTTGTGACACACACTTTGTCCAATGGAATTTTTGACACACACACTCTCCATGGGGTTTTAGACACACACGCTGTCCGATGGAGTTTGAGACACACACACTGTCTAATGGGGTTAGTGACACACACGCTGTCCAATGGTGTTTGTGACAGACACACGTTTTTTAGTGGTGTTTGTGACACACACACTGTCCAATGGAGTTTTAGACAGACACGCTATCCAATGGGGTTTGTGACACACACACTGTCCATTGTGGTGTAAGACACACACGCTGTCCCATTGAGTTTGAGACACACACACGGTCCAAAGGCGTTTGAGACCCACACACTGTCCAAATGGGTTTGAGACACACACACTGCCCAATGGTGTTTGTGACAGACACACGCTTTTTAGTGGTGTTTGTGACACAGACACTGTCCATGGGGTTTCAGACACACACGCTGTCCCCTAGGGTTTCAGACACACACGCTTTCTAATAGGGTTTGTGACACACACACTGTCCAATGGGGATTATGGCACACACACTGTCCAACGGGGTTTTAGAAATACACGCTGTCCAATGGGGTTTGACGCACGCACTCTCCAATGAGGTTTATGATAAACACCCTGTCCAGTGGGTTTTGTGAAACACACGCTGTCCAAAGGAGTTGGTGACACACACACTGTCCATTGCGGTGTAAGACACACACGCCCTCCAAAGGGGTTTGACACACACACGCGGTCCAATGGGGTTTGTGACACACACTCTTTCCAATGGAATTTGTGACACACACACTGTCCAAAGAGGTTTGAGACACACACGCTCTCCAACTATGTTTGTGACACATACGCCCTCCAATGGGGTTTGTGACACACACACTGTCCAGAGGGGTTTGTGACACACACGCTGTTTTATGGGTTTTGTGACACACACGCTGTCCAATGGGTTTTGGGATACACAAGGTATCCAATGGGATTTATGAGAAACACACTGTCCAGTGGATTTTGTGAAACACACGCTGTCCAAAGGGGTTTGTGACACACACACTGTCCATTGGGGTGTGAGACACACACGCTGTCCCATTGACTTTGAGACACACACACTGTCCAAAGGCGTTTGAGACACACACACTGTCCACTAGGGTTTGTGACACACACACTGTCTAATGGGATTTGTGGCACACACTCTGTCCAACGGGGTTTGAGACACACAAGTTATCCAATGGGGTTTCTGAAACACACATTGTCCAATGAGGTTTGTGACACACACACCCTCCAATGGGGTTTGTGACACACACACGTTGTCCAATGGGTTTTGTGAAACAAACACTGTCTGGAGGGCTTTGTGACACACAGGCCGTCCAATGGGGTTTGAGACTCGCATGCTATCCAATGGGGTTTGTGACACACACACGTTGTCCAATGCTGTTTGAGAGACAGACGCTGCCCAGTAAGTTTTGTGACAGACACACGCTGTCCAATGAGGTTTGTGACACACAGGCTGTCCAATAGGTTGTGTGACACACACACTGTCCAATAGGATTTGAGACACACACCCTGCCCAATGAGTTTTGTGACACACAGACTCTCCAAAGGGGTTTGTGACACACACACTGTCCAATGGGGTGTGAGATACATACGCTATCCATTGAGGTTTCTGACACACACATTGTCTAATGGTGTTTGTGAAACACGCGCTGTCTAATGGGGTTTGTGACACACACTCTGTCCAGTGGGTTTTGTTACATACACGCTGTCCAATGGGCTTTGACATTCACACGCTCTTCAGTGGAGTTTGTGACACACACACACTGTCCAATGGGATTTGTGACATACACACGCTGTCCAATGGGTTTTTTGAAACACACACTGTCCAATGGGTTTTGTGAAACACACGCTGTCCAATGAGATTTGTGACACACACACTGTCTAATGGGGTGTGAGACAGACACGCTATCCAATGGGGTTTGTGACACACACACGCTGTCCAATGCTGTTTGAGAGACACAGGCTGCCCAATGGGTTTTGTGAGACACACACTGTCCAATGCGGTTTGTGACACAGAGGCTGTCCAAGGGGGTTTATGACACATACATGGTCCAATGGGGTTCGCGACACACACACTGTCCAATAGGTTGTGTAACACACACAATGTCGAATGGGTTTTGAGACACACACGCTGCCCAATGGGTTTTGTGACACACACACTCTCCAAAGGAGTTTGTGACACACACACTGTCCAATGGAGTTTGAGAAACACACTGTATCCAATGGGGTTTGTGGAACACACACTGTCTAAGGGGTTTATGACACACAAGCCCTCCAATGGGGTTTGTGACACACACACTGTCCAGAGGGCTTTTTGATACACACACTGTACAATGGGGATTGAGACACACACACTGTCCAATGGTTTTTGTGACACACACGTTGTTCTTTTGGGGTTTGAGATACACATGCTATCCAATGGGGTTACTGACATACACACTGTTCAGTGGGGTTTGTGAATCACACGCTGTCCAATGGGGATTGTGACACACACACTGTCCAATGGGTTTTGTGACACACACACTGTCCAATGGGGTTTGTGTCACAAACGCTATCCAATGAGGTTTGTGACATACACGCTGTTCAGTGGGGTTTGTGACACACACACTGCCCAATTGGTTTTGTGACACACATACTCTCCAAAGGGGTTTGTGAAACACAAGTCCTCCAATGGGATTTGTGACACACACACGCTGTCCAGTGGGATTTTTGAAACATACACTGTCCAGAGGGCTTTGTGACACATACACTGTACAATGGGGATTGTGACACACACACTGTGCAATGGGGTTTGTGACACATACACGTTGTCCAATGGGATTTGTGACAAACAGACCCTCCAATGGGGTTTGAGACACACACACTGTCCAATGGTTTTTGTGACAAACACGCTCTGCAATGGGGTTTGAGACACACACGCTGTCCAGTGGCGTTTCTGACACACACGCTGTCAAATGGGGTTTTGACACACACGCTGTCCAATAGGGTTTTTGAAACACACGCTGTCCAATGTGGTTTGTGACACACAGGCTGTCCAATAGAGTTTGTGACACACACGCTGCCCAATGGGCTTTGTGACACACACACTGTCCAATGGGGTTTGAGACGCACACGCTATCCAATGGGGTTTGTGACACACACACTGTGCAATGGGGTTTGTGACAAACACACACTGTCCACTGGGATTTGTGACACACACACTGTGCAAAGGGTTTTGTGACAAACACATGCTGTCCAATGGGATTTGTGACAAACACGCCCTCTAATGGGGTTTGAGACACTCACACTGACCAATGGTTTTTGTGACACACACGTCCTCCAGTGGGATTTGAGACACACACACTGTCCAATGGTTTTTGTGACACACAGGCTGTCCATTGGGGTTTGAGATAAACATGCTATCCAATGGGGTTTGTGACATGCACACTGTTCAGTCGGGTTTGTGAAACACACGCTGCCCAATGAGGTTTGTGACACACACACTGTCCAATGGAATTTGTGACACACAGACTGTCCAATGGGGTTTGTGACACAAACGCTGTCCTTTGGGGTTTGAGATACACACGCTATCCAATGGGGTTACTGACATACACACTCTTCAGTGGGATTTGTGAAACACACGCTGTCCAATGGGGTTTGTGACACACACATTGTCCAATGGGGTTTGAGACAGACACGCTGTCCAACAAGTTTTGCGACACACACACAGTCCAATGGAGTTTTAGACAGACATGCTATCCAATGGGGTTTGTGACACACACGCTGGCCAATGGGGTTTGTGACACGCACACTGTCCAGTGGGATTTGTGAAACACACACTGTGCAATGGGGTTTGTGACAAACACATGCTGTCCCCTGGGATTTGTGAAACACGCGGCCTCCAATGGGTTTGAGACACTCGCACTGTCCAATGGGGTTTGAGACACACAGGCTGTCCAATGAGGTTTGTGACACACACGCTGTCCATGGGTTTTGAGACACACACATTCTGTCCAATGTGGTTTGAGACAAACAGACGCTGTCCAATGGGGTTTGTGAAACACATACTGTCCAGAGGGCTTTGTGACACACACGTCCTCCAATAGGGTTTGAGACACACACACTTTCCGATGGTTTTTGTGACATACACGCTGTCCATTGGGTTTTGAGATACACACGCTATCCAATGGGGTTTGTGACATACATGCTGTCCAATGGGGTTTGTTAAACACACGCTGCCCAATGGGGTTTGTGACACACACTCTGTCCAATGGTTTTTGTGACACACAGACTGTCCAATGGGGTTTGTGACACACACGCCCTCCAATGGGGTTTTAGACACACACAGTGTCCAATGGTTTTTGTGACACAAACACTGTCCGTTGGGGTTTGAGATATACACGCTATCCAATGGGGTTACTGACATACACGCTGTTCAGTGGGGTTTGTGACACACACACTGTCCAATGGGGTTTTTGACACACACATTTTCCAAGGGGGTTTGAGACACACATACTGTCCAATGGTTTTTGTGACACACACGCTGTCCAGTGGGGTTTGTGACAAACACACGGTCCAATGGGGTTTGAGACAAACACGCTGACCAATAGGTTTTGTGACACACACACTGTCCAATAGGGTTTGTGACACACACCCTGTCCAATGGGGTTTGCGACACTCAGACGCTGTCCAATGGGGTTTGTGAAACACACACTGTCCCGAGGGCTTTGTGACACACACGCTGTCCAGTGGGGTTTAAGACACACCCGCTATCCAACGGGGTTTATGACACACACACTGTCCAATGGAATTTGTGATACACAGACTGTCCAATGGGGTTTGAGACACACATGCTATCCAGTGGGGTTTGTGACACACTCGCTATCCAATCGGGTTTGTGAAACACTCACTGTCCAGTGGGGTTTTTGAAACACACGCCCTCCAGTGGGGTTTGTGACACACACACGCTGTCATGGGGTGTGTGACACACACACTCTCCAATGAGATTTGAAACACACACGTTATCCAGTGGGGTTTGTTACACACACAAGGTCCAATGAAGTTTGAGAAACACACGCTATGATATAGGGTTTGTGACACACACACTCTCTAATGAAGTTTGTGAAACACATGCCGTCGAATGGGGTTTGTGACACAAACACTGTCCAATGGGGTTTGAGACATACACGCTGCCCAATGGTTTTTGTGAAACACACACTATTCAATGGGGTTTGTGAACACACACACTCTCCAATGGGGTTTGTGACACACACGCCCTCCAATGGGGTTTAAGACACACACGCTGTCCAATGTGGTTTGAGACACACAGACGCTGTCCAATGGGATTTGTGAAACACATACTCTCCAGAGGGCTTTGTGACACACACGCCCTCCAATGGGGTTTGAGACACACACACTGTCCAATGGTTTTTGTGACATATACACTGTCCTTTGGGGTTTGAGATACACACGCTATCCAATGGGGTTTGTGACATACACGCTGTTCAGTGGGGTTTGTGAAACACATGCTGCCCAATGGGGTTTGTGATACACACGCCCTCCAAGGGGGTTTGAGACACACACATTGTCCAATGGGGTTTGAGACACACAGGCTGTCCAATGGGGTTTCTGACACGCACACGATCCAATGGCGTTTGAGACACATACGCTGTCCAATGGGATTTGTGAAACACACCCTGTCCAATGAGGTTTGAGACACACATGCTGTCCAATGAGGTTTGAGACACACACGCTGTCCAATGGGGTTTGTGACACACACACGGTCCAATGAGGTTTGAGACACACCCTGTCCAATCGTGTTTGTAAAACACACCCTGTCCAATGGGTTTTGTGACACACAGACTCTCTCCAATGGGGTTTGTGAAACACACACAGTCCAGAGTGCTTTGTGAAACAAACGCTGTCCAATGGGGTTTGAGGCACACACGCTATCCAATGAGGTTTTTTACACACACACTGTCCAATGGAGTTTGAGACACACACGCTATCCAATGGAGTTTGTGACACACACACCGTCCAATGGGGTTTGTGAAACACACGCTTTCCAATGGAGATTGTGACACAAACACTGTCGATTTGGGTTTGAGACACCCATGCTGCCCAACGGGTTTTGTGACACACACACTGTCCAGTGGGGTTTGTGACACACACACTGTCCAATTGGGTGTGTGACACACACTCTGTCCAATGGAATTTGTGACTCACACACTGTCCAATGGGGTTTGTCAAACACATGATGTCCAATGGGGTTGTGACACACACAATGTCCAATGGGGTTTGAGACACACACACTGTCCAATGGGGTTTGTGACACACACGTCCTCCAAAGGGGTTTGAGATACACGCACTGTCCATTGTGTTTTGTGGCACACACGCTGTCCAATGGGGTTTGAGATACACACGCTATCCAATGGGGTTTGTGACATGCACACTGTCCAATGGTGTTTGTGAAACACACGCTGTCCAATGGGGTTTGTGACACACACACTGTGCAATGGGGTTTGAGACACACACCCTGTCCAATGGGATTTGTGACACACTACGCTGTCCAATGGGGTTTGAGACACACACGCTGTCCAATGGGTTTTGTGAAACACACCCTGTCCAATGGGGTTTGAGACACACACGCTGTCCAATGAGGTTTGAGATACACACGCTATCAAAGGGGTTTGTGACACTCACACTCTGTCCAGTGGTGTTTGTGACACACATACTGTCCAATGGGGTTTGTGACACACACGTCCTCCAATGGGGTTTGAGACACACACGCTGTCCAAGGGGGTTTGTGAAACACACACGCTGTCCAATGGGATTTGTGACACACAGACACTGTCCAATGGGGTTTGTGAAACACACACTGTCCAGAAGGCTTTGTGACACACACCCTGTCCATTGGTTTTGAGACACACACGCTGTCCAAGGGGGTTTGTGACACACACACTCTCCAGGATCAAGATGCGATCCGCCTCAGCAGTGCCCACGAGGTCCCATCTGGGTCGTCAAATGTTAGCAAACGAGACACATAACCACGGACGTAGTTATATGCGGTGCTTTTATTTCAGCGCTGGGAAACCAGGGGTTCGCACTCAAAGCTGACTTCGACCACTGATTCAAACTCCACTACATTTATACAATTTGGTTACATACATATTCCTTAGGGTTAAAACGTACGTATTACATATTCATCAGATTACACAACTATTTCACAATATCAGTTGCAACACCTTGGAACTACTCTAAGCATGCGCAGTGTCCTCTGGTGGTCGTTCAGGGGGTCTTCAGGATTAAGTAAAGAGTCTTCTTCGCCCGTGTACTTTTCACCTTTTGTCACCGCACATGCACACTATTCCTATGTTCATTGTGAAATCATGTAAAATTCTTGGATTTCTTAGATGTGCCTTCTCAGCACATCCTATCCTTTCAAGATAAGATAAGAACTAACTGAGGACTAACTTTCAGTTCTCCTTTTGTATACAACCTGCAAAGCCTCAAGATAAGGTAAGAATCTTGGATATAGTTTACAAAACTTAGTTACAACTATAACAAGGGCGCGTGTCGCATTCAGACTTAACTCATCCCTCATCCCATCTGTTGGGATTGGACACTGTGAATTTGCCTTTTCTACTTGATTTTTCAGAAAAATGGAAAATCAGTTTGTAGAGAGTTCAACCTTACCCTGATCCTCTCAGGTTTTCTCTTACTTTATAGTCAATGTAATTATTTATTTCATAGGTGGAAGTGATTTGTTATGTACATACTTTGGTAAACCTCTCTTGTCATTTCTCAAACTACAAATCCTAGTCACTAGGTCTGTATTTTGAGCCATTAACACCTCCTATTGTCTTTCTAATGTTCTGTAAACATCTTTTAAACCCAGTTAATCCAATTAACCCAAGGATTTACTAGCACAGGTTCTGTTTGGGTGCCAGGTACTGTTTTGAACTGAAGTTCAAAAGGTTGGTTACAAATTTAATGCTAGGCACATTAGCAAAATATCAGTCCCCCCATCACATAAGAATTATATATGGGTAATCTTGGGCGTACTCACAATTTGACCACATCCTGTTGTCTATGAAACTATTAAGGGATGTTAGGAGTGTCTGCCTCCTCTAGCTGCTGGAGCCCTGTTCAGTGCCCGTTGGTCTCTGCCCACTGTTAGGGAACAGAACATCAGGCTGAGGGACTTGGCTGCTGCTTTCCCAATTACAGTACTGTCAGAGACTGGAAAGAATTGTCTGAAACATTGTGCCAAAAACTGGTTCCTCCAGCCCCAGGACTGTCAAAGGCTAAAAGAAATCATGTCTCAAACATTGTAGCAGGAGATGGGCCACTCAGGATAAGGTCATAAGGTAAATTGCAATTTACATCCCAACAACTCACTAAGGGGCCACAGACAATGCCGGCTGGCTGACAGTAGGAGGTGGGGGACATGCGGGAAGGCACAGAGCCCCACCTTCTGATACACCCAGCATGGCACAAAAGGAAAAGTTGAGACTCTTCAAAATGGCTCAAAACTTGTCATTTTTTCGCAATCACCCCCCACCCCCCCCCCCCCCCTGACTTTTTGCAATAACACCTTTGCAAAAGACAAAAGAAAACTTATGCAAGCAAGCGACCCAGAGGGCTATAAAAAGCTCACCTAAACCAGCACTGGCAGAGAACCCACTACCCTGAGGACCCTTACACCCACCAGCCTTGCCCTGGGAACTGGACCAGACACCGGAGGACACTCCAGAACTACAAACCCCAGCATCCTCGCTGCGGGACACCGGAGGCCGTACATCATCAGACAAGTCCCATCATCCATGCTGCGGAGCATTAAGAGTGTCTGGATCCATCCCTCACCTTTTCTTTCTTCCTTTCTCTTTGCTCTTTCCTTCTCTCCTTCCCTTTTTTTCTTCCTATATCCCTATTTCTTTGCCTCTCCTCCTGTGAGTGGTGTAATAACATAAGGCTCACAACCCTACCTGCGCTGCAAACTCCTTTATGTAAATCCCTTCTCTGTTAAGCTATTCACTAATTAGACCTAAGTAAGGTAAATCTTTCTGCCACTGAATCATCTATAAATTGGGCCACGCTGTAAAATAAAAGGTGTTGTGGGGTTTTTTTTATGGACCTTAAGTACTGTGTGTACTGTTTTCCAATTGGGGGGGACCCACAAATCTGAGTCACCTCTCCCTCCCCCCACTCATGGCTCTGGGCAGGATGCAACATTGTTTTGGGATAGCAAGCAGGGTCCCCTTCTCTTAGAAGGTCCACTCGGAGTCACCAACTCTCTACCTCATAAAAAGAAGGGGGGGGAGCTGGGAAAGGATCTCTCAGCTATACAAGCCAGGAGAGATCCAGGGGGTACCAACTTGTGGAAAGAGGCGGGGAGAGTTGGGAGGTGACCTCTCAGTATTTTTGCCAGGAGAGGTTTGAGCAGTGGCGAGCCGTGATGACCCGTGATATACCTGTGCTCGGCTGCTTCCCCAGTTTTGGGAAACAGGGGGTACCAGCTCTCTACCTCGTGGAAAGAGGCAAGGAGAGTTTGGAGGTGACCTCTCAACATTTTTGCTGAGAGAGGTTCAAGGAGTAGCGAGCCATGGCTGATAGTAATTGGCATGACCGAAAAGCGGTGGCGGAAAGAATTACTAAACTTGCTAAAGAGAAAAAGCTGTGGTGAGGGAAGTGAAAAGCCATAGTATGTGCTGTGCTGGGTGGCAGCTCAGAGGTCCAGGCACATGGACAAACAAACTGAGCAAGAAATGATAAAGATCCTACGGGACCATTTAGCTGCATAATGCAATAACAGTCAGCAGCTCCTTGCAGCTCTGTCAGATGCATGAGACCGAGAAAAAAAATCTTATGGTCTGAATTGGAAGAATATGTGCGGGACTCAAATGACCAGATCGAACTTGACTCTGTTCTGGACAGTGACCCTGGGTTTACCAGCTCAGCACAAATGGCTGAGAAGCAAGGTTTTAAACCCTTGTACCTAACTAAAGAATTGGAAATTAGTCGAGGAGCAGGCTCTGCTGCTGCTGGAGCAGTGCTGAACTTTGCTGGGATTTTCAAGACTGTGTTTGTATATTTTGTATTATATTCTCTATTTTATTAGTAGCATTAGTACAACATTTTTAATATTTTCCAACTCTCTTCTCTCTGTCCTTCTTTCCCTTCCAATCACCTTTATTTAGTGGGGAGGGGGGATTAAAGGGGGGGGCTGGGGGGAAGAGGGGGTTAACTAAACATCTGCCATGGTTTATTGTCACCCTGCAATCAAATCTCGACAATATGTTTGGAGTATTTCATTAATGGGGGGGGGGGGGGGGACACACCGAATATGGCTTTCAGAAGAGGAAGCACAAGGGTATTAGGGGCCTGGAGTGTTTCTGACAACTAATGATCACAGAAAGCCATGGTCATCAACTCAACGAGCCGCCTATTGGGTGGGGGGGCTGGACCCTTTAGAAAGGGGAGACCCAGTGTGCATTGAAACCCCCACTATAAATCACCTAACTGAAAGTTTGCAGAAGTCTACCTGCCATGCACACCAGACGCTTGGTTCCCCAACAGCCTTCCCCAACGCTGTTAAATGCAGACCCTGAAAGGATGACCCCCTTGATCCGGAGTCTTCCTGACTCACTGAAACTCTATGCAGTGCAATTGCAAGACCGCTTAAGGGACACACTAACCCCACAGGGAGGTGGGAGGTGCAGTTCTCAAAGCGGCCGGGCCATGACTTGGGGGGATGTGGCTCAGGAACTAATCAGTTATGGCAGGAAAATGGGTCTGATGGGGGGAGTGGTGAAAACAAAAGCTGCTGTGTGGAGAGTGGAGCCACAGGGAAATCAAACTCCTCCCCTAGGTGTCTCAGAGACAAGGAGAAACCTATTGTGGGCTGAGGGAATACACATGGGAGTTCCCTGAGATTTAATGGATGGAATGCCTACCATGTCCTTGGAAAAGCTTATCAGGACATGGAAGACACTCCATGGAAATGAACCACCCGCTCAAGGGAGCATGAGAGTGAGTCTCCAAGCTGAGGGAACAGCAATTGTCCCTGAGACACCTACTGCTCCTGGGAGAGATCTGATTGACCTGGAGTGGGGAAACAAGATGTGCCACCCCTGATAAGTGAGCCCAGGGATGGCCAGTGGATTCATTTTGGAAGATTCACAGAAACTGCTAAGGGGGATTTGACTATCACCTTCTGTCTCGGTCCCTTTAAGATCCCAGTTACCTTTTTAGTTGACACGGGTGCTCAAATGTCAGCTCTCCAAATGGACGTTGCTAAATGCAATGGAATAGTTGCTAATAAAAAACCAGATTTGTTTGGAAATTCCCAACCCCAGCCAACGACTCAGGTTAAGTGCTGGCTGCCTGGAGATGACACTGCAGTAGAGGTTATTATGATCCTAGGAGATTTACCCACAAACATTCTGGGGCTTGATTTACTCAAAGGGCGTGCCTGGGTGGACTCAGGGGGTAAGGAGTGGGTGTTTGGCTTTCCACCTGTCTCAATGCGATTACGTTAACCTGCACCAGAATTACCACATTCAGAAATTGTAAATGTCAAACCCTACCCCCTTCCCTTAGGGACCCGAGCAGGAATGGCTTCTGTCATAACTGAGCTGCAGGAGTGTAATAAATTTTGACTCGATCTTGTAGATAATAAGATTTTTATTTTAGATCAAGCAATAAGCAAAGACAGCGCTGGGTGTGGCCTAGAGACCTCAGTCTCTCTCACGGCACGCGTACCCAGCTGATTCAGTTTTCTGGGTTATATAGTCCATCTCTGGTCCACAGCTTCCGGGTGTAACTTTCCACTCATGTGGAAGACTCGTATTGTGGTGCGACTCACGGTGTGCCTTGCATCATGTGGATGTTGACTGCTGTGTAGCCAGTTTCGATCGCCTTACTTTGGTTCCTTATCAGGTAAGTACATTAAGCAGAACAAAGCAAGTAAACACTTCTCAGACCCCAAACAAACATCTCCTTATTAGGTAAATATATCAAGCAGGACAAAGCAAGTAAGCATACAAACACTTCTCAGAACTCAAACAAACATCTCCAGGAGCTTTAATGAACAAACATTCCTCAGAACTGCTTGTTACAGGAGCAAGGGATAATTATCCCAACTGTCATGGAGGCACCTCAAAATTAGTTTTAGGCAGACAACAAGGTCCAAAACAGACTTTTATTCTGGCCGAAAGAGTCCGGCAAAGCAACCAACTAGAAAAAGGGTTTATACAATTAGTGTAATAGATAATGGTCAAGGTTGTTGAACAAATCGAGTAGAGTTCAATCATATTATGCATATTGTTGTAAGAAGTAATTGCACTTGTGCAAGTTTCATTATATTTGGTAAAAAAATAGTAGTTAAGCCAATGGCCGGATGCTGGGCCCCAACCAAGCCAACGGCCGGATGCCGGACCCCAACCAAGCCAATGGCCGGATGGTGCAACAGATAACAGAGCGCCCAGATGGTGCAACAGATAACAGAACTCCAGAGGCAGAAACACCAAGCGACACCCAGCAACATCTTTCACTGTCAACTAGCCAACCAGGAGCTAACTCGTCAGGGTGTCCCAGCGCGTGAACAAGTGTATAACATATATAAGCACATACGAAAAGTTGAGTTTTGTGCCGTTGGTGGAACTGAGCTTCCCCCGGTCACCCAGCGCTGTTATATATATGGCCCTGGGAGTGTATGATCTAGCAAAAAGAATCGTTGGAGAATGTTTAACATGTCAAAAGATAAATAAACAGCGCCTTAGGGAAAGAGTCCCTGGGGGGAGGCAACTAGCCAAGAAGCCATTCGAAAGGATTCAGGTAGACTTTACGGAGTTACCGAAGGTAGGCAGATATAAGTATCTCCTAGTTTTGGTTGATCACCTAACTCACTTTGTCGAAACCTTTCCGGTAGCTCGGGCCACTGCAAGGACGGTAGTAAAAATATTATTAGAGCATATCATACCTAGATATGGGATCGTGTCAGTTATCGATTCGGACAGAGGGCCCCATTTTACTTCCAAAATAATTAGAGAAACGTTAGAAGCTCTGGGAACCAAATGGGAGTATCACACTCCTTGGCACCCCCAGAGTTCAGGGAAAGTTGAAAGAATGAACGGAGAAATTAAAAAGCACCTAACCAAATTAGAGACCAAAATGAGCTGGGTGAAGTGCCTCCCCTTAGCCCTCTTGAACATAAGGACACAACCGAGGGCTGATACAGGACTTTCCTCCTTTGAAATGTTATATGGAGTGCCCTATGATTTGGAGAAACCAATAGAACACCCTAAAGTGGAAGAAAAGATGTTACAAGAATACCTTATAGAGCTCATGAAAAGGAGGCAAGAACTGTTAAAGCGAGGCCTGGTGGTTCAAAGACCACCTTTAGATATAGCAATACATAGTATTAAACCAGGAGATCAAGTACTCATAAAAACATGGAAGGAATCATCGTTAACCCCTCGCTGGGAGGGACCTTTCCTTGTTTTACTCACCACAGATACCGCAGTCCGCACCGCGGAAAGAGGTTGGACACACGCTAGTCGAGTAAAGGGTCCTATTCTGCACACAGACTGGGAAGTCGCCGGGAAACCGGATGAGTTGAAGCTGACCTTCAAGAGGAAACAGACACGTGACGCATAGCCCTGGATACCAGGCTTTTTATGGACAATTGTAAGGAATTATAGAAGTCGCACATCGCATGTCCTGTATGTAAGCAATGCAATCCGTGGGTATGTCGCGTGTGTAACGGGTGCGGGATACAGCAGTGGAAAAAGTTTCCTTATGTTGAACGATGGTGTAATGAGTGTTGGGGAAAAACCTTAGATACCATTAGGATATTAATAATCACTGGACGAGAGCATAGCACGGATCCTAGTTACGAATACTGTAGAAGAGATTGGTACAAAACTGTTGCACAATTAGAGGAAGAACTTATAGTTAGGGATATAGAGTGTAATAAAACTATTCAGGTACCCTCTGTTTGGACTGTAAGTCCAGACATTTGGGAAATAACCAAGAGGAAGTGTAAGAAGCGTTTTGGTAAGAAAAGATACAGGAAGTGTTCCAAAACCTGTGAGGATTCGGGACAGTGGCCAAAACCTTGTATTCGAAAATAGCCCTATTGGGTTGAGTATTAGAAAGTGGGTTGTGGCAGAACAAGAATAGAATTCAGGAGGCAGTTCCCTGAAGACTACAACTGCTGCCGAGAAGATAACTTACTCGGCTACTCTGAAGCAACGGAGTAGGCCCAGGGCAAGGCAGAGGGGTATCCTTGTGGGGATTGGCAAGTGCCTCCAAAAACTTCTAAAATAAAGCAGCTCCATTAAGCAGAACAACCCTCAACAAAATGAACCTCCACTGGCTGATTTTCAGCCAACTAAGGGCTGGGTCGCTCTCCCTAATCCTCCTTACCTTACCGGTAATAATAGCAATAAACCAAGGGAGTTCCCATCAACCTTTTAAATGGACCCTCTATCGATGGGAGGACCAAATGATAATACAACAACAAACCACATCAGGGTCACCCTCTTTTACTCCAACCTTATGCCAATTAGTTCAGATTAAGCCATGCCTTAACGAAATGGGGTTTTATATGTGCCCTAGCACAGGGCCCTCATTTTGTAATACCCCAGGACACTATTATTGCGCTTACTGGGGGTGTGAAACAATTGCCTCAAATTGGCAGATTCCTCAGGCCAATGTGGATAAGTTTTTAAAGGTTGAATGGGGACCTCCAGGATGCATTTCCCCTAAGGGACTCGGGGGCGGGATGCAATTGGCTCGCCGTGGGAAACTAGAACCCGATGGCAACCGTAAATACATAGTCATGAACATAACAAATCCTGAACATAATGGATGGCTTGTTGGAAAAACCTGGGGAATGCGGTATTATCAGCCGGGTAATGACAGAGGAGGCATGTTTATCATAAAGAAGGAAGAAGTTAAACCGACCTTTCGAGCAATAGGTCCCAATCCAGTAGCAAAATCCCCTCCCCCTCTAGGTAGGGAAACAAAGACAGTAGAAAAAGAGAATATAATAGTAAGAGTGGAAACTGTCACTGAAGCCTTGAAATCTCTGAATACTGAAGCCTCAGAATCTTTGAATCCTCTATGGGAAATTATCCAGGCTACTTATCAAACCCTAAACTATACTCAACCCAACCTAACCACTAGTTGCTGGTTGTGTTATAACGTTAATCCACCCTTTTATGAAGCTATAGGGGATAATCGTCTGTATACCACAAGCAAGGAGTCTGCGCCTATTCAGTGTCTTTGGGAAAAGCAGAAAAGAGGGATAACTATGCAACATGTAACTGGGATAGGGACTTGTATAGGTAAAGTACCAAATTCCAAGAGGTCACTTTATGGTAAGATCATACCGAGCTTTAATGAAACCACAGGATATATTATTCCCCCAAATGGAACAAAATGGATATGTTCCAGGACGGGACTTACTCCATGTGTGTCTTTAAAGGTGTTTAACAGTTCCCGAGAGTATTGCATGTCATTTACCATTATTCCAAGGATATTATATCATCAAGAAGATGTGATGTATGATATTTGAGATACAGGGCTCCATCATACCAAGCGAGAACCCATTACGGCTATTACTATAGCCACGTTGTTAGGGTTAGGGGTAGCCGGAGCTGGAACAGGGATAGCTTCACTTGTTCAACAAAATCAAGGATTCAATTCCTTGAAGACTGCGATAGATGAAGACCTAGAGAGAATTGAAAACTCCATAACCGCCTTAGAGAGATCTCTAACCTCACTATCTGAAGTGGTGTTACAAAACAGGAAAGGGATGGATCTCCTTTTCTTACAGCAAGGGGGACTATGCGCAGCCTTGAAGGAAGAGTGTTGTTTTTATGCAGATCACACAGGGGTAGTCCGAGACTCGATGGCAAAATTAAGGGAGAGACCGGAACAGAGAAAAAGGGAAAGAGAAGCTGCAAAAGGGTGGTACGAGTCTTGGTTTACTCAATCCCCGTGGCTAACTACATTGCTATCCACGATAGCTGGACCCTTGATAATATTATTACTTACCCTAACCTTTGGACCCTGTATCCTAAATCGACTTATTGGACTAGTTAAAAGCCGTGTAGAGCAGGTACACCTTATGCTGCTACAAAGATATGGTACTGATGAAGAAGCTGAAATGATCTTACTAGCCCAAGAAGCGGTAACTCGATTTGATCAACAAATAGATGGTCAAAGGAAAGGGGGGAATTGTAATAGATAATGGTCAAGGTTGTTGAACAAATCGAGTAGGGTTCAATCATATTATGCATATCGTTGTAAGAAGTAATTGCGCTTGTGCAAGTTTCATTATATTTTGTAAAAAATAGTAGTTAAGCCAATGGCCGGATGCCGGGCCCCAACCAAGCCAACGGCCGGATGCCGGACCCCAACCAAGCCAATGGCCGGATGGTGCAACAGATAACAGAGCGCCCAGATGGTGCAACAGATAACAGAACTCCAGAGGCAGAAACACCAAGCGACACCCAGCAACATCTTTCACTGTCAACTAGCCAACCAGGAGCTAACTCGTCAGGGTGTCCCAGCGCGTGAACAAGTGTATAACATATATAAGCACATACGAAAAGTTGAGTTTTGTGCCGTTGGTGGAACTGAGCTTCCCCCGGTCACCCAGCGCTGTTTTGCCTAATTACCGCTTGCTTTAAATTTGCTTGCTTAATAAAACTAATTAATTGGCTCAAAGACTCGTCTTCATTTATAACAATTAGCACTCCAGTAACATAAAATACAGGTTCGTATATCAGTTGAGGAAATTATTGGGGTACAGCAAATAAGAATAACAGAGATCCACAGTGCGCATGCACACACTCACAAGAAACAAAGCCAGAGCTCTCTGACTTCAGGATACTACACTCGCCTGAATTAGGCAAGGAATTACACTTGCTTATGCAGTGCGGAATACACTTGCTTATCCAGCAAGGAATGTACTTGCCTGTCCGGCAAGGAATTATTCAAGGATATATCTAGTAAGTTATCACTCACCCACATGAGGAGGTGAGGTGCTCCCAGTCCCGGGAAGTTACCTTAGACCACGTCCCAGTCTAAAGGGAGGGCTCTTCGGTTTCGGCAGACCTGTGGTTCCAAGAAGACCACACAAAGGGGAACCTTGGCAGGCACCCCATTTTATAGTCTGATCAGATATGGCTGTGGGCATTCCAGAAGCTTCTCGGCTTCTCTGCACCCCCCTACTGTGGCTGTGGGTGCCCCAGAAAGTTCTCGGCTTCTCTGCACCCCCCTCCTCTCCTAAGGACCTTGGTCAACGGGCTCAGGGGTCTCACAAAAGAAGTCATTAACTGCCCCATTGAAGGAGAGGGGGATGTGCATGCCACATTGAAAGAGAGGGGGATGTGCATGCAACTGCCACATCAGTTCTCGGGGGGAAGGAGGAAGTGTAACTGCCACACCAACTCACTCACCTTATAACTCCCCTGTGTGGCTAGTCCATAAACCACACGGAAAATGGCGATTAACAATTGATTATCGGTGCCTGAATGCCAATACTGGTCCCTTAGTAGTTGCTGTGCCCAACATGACTAAACTAATTCCTACCTAATCTTAGCAACTATTGCAGTGAAAGATATGTTTTTCATGATTCCCTTAAAAGAAGTGGATAGAGAACGTTTTGCTTTTACTTGGGAAGGGGTGCAGTATACCTTTACACACCTTCCTCAGGGATATTGCCGCTCAATGACCATCGCCCACTACACACTGGCACAGGAGCTTGCCCAGGTTATCCCTGAAAAGGGAATTAAGGTTGTGAAAAATGCAGTTGTGATTCGTGCTAACATGTTTAATGTTTACAGATATAACTAAATGAGGCATGTGCTCTGAACCTGGAAAAAGGAAAAGGTGGTTAAGCTCCATGAAACTTGTATATGAAGTTATATTGACAGAGGGAACTAACATTTTAAGGGTTAACTAAAACTTATAATGGATGCCTACTAATGAACTAACACTTTAAGGCTTAGTCACATAATAAATGCTTAGTTTAGAGCTTTATGTTAAGAAGAACAGAACCCCATCGAATGCCAAGATAAGAAGTTTTACTGCACCTAGCTGTAAACTTGAGGAGACAAGATAACGAAGATTTACAGCAAAAGGGGGCGCCAGTCTGGTTTCAATCGACTTGGCAACTTGGGTCCCAGTCAATTCAACATAATGAGCCAAAGGTAAAAAGTTCACTGTGAGGAAGCTGAAGGAGCCTTCATCCAAAGACCCCCAAAGACCTCTCCTCAAATTCACCAAGTGGCACTGAGCAGGCACAACAGGGGAGGGTTTATGGAAATGGTTATCTGAGACTCATTTTAATCAGAAGCGGGGAAAGGTTATGAATATGTATAGGCATTCCTGGGGTCATTATGAATATGTAATACCTTACTGTATTTAAGCACACTTCTTATTGTTTAAAGGTGTGCGTGTTGGGCGGAGCGAATCCCCCGCGCACCCAGCACTGTTTTGCTTATGCTCTAATGAACACGTGTTTAAGGAATATAAGGAATTGTATTAAATGTTGTTTATCCATAGAAAAAGCGTAAGTTATTTATTTCAAGGTATACCAATATATTGATGATATACTGATTGGTGGCCCTGACACTGGTGTGGTGGGACAGACACAAAGAGAAATAATCACTCATCTGGAGAGTTTGGGGCTATAGATCCCAACATAAAAAGTGCATCCTCCATCCTCAGATGTAAAGTTCCTGGGTATCTGGTGGAGGGGCAGAACAATGTTTATCCCCCCCGAAACCCTGACCACCCTTGAACAAGTAAGAATGCCTGAAAACAAGAAGGAACTCCAACGTGCCTTAGGCTTGCTGGTGTTTTGAGGAAGCACATCCCAGATTTCTCCATCATAGCCCGACCCCTACATGATCTAACATGGAAAAGGGCCTCTTGGGATTGTATCGCTTGTCCATGAGGAAGGTGTAAAACTATTGATTTTTGAGGCTGGGGTACATCAGGCCTTGGGGCAAATACACCCAACAGATCCTCTCCATGTCGAATGGGGTTTTGCCATTCATGGGCTGTCAATACATATGTGGCAATGTGGACCTGAAGGCCCAACCCAGTCTATCAGTTTCTTCCCACGAAGCTTTAAAGATGCAGAAAAATGAGATTTGATTTGTGAAAAAAGGCCTTTTTACAGTCAATTTAACCCTATAAGAGGCTGAAAAGGTCATAAGGCAACAACCAATTATTTTGAGAGGGCCTTTTTTAAGGTCCTAAAGCCAATATTGGCTGGGATCCCACCTCCTGCAGGGATTGCACAGCGAGAGACAGGTAGGAGAGGGTATGCTGTCATGGTCCACTCAGTGATGGGCTCGTGATGGTTCTTTTACCTTGATCTCAGAGTGCAAAATTAAGGTGACCAAAAAGCCAAGGGGTTATGATTCAAACAAACAGTGTTACTTTATTAATTTGCCCATAAAGCGGCACGCGATAGAGAGAGAGAGTAAGAAAAAGAAAAGGGAAAATTAACAGGGAAAAAGTAAAAGTAAAGATGAGAAGTGAAGTTGCATTTATCACCAGTAGAGCTTCAGAGGCTCTCCAAAGATCAGCCTAAGGATGGAAAGCCTGAATTAAGAGTGAAATCAGCAGCCCACCTGAAGTGCATGTACACTAATGCACGCAGTATGGGCAACAAACAAGAGGAGCTGGAAGCCATTGTGCAGCAGGAAAGCTATGACGTAGTTGCCATCACAGAAACATGGTGGGATGACTCCCATGACTGGAGTGCTGCTATGTGTGGCTACAAGCTCTTCAGGAAAGATAGGCAGGGTAGGAGAGGTGGAGGGGTGGCTTTATATGTTAGAGAGTCACTCGACTCTGTTAAACTTGAGGTCAGCAGTGACAAGGTTGAGTGCCTGTGGACCAGAATCAGAGGGAAGTTCAACAAGGCTGACATCCTCGTGGGTGTCTGTTATAGACCGCCCAGCCAGGACGATGAAGGAGATGAATTATTCTACAAGCAGCTGGCAGATGTCTCAAAATGGACGGCCCTTGTTCTTGTGGGTGACTTTAACCTGCTGGATATCTGCTGGGAGATCAATACTGCACAGAAGAGGCAGTCTAGGAAGTTCCTAGAGTGTATAGAGGACAATTTCCTTCATCAGCTGGTAAATGAGCCTACGAGGGGCAAGGCTCCACTAGACCTACTTTTTACAAACAGACAAGGGCTGGTGGGAGATCTAGTGGTTGGAGGCTGCCTGGGTCACAGAGACCATGAAATAATAGAATTTTCAATACTCAGAGATGCAGGGAGAACCATTAACAAAACCTCTACGCTGGACTTCCGGAGGGCAGACTTTTGCCTATTCAGAAGCCTAGTTCAGAGCATACCCTGAGAAACAATGCTTAAAAAAAAGGGGGCCCAGGAGGGTTGGACATGCTTCAAGCAAGTCCCATATGACTGGAAATTGGCCAGTGTTACCCCAGTCCACAAAAAGGGCTGCAAGGCTGACCCTGGTAACTACAGGCCTGTCAGCCTGACCTCGGTGCCTGGCAGGGTTATGGAGCAGATCATCCTGAAGGCAATCACACAGCATCTTCAGGATGGACAAGGGATCAGACTCAGCCAGCATGGGTTTAGGAGGGGCAGGTCCTGTCTGACCAATCTGATCTCCTTTTATGATCAGGTGACTCACCTGGTGGATGAGGGGAAAGCCGTGGATGTGGTCTATCTGGACTTCAGCAAGGCCTTTGACACTGCCTCCCATAATATACTCCTGCAAAAGCTGGTAGCCCGTGGCTTGGACAAGTGCACTCTACGCTGGGTTAAGAACTGTCTGGAGGGCCGGGCCCAGAGAGTGCTGGTGAATGGGGCTGCATCTAGCTGGCAGCCAGTCACTAGTGGTGTTCCCCAGGGGTCAGTGTTGGGTCCAGTCCTGTTTAACATCTTTATTGACGACTTAGATGAGGGGTTTGAGACCATCATCAGCAAATTTGCTGATGACACCAAGTTGGGAGGGAGTGTCGACCTGCTGGAAGGCAGGAGGGCTCTGCAGAGGGATCTGGATAGACTGGAAAAATGGGTTGATTCCAATGGGATGAAGTTCAATAAGGCCAAGTGCCGGGTGCTGCACTTTGGTCACAACAACCCCCTGCAGCGCTCCAGGCTGGGCGCAGAGTGACTGGAGAGCAGTCAGACAGAAAGGGACCTGGGGGTACTAATCGACAGGAAGCTCAACATGAGCCATCAGTGTGCCCAGGTGGCCAAGAAGGCCAACGGTATCCTGTCCTGTATCAAAAATAGCGTGGTCAGCAGGACAAGGGAAGTGATCCTTCCCCTGTACTCTGCAATGGTGAGGCCACACCTGGAGTACTGTGTTCAGTTCTGGGCCCCTCAGTTCAGGAAGGACATTGAAGTGCTGGAGCGGGTCCAGAGAAGAGCAACAAGACTGGTGAAGGGACTTGAGCACAAGACCTATGGAGAGAGGCTGAGGGAGCTGGGGTTGTTTAGTCTGGAGAAGAGGAGGCTTAGAGGTGACCTCATCACTCTCTATAACTACCTGAAGGGAAGTTATAGCCAGGTGGGGATTGGTCTCTTCTCCCAGGCAGTTAGCAATAGGACAAGGGGGCATGGGCTTAAACTCTGCCAGGGGAAATTTAGGCTGGATATTAGGAAGAAATTCTTTACAGAGAATGGTCAGGCATTGGAACGGCCTGCCCAGGGAGGTGGTGGACTTGCCGTCCCTGGAGGTTTTTAAAGTGAGGTTGGACATGGCACTTAGTTCCATGATCTAGTAAACAGACTAGAGTTGGACGAAGGGTTGAACTCGATGATCTCTGAGGTCTTTTCCAACCCAGTCGATTCTGTGATTCTGTGTTTCTGTGATCTTAGTTTTCCTTCTCTCTCTCTCTTTTCCTTCTTCTTGAACATATAAAGGTAATCATATGAATATCATTATCATTATAAGCTTTGCTGGTAATGTCTGGTTAAGTTTTGTGATATAATAATATACTTTGCCAAGTCATTAATCACTGTAATTTGTATTCCACCAAGTGCTTTTAGTAAATCCATAATTGAATTGGACCTCTTGAGTGATTGTCTGTCTTTCACTTCTCATTACCACACAGAAATACCCGGAGTTAACTCACACCTGATCTCACCTGGTGGGACAGGATGCATGGCATGTTCAGAGTTGACTCATCCCTAATCTCACCTGGTGGGACGGGACACCTGCCCCACTAAAACCCGTGATTCTGCCAGCAGTGACAAATGCTATGGGTAATGAAGGCACTCTACCAAATATCTTGAGGGAAATTGGGGCTGTACTTTCAGAACCCTCTCTTTGGGTGGTGAATAAAGGAAAGCTGGCAAAACTGAATGGAGTTATACCATGGGTGATGAGGACACAAATGTGGAATGATTTTGTACAAGCTGGTATCCCACGATTAGAAATAGATCACACCATCAAAAATGTTTTGCTTGCAAAATTTAATGCTTATGCAAAAAAGCCAACCAGCCCTAGCCCCACCATCAACACTGCACCCACACTCCACCTCACCTGCCACCTCAATGCTAGACCAGTTTGCCTTTACCTGGCAACAAAAGGAATATACTTTCCAAGTACTGTCTCAGAAATACAAACACAGTCCCTCCATTTGCCACCAAATGATAGCAGCTAATATAGCACTATGGTTGGGTACCATTACTGTTTGCCATTATATTGATGATCTATTGATTATGGCAGTGTCACAACAAGAAAATGAAGCAACTGATGAATTTCTGAAAGTGCGTTTACAGGACTAAGGCTGAGCAATTAATCTGACTAAAACGCGGGTTGTCGCAGTTGAGACGGACAAACGACATGGACCAAGTTCTTTCAAGATGAAAGTAATAGATGCCATTTATTGCTACAAGTGCATTTTTATACAATTCTGCCAGTTCATGTGTCTTTTCACTATTGGTTACAAGTTACAGCACTAACATCTCATTGGTTAATTTTTCTATCATCCATGTTATTCTTCTATCCCCTTCTCTCTCACGGGTACATCTCTCCTCTCTCCGGATACTCCATTACTCCCATCCTTCTCAAGGGTAAATCTTAATATCTCAAGGCTGATCTCTACTCTCATATTTTCTGTCAAGGATTCCACAGACCCGCTGCAGTTTCCCACAATTCCCCCTTTTTTCATTTGTACTAAAAATGCTGCCCTCATTGTCCACTGCAGGGCCCTTTGTAGCAGAGAAATCATGCATGGCAACATTAGTAACACAACCACAACAATCATCAAAATGATCAGTCCTGTTTTCACTACTGATAACAACCATCCTAAAAACGCTAAACCACTAAGCAATTTATTTAACAAATCCCATCAAAATCTTCACACCCATGTCCTTGAGCTAATAACAAAAGTTTACTGCGGCTCTGTTCTGCAGTGTAGCATGTCTTGCAGAATCTACATCTAACAAAAGTCCACTTAAAGCCTTAGAAGTTCTATCAGTTTGCTTAGCTAACCAGCATCATAATTTTTCTGAACTATTTAAAGCTTTAGCTGTGCCAATACGAGGTACAAGAGATCCTAAAACCCTTAACCTTGATCCCCAAAAATCTACATTATCATCACATTTTGACTCATATACATGCAAAAAGTGTTTTTCTCGTCTTGCTCTTCTGTGATCTATTATCATAGATACATTGGGCGTTAAGAGAGTTAATCGTCCCAAAATACACAGTCCTCCAACAGCATTAGAAGGAATTCCTGGGCAGGCTCTATCTCCACAGATCAAGAATACACCATACAGGAGGTTTTGGGGTCACTGTTCCCACATTATCAGTGACATCCCTTGGATTCTTCTGCGAGGCACTGCACCAACGAGTTTCATTTCTATAGTCACCAAGGGTAGCATTAACATTTTGCAGTCTTATCCATTCATGCTTTAGCATATTGTCCTGGCACTTTTCACAAACCAGCTGGATACAAGCATCCATGGGCACAGATCCCAGCAATTCCAGTTCCTGTGGTTCAATGTCTATTTCCAGGAGGCAATTAATCCAAAGTTTCATGTTAGTATTATTACAGTTTGTTGCAATGCCTTTGCACCAACCACTATTTTGAAACAGTTGTGTGATGCTGCTGTAGTCATCAAGGGGGATGCCAACCAAGCACATGTGGAATGGGTTTTCCGGAGATGCCATAGCTAGGCATATGGACTGCTGGCCAGTCATGTTGGCTAAAGTAATCCACATGTTAGTCTTTGTCTGTGCAGGCATCCAAAACGCAGCAGCTGCAGCAGTCACTGTCAAGAAGATAACACAGGTTTCACATTTCGTGCCGGCAAACATTGCAGCCCTTGATCTGGAAAGACACAAGCATAGCCTCTCCCCCAGGTTATCAATTGCTGTGGCCTTTTCCATTGACCATTAACTAGTGATTTGGCCATAACTAATGTAGGTTCTTTCTGATTAACATGGTTTTGGGTCATAGTTGCAAAGTATTTCATCACATACAATGCTTTTGACAATTGGTTTTGTGGTACTTCCCTACTTCTCCGCCCTTTTTGTTTTAAAAATGAACAAAACCAAAACAAAAAACACAGTTCAGAAGCAGATATGTGCATTGGACCTTGACTACGTACTCAGAATCACAAATCAAATTTAGAGGTTCCTCCTTAAAAAGCTCTAAGTAATGTAAAGTTGCGCCAAGTTCTGCTAATTGGGTTGAACCTTCAATAATTTTTACAGAATGATGCCAATCGTTATCTTCACACCAAACCACCACAGCTTTATGAGACTTCCCAGAACCATCAACAAAAACTTTGCAAGTATGTAGGATCAGACCAAATACAAGTATGGCCTATGGTCTGATGTTAAAGACTTGCAGGTTCTGCAGCAATTTACACTTTACATTTATGCATGCCAAAAGCTGTGCCGTTAAGAAAATCAGCTAGTGCAACTTACAAAGACATAGATTACAAATAAAAAATAAATCAGAATTAAATTTCACAAATGGTACATATATGACAAAAGGATCATGGCCTATTGAAACTTAAATTCATTCCCTGCTTTTCTGGATCAGAGTAACAAGCAGTATATCAGTTTGCTAGCAATCTCATTATACTGTCCCACAATAGCCACAGGTTGTTTCTATTTTGTAGCTATAAACAGAGAAATCTGCAAGTCCAATCCAATACAGTCAATCTGTAAGGTTGTCATAAATTTATTCCTCAAAGATTCCAACTCCATTTTGGCTGTCATATTTATTGGATATTGTTTTCCCTTACCAGATCAAAGTCCTGTTTCAGATCAATCAGTGTAGTATTTGCTTTATCGAAACATTGTCTGTTAATACTAGTGGAAATACAGCATTTGAAATTTCCTTGGAGATTTCTCACTTGCACAAGCAGATCTGCACCATCCAAGAAGCTTCTTGTAGGCCATGCAACCAAACAGAATTCTCAGAAAACGTTATTTGAGCTTACAATTTACTTAACAAATCTTGACCCAAGAGAGGTATAGGGCTTTCTGGCAAATACAAGAATTCATGTATTAAAACTTTGTTCCAAATTTGGCATTCCATTGGTCTCAAAAAATGGCCTTTCTTTCATTCTCTCCCATGACCTCAAAAACTAGCATGGTTAATTTACTAAAAAGTCTCTTACAACTAGTTACCACAGAATAAGTCCATTAAAAAGAAAATAATTTTTGTTTTAATTTTCCAGTTTCATTAGAACTATGGATCCACTGGCGATGCCTTTAAATTTCACACTCAGACTGCTTCATGCAGTATTACAGTTCTCTAGCAGTAACATTGCTGTGGGGGTGGAGGGAGGGGAATAAAACTTCCCTCTCGCCCCCATCTGAGATGGCAAGACGTACATCCCAGCATGAAAACACATCAGTTTGAACTCCACATCAAACCAATCTGGCTTCACTCCACACTCAAATGAGTACCAGTCTGACCCAGAGAAGCACTGAACACTGTGACCCCCCAAAGCTGACCAGTGTGAAAAGACTGACTTCAGCAAGGAGGTAAAATTATGAGCTCTTTTCCCCAGATGTGCCAAAACCTAGGAAACAAGACAGAAGCTAAAATAAACAACACCAACAACCCCTGATTCAAAGCCGAAAAACAACACAGTGCCACAACAAAAATGGATGACAATACTTCAGGGAAAAAAAAAAGGACAGAGCGGGGGGAGTAAAGTCCCCCTTTCTCTGCTTAGCAGCGGGAAAACAGGTTTTTTCCTTTTTTTCCTTTTTTTTTTTTTTTCTTCTTTCTCTTCTCGCCGCAGTTCCGATATAGCCAAGGCCATGAAGCTGGTATAATCACTGGTACAAAGTGGGAGGCTCTGGCAAACTCCTCAGTTACAATGAGCTGCACATAGACCTGGGATATTTTGCTCTTATGTTTTCTCATTTCATTCCAACTACACTTTATATGCAATTTCAAGTAGCTCAGAAATAGTTACATTCCTTAGCTCCATTTACCTTTTACAATTTAGAGATGTCAAAAAATAGTAAAAACCAGTATAATAAACATAAATCCATTATTCTATTTTCCTAGATCCAAATCAGTTAATATTCTAGCAACTATTAAATACAACCTCTTCTAAATTCACATCTATCATAGCATGTTAACAATTTAAATGCTTTTCTAACAATATAAGCAATTACTCTAATGTGTAAGGATGCATCCTAGGGGGGAGCAAGGTGGAATTTTAGCAGTGGAACCGGTTCCCATTTTGTAATTATCTCCTCAAACAAGATTCTTTTGGTACCAAATATGAATATGCAAACTAAAATACTGAGCTCAGATATGAAAACCATATACCAAGTTCAAATATGCAGATGGATCACAGTCACACCAATTTAAGACAATATCTCAATTTTTGCATTGCACCTTTGGGCCGCTTACTGCTCAGCCAGGTGGAGGTACCTCTGGGTCTCCCTGACAAAACAGGTCAGTGTGCACTGGAGCCCAAGCGGCACCCGCCCCCCCGCTGCAGCGAGTCGGACTGGGCAAGGTCTTTTTTTGTTTTGGTTTGGTTTGGTTTTTTTAGTGTCTCATCTGGTGCGCTACAGCTGTCATTACAAAACCAGGATTCTTCACATGGTGTGCTTGCAAGAAAGCCAAATTTAGTGCACTGACATGAGAGACAGCCTGTCACAGAGTTGCGCAAGTCTGAATGCTGGAATAAAGCTAGCATGCTGGAGAGAAAAACAACAGCCACTACACGCAAAATTTTACGATCACATTCATGCAGTAAAGAACTAAATTACTCATGATCTTCTGAATTATCACAAAATGCACATTTTGAGTCAACGGATTCTCATGATTTAACAGACTGTGAACTTATCGTACCATATAGCACAGACCTACCAAAATTGCAACATGCTTAAACAGATACCCACAAAGAAAACAGGTTAATAAGGAAAGCATCTTGCAGACTTTAACAAGTTTTCTGTGACCTGTTTGTTATCAGTTAATTCTCTCTCAGCTTGTTGAAGTTCAAAGCACCTCTCCTCTAAAACTGTCTGAAATGATTTAATGATCTCTTGTAGGGATTTATTTTGTTCTGATCTTCTGGCCTCAAAATCAACATTAATTGCAACAAGATTCTATTTTCCGGACACTTTTCCCAATCATTTAAGTTATACCGCAGCCACCATTAATTACAATATTTTACAAGATCTTCCTTCCTTATAATTCCGAGTGCTTTCCTAAGTTTTAGAACACCTCCCAATACTGATTTTTTAGGAACACAACTGAAAACAATTATTCTTGACCCCATCTTGCAAGTAAAAGCTTGAGAAGTGGGGGGGAGGAGGGGGAGGAGGGGAGGAAGGCACAGGGCTGCTTGCAGCGAGAATGGGAAAAGTGGGAGAAGGTTTTACGGCGCACTTAAAAACAACTAGTAAAACAATTAACTCACATTCCTGACAAGCTGCTTGATTTTCAGAGAGGCAATACACAGGAGCACATAATGCGTACTGTAAAACTCGCAAATAACACGTTGATAGCAAACACTAGCATTCTCTACTGCTAATCTCAACACTAGTGCTTCCTTAGCTTCTAAGTTTTCGACCTGCTACTGATGGTGTCTTGAAGGTGGTCAATAAATTGCATGTAATTCTCATTGGGACCCTGATTAATAGTTGCAAATGATTTGGCTGCTTTGTTGGTTTCAGACACCTCTCTCATAGCTTGATATGCAAGATCTGTTGACTGCCTCAGGATTTCAGAAACTTATCGTGTCTGTAGTTGCGGTGTGCCAATTAGTGTCTCTTCCAGGAGTTGTGGGATACCTGCCCCTTTCGATGAATCCCCATTGTTCTGTCCTAAATTATCTATAGCTGTTACATTTCACACAGTTCTTTTGACAAATTATCTGACTCCAGTTCCTTGGACTGCTTGGTCTCCTTAGGGTCGTGTGATGGTATGGGAGGCCATCCACTCGGTAATTTTCCTCCCCCCACCCCAGACTGCTGAATCAGTGCCGCCGACACAACAGGGGATGGAGTGGGGAGAGGGTCAAAAGACACGATCCGGGTAAACTTCACAGTCATTTTTAGGTTTGTTATCAGGCTGCAACGCTGGAAAAATTCTGGCAACGGTAGCCCGCTCAGCCTTAAAGTCTTTTAAGGTGGTAATTATTCGCTAGTGATTTAGTTTCTTTATCATCTCCATTGCTGACCTTATTCCATAATTTCTGCCCTTTATCGTCCCAAAGTTAACGTTTAAAAGCCTTCTCGTTTTCTCCCGGGTAGCCATTAATTCTATACCAAATTAATAGTCCACATATGTTACTTTCTTCTTATTTAAGTCCTCTCATAGAGAGGATAGGCAGGAGGAGTTTAACTATGGCTTCTTCCTCAGAGGATATATTTTGCCCCATAACTTCACTCTTCCCTCCTCCCTCTCCCAGCCGCTCACCATTTACGGTGACTTCTTCAACAAAATGCGGAACGTCCGTACGCCTCCGCCCGGTTTTCAGTCCAGCTGATCCACCTCCGGCTGGGCTGCTCTAGGCTTTTCCCCAGCTTCAGTGGTACGCCGTTCAGAGTATCACATCGGGGTCACCATATGTTAGAGCGAGATAAGGACTAAGCAAAACAAGTCGATTCAATGTGAATCACACTAAGCCATTTATTACAGAAACAAATCTCCTTATATACATAACTATATTCTAAGCATGTGTCCACGCTCCAAGCATGGATTCGTTAAATGAGTATCGTGGGCTGTCCGTGCTCTGGAGTCTCACTGATGATACGTCCGATGATTCACGCCATGCCAGGACCTCAGTGATTGAGGAACGCCCCTCTTTCTCACAGCAGAGTCTGTTCTCGAAGCGGCCTTGAGATACCTTTGAGCCTGACTAATTCAGCAACAGATCTTTATCTATCAAGACCCCTCCACAGAAGATGACATTTCAAATCTTTGGGACTCATGCAGCAAGTGAAACAATCTGGCTGAATTAGTAATTTAATTCCTTGATGAGATGAATGGGATATCTGATTTAAAGCATTATTGTAGAGATACATTTTTCCCCTTTTCTGTATGTGTTTTTTGTGTATCTCTGTAAATTACTCTGTGCTACACCTCCCAAGCCCAAATGAACAACTCTGGCTTTGACAGCCCCAGCAGAAGCTGTGTGTTGAGCAAGGGGGTGGAATGCCTGGGAATAGCACAAGAATGGCAAAGAGGAGATTTATAAATACGCTTAAGCAACTGCAACTGGCATGCAGAAAAACACATAAATCACAAGTAGAACCTCTATGTTTCGATAAAAGGCCCGTGAAAAGAGTCGTAAAGGCAGACATCTTCAGCCAGGGCTGAATTCTGCAGCGCCTGCATCTCTGCTTGTGTCGCCTCTGCTCAGGAGCTTAACTGCTGTTTCAGAGATCCCCTGGTAGTGAGGTAACGAAAATAAATCTGCTTTTTTGCAATTACATTTGTGGCCTCTTTTTGTTCTTGTGACCTGCTTGCGTTGGCTCACACAAAAAAGAATACAACAAAGACTATGGTACAGGTATAATTTATGACTGCAACACGTTAACAGTCATAGTGTACTCTTTAAGAAGATATAGCACTATTCCACAAAGGTACCTAATAACATATATTATTTGTTAGCAACAAAATTTATCTAATTTCTATATTAAATCACGTACACTTTTTTTTTTCTTCTTTTCAGGTGACAGCCATTTACCTTTGGTTTACTTTTCCAGTTGAAACGGAGGAATTTACACAAACAGCTGTTTATGGGTATATTGTCTGGAAAAAAAAAAAGGGGTTTAGGTCACAGGACATCAAAATAATTCCATTAATAAGTTGGGTTATTTCTGAAGTTCTATTTTAAATTATTTGGTTTTATTTGCTATACTATATAAAACTATAGACATAGCTATACCAAACAGATTTTTTGCTTTTGGGTTTGACGTGTCATTTCTGATGAGCCTATAATTAAATAATTATTTTTGTAGTGAAAATTATTGTGTAGTGAAAAGAAGATGCCAAATTAATGCATACTGTGATTAAGTTGCAAAGGATGTACCCATCCTTAATCAATAGACGTGATTAATGCTTTCTATCTATCTGCCAAATGAAGGGATATTTTTCAAGTCTTAGATTCTCTTGCATGACAAGCTAGAGGCAGAAGATTAAGTGATATATTGTTTAGAAGCAGAGTACTTAGCTTATGTTTAACTAGAAATTAATAGGTGCATTGTAAATAAGAAACTAAACAATTACTTATATGAGCACTAATTGCGCTTGTTCGAAGAGCTACCAACATGGAATGGTCAATCAGCGGACACTGTACCCCCAAAAGACACTGTTGTACTGGTAAAAGGACGCTAGATGGCAGCAAAGACCGTAAAATAACTAACTCCAGCTTATGTTTATGTAATCATTTCCTAGTAAAGGTATATTGTATGTCAAAAATTCTTTTAAAATGTAATTAATATGCAATAATTGTGCAAATATAAGCAATGCAAGAACATTCAGTCGTTGGAGCACTCATGGAGGATGATCCCCAGAGCTACCCAGTGCTGTCAGTAAAAGAATGCCACTTAACAGTATAATTGACTCTGCTGTTAATTTCTCCATTTCAGTAGTTCAGTCAAGATCAAGGTTGGTAGTGAGTACTCGATTAACACTGATATTTCATTGTAAAGCCAGTTCTGATGTTTGCATCTGCAACTTGTTTAAGGTTTGCCATCAGACCAGTACATCTAGAATAAAACCATATAACTGATACCTTAAAATCAGTTAATGGAAGAAACTTCTAAAACCAGTGCTAAGGTTTTAAAAGCAAGTATCACCTTTATTGATGCACTGACACACTCATGGGGATCGTTCTGCCTAGGGGAGGCCCCAAACAATTCCCAGACACAGGTTATATCCACATAGATCATACATATTCATTACATTTCCAAGAAACCATTTGCATATGCATTACATTCCTTGTTATTCGGCTTGTAACCTACTTGCACTGGTGTCACTACCTTATCTTCTGAGAGCAAGGGTATTGTCTCCTACCCTTCTCCTGCTTATCTTAACAAATACCATTCTTGTGACTTAACACCTAATAAGTGCCTAAAACCTAACATCTGTGAACCTTATTCTCATTAACTTAGTAAATCACAGAATCAACTGGGTTGGAAAAGACCTCAGAGATCATCAAGTCCAACCCTTGATCCAACTTCAGTCCTTTTACTAGATCATGGCACTAAGTGCCATGTCCAATCTCAGTTTAAAAACCTCCAGGGATGGCGAGTCCACCACCTCCCTGGACAGGCCATTCCAATGCCTGACCACTCTCTCCGTAAAGAATTTCTTTCTAATATCCAGCCTAAAGTTCCCCTGGCAGAGTTTAAGCCCATGCCCCCTTGTCCTATTGCTAACTGCCTGGGAGAAGAGACCAATCCCCATCTGGCTATAAATTCCCTTCAGGTAGTTATAGAGAGTGATGAGGTCACCTCTAAGCCTCCTCTTCTCCAGACTAAACAACCCCAGCTCCCTCAGCCTCTCCCCATAGGTCCTGTGCTCAAGTCCCTTCACCAGTCTTGTTGCTCTTCTCTGGACCCGCTCCAGCACTTCAATGTCTTTCCTGAACTGAGGGGCCCAGAACCGAACACAATACTCCAGGTGTGGCCTCATCAATGCAGAGTAAAGGGGAAGGATCACTTCCCTTGTCCTGCTGACCATGCTATTTTTGATACAGGACAGGATACCGTTGGCCTTCTTGGCCACCTGGGCACACTGTTGGCTCATGTTGAGCTTCCTGTCAATTAGTACCCCCAGGTCCCTTTCTGTCTGACTGCTCTCCAGCCACTCTGCGCCCAGTCTGTAGCGCTGCAGGGGGTTGTTGTGGCCAAAGTGCAGGACCTGGCACTTGGCCTTGTTGAACTTCATCCATTGGAATCAGCCCATTTTTCCAGTCTATCCAGATCCCTCTGCAGAGCCCTCCTGCCTTCCAGCAGGTTGACACTCCCTCCCAACTTGGTGTCATCAGCAAATTTGCTGATGATGGTCTCAATCCCCTCATCTAAATCGTCAACAAAGATGTTAAACAGGACTGGACCCAACACTGACCCCTGGGGGACACCACTAGTGTCTGGCTGCCAGCTAGATGCAGCCCCATTCACCAGCACTCTCTGGGCTCGGCCCTCCAGCCTGTTCTTAACCCATCAGAGAGTGCACTTGTCCAAGCCATGGGCTACCAGCTTTTGCAGGAGTATATTATGCGAGACAGTGTCAAAGGCTTTGCTGAAGTCTAGATAGGCCACATCTACAGCTTTCGCCTCATCTACCAGGTGAGTCACCTGATCATAAAAGGAGATCAGGTTGGTCAGACAGGACCTGCCCCTCCTAAACCCATGCTGGCTGGGTCTGATCCCTTGTCCATCCTGAAGGTGCTGTGTGATTCCATTCAGGATGATCTGCTCCATAACCCTGCCAGGCACCGAGGTCAGGCTGACAGGCCTGTAGTTGCCAGGGTCAGCTTTACAGCCCTTTTTCTGGATTGGGGTAACATTCGCCAATTTCCAATCGTATTTGACCTCCCCAGTGAGCCAGGACTGTTGGAAGATGATTGAGAACGGCTTCGCGAGCTCTTCCGCTAGCTCCCTTATCACCCTAGGATGGATCCCGTCTGGTCCCATAGACTTGTGAGGATCCAGATAGCTCAGTAAGTCACTAACTATTTCCTCCTGGAATACAAGGGGCCTATTTGTCTTCCTATCTCTGTCAACCACCTCCAGAGGCCGGTTGTCCTGAGGGCCACCTCTCTTACTGGTAAAAACTGAGGCAAAGTAGGTATTAAGTACCTCAGCTTTCTCCTCATCTTTGTTAACTATATTTCCCTCGAAGTCCAAGAGAGAATGGAGGTTTTCCTTGCCCCTCCTTTTGTTATTAACGTATTTAAAGAAGGACTTTTTATTATCCCTAACAGAATTGGCCAAATTAACTTCAAATTGCACTTTTGTTTCCCTGATTTTTTTCCTGCATGATCTAGCTATTTTCATAAATTCTTCATAAGTAGCCAGCCCTTTTTTCCACAGTCGGTAAACTCTCTTTTTATTTCTGATTTCCTTCAAAATCTCCCTGTTTAGCCAAGCCGGTTGTCTTCCCCGCCGACTAGCTTTTCGGCACACTGGTATAGCCTCTTCCTGTGCACTCAAAACCTCCTGCTTGAAGCATGTCCAACCCTCCTGGGCCCCCTTGTTTTTAAGCATTGTTTCCCAGGGTATGCTCTGAACTAGACTTCTGAATAGGCAAAAACCTGCCCTCCAGAAGTCCAGTGTAGAGGTTTTATTAATGGCTCTCCTTGCATCTCTGAGTATTGAAAATTCTATTATTTCATGGTCGCTATGACCCAGGCGGCCTCCAACCACTAGATCTCCCACCAGCCCTTCTCTGTTTGTAAACAGTAGGTCTAGCGGGGCCTTACCCCTGGTAGGCTCATTTACCAGCTGATGAAGGAAATTGTCCTCTATACACTCTAGGAAATTCCTAGACTGCCTCTTCTGTGCCTAAAATCTATGACCCTTAGTTATATAGACTTATTTTATTACTAATTGCTGATTTTAGGTATCATAACTAGTTAATTTTGTTAGAAGCTTGAGACTCTGTCTGTATTTGATTGGCTGATTTGGTTTGGTTTTGTTTGTTTTCCTCCTAGGACTACCTTTCATATAATTATATGCTAGATCAGGAGGGCTCTCCATTGCTGGAAAGATTAAAACTGCGTTGATTGAGAATGCAATCTATTATGGAACTTACCTGCTGATTTTTGGAGCATTTTTAATAGATGTGGCTGTAAATCCAAACTTGAATTTACAATGGTAAGAATAAAGTTGTAAGCACTTGCATGAGTTCTTAAAAAAATGTCACGGATAATATCCTCTGTAGATGAAATTAGTCTTTTTAAAAAAACAATTTTAGTTGATCTGATTTTTGCCAGGTAGTTGGAAAGTTTTGTTAACTTTTTTTTTATGGAAAGGTATTTTTTTACTATTTGTAGGAACTTATATTTTGATTTTCTTGTTTTCATATGTAGGGCAGAGGAATACTCTTATATTTGCAGTGGGGTTTTTTTCCTCCCTACAAATGCATATGTGAAGCTAGTGCAAAAACTTTCTCAATGTTTTCAAAATAACATATTTCAAAAGTCTGCATTATTATTTCCTGTCTAGCGCTTCTGTTTACTGTAGGTTCTATTTAAAGGCCATAAGGGAAGTTAAAATAATTAATATTTATGACATTGCTAATGGTCTTCTGTGCTCAATACAGCAGTAAACACTGTCTTGCACTGCCTGGTTGCTTTCAACTTCTGCTTCTGAATACAAATTCTGAGGCTGTTTCTTAGTGACTCCCATTACAGTGTTTTGACCTCACTGTCAATAAGTTTGCTAAGTTCATTATGTTTTCTAAAGGAACATATTCCTTTGAGAACAAATGTTTTGGTCAGTCACCGAGGGGAGCTGCTCTGGAGCTGACTCAATCTGCGATGGAGCAGCAAATCTTTGCACACTGAGGGTTTTCCTGAGGCAGGGAATTGCCAGGGCAGTGGAGAGGCCTGCAAGGAGCCAGCAGCTCTTTCATGGGAGAAAGTGACAAGACCTGGGCATTTCCAGGGAAATAGTGACCACACCCCCATGCCTATGAAAAGCAGCCTAGGGAGTGCTAGTGACAAGGAGGGCTGTGACTAGGGCAGGCAAACAGGGTGTGGTACAGCAGGGTGTAGTCACCCTACAAGCACAAAAGGTGAGCTGAATTGGTGTCTATCACTCTCCCAGAAGGAACTTAGCTGTGGTATCCAGCCAGTGGAAAGTTATGTTCTCTATGCTTATCAGAATGGATGTGGCAACCCAGACAGAGCTCCCATGAAAATATGCAGCCATCTAGACCCCAGGCTGCAAAGAGTGCTAGAGCCTTTCACTGATATCAGGCAGAGGCATCAGACAGCAGAGGCAGATATCAGACAGCAGAGGCAAAAACTGTGTGAGATGTAACCAAGTAGATGAAAAAATCCAAGATCAAAGGGAACCTGTATCTTCCCCCCACCAGGCTGAAGGCAGTAACTCAAGGGAAAAGAGTGACTGAAGGCAAGTCCACGCTTGTGGCAGCAGGTGAAACCCCTCCTTGCCCACCTTGCCCTCTCAGGTGCCTCTGTACAACAGGTATGAGACTCTGGATGTAGAAGGCCAATCAATAGATGAGGAGGATGAAGGTCCATCTACACCAGAGGTGTAGACAGGATCAGAAAGGCATACCCTCCGTATTACAACCACCTCCATGAGGAAGAAAAGACAGGTTATAGTTGTAGGCTCCCTCCTTTCTGAGGGGAACAGAGGGTCCAGTATGCCAGACAGACCCTCCTCTTAGGGAAGTCTGCTGCTGGCTCCCTGGGGCCTGGATTAAGGACATTACTAGGAAACTTCCTAGCCTGGCACACCCCTTGGACTACTACCTATTACTGATCTTCCATGTGGATGGTGATGAAGCTGCAACCCATAATCCAAGGGCAATTAAAAGAGACTTCAGAGCCTTGGGATGGTAGGTGAGGAAATCAGGAGCACAGATTATTTTCTCCTCTCTCCTTCCACTGTGCGCAGTGACATTAGAAGAAACAAAGAGATGCAGTTAGAGGGGAGAGGTGCTAGCAAGGACCCGCAGACAGTGGCCCTGAAACCTATTTGCCACACTGGATGACCCTTATGGAGATGAGCCAGGGGCTGCTGAGGTAATAGAAGCCAACAGGAAAACACCAGACCAGCTGAAGTGCCTCTACACCAGTGCATGGAGCATGAGAAACAAACAGGAGGAGTTGGAAGCCACCATGCTGCTAGAAAGCTCCAACCTAGTGACCATTACTGAAACTTGGTGGGATGGATCCCATGACTGGAGTGTGGCAATCGATAGCTACAGGCTTTTCAGAAGGGACATACAGGAAAGGAAGGGCAGAGGGGTTGCCCTCTACATCAAGAGATGGATAGAGTGTGAAGAGCTGTCTCTGAAGAATTAGCCACGAGCAGGTTGAAAACCTATGGGTAAGAATCAGAGAACAAGGCAACAAATGAAACCTTGTGGTTAGTGTCTACTACAGGCCATCTGATCAGGGGGAGATTATTGACAAAGCCTTCTTACTCCAGCTACAGGAGGCATCACACTTGCAGGCTCTCATCCTGCTGTGGGACTTCAACCACCCCAACATCTGCTGGAAAAGTAGCACAGCAAGCTGTAGGCAATCCAGGAGACTCCTTGAGTACATTGAGGATAACTTCTTAAGCAAGGTAATCGACAGCCCTACCAGGGGGGTGTGATACTGGACCTAATGGTCACCAATGCAAGTGAGCTAATCAGTGATGTCAAGATTGAAGGCAGCCTGGGCTGCAGTGATCATGCACTTATGGAGTTTGCAGTCCTGAGGCATATAGGTCAGGCAAAGAGTAAATTCAGGACCCTGAAATTTAGGAAAGCCTACTTCCATCTCTTCATGGAATTAGTCTATAGGACTCCCTGGGAAACTGCCTTCAGGGACAAGGGAGCAGAACAGAGCTGGCAGATCTTTAAGGACACTTTCCATAGAGCACAAGAATTCTCGATCCCCAGGTGTAAGAAATTGGGTAAGGAAGGCAAGAGGCTGGCATGGCTGAGTTGAGACCTGCTGGTCAAACTAAAGGGCAAGAAGGAAATGCACAGGCAGTGGAAGCAGGGACAGGTAGCCTGGGAAGTATATAGGGACACTGCCTGGTTGTGTAGAGATGGGGTCAGGAAGGCCAAGGCACAGCTGGAGCTGAACTTGGCAAGGAATGCAAAACATAACAAGAAGGGCTTGTACAGGTATGTAAACCAGAAAAGGAAGGTCAAAGAAAACATACCCTTCCTGATGAGCAAGACTGGCAAACTGGTAACAACAGATGAGGATAAGGCCGAGGTACTCGGCAACTTTTTCCCCCAGTCTTCACTGGCAAGCTCTCTTCCCACACCTCTAAAGTAGATGAACTGCAAGACAGGGACTGGGGAAGCAAAAGCTATCCCACTATAAGAGAAGATCAGGTTCATGACCACATGAGGAACCTAAACATACATAAATTTTGGGTTGTCAGGCATTGGAACAGGCTGCCCAGAGAAGTGACTGAATCGCCATCCCTGGAGGTATTTAAAAGATGCGTAGATGAGGTTCTTAATAATGGCACAGTTTAGTGCCAGTGTTAGATTAACAGTTGGACTCAATGATCTTGAGGGTTTCTTCCAACCAAAATGATTCTATAAATCTATTATCTTGGTGAAGCCATGCTGCCCATCTCTAATCACCTCCCCATCCTCCATGTGTCTTAGCATAGCTTCTAGGAGGATCTGTTCCATGTTCTTCCCAGGCACAGAGGTGAGGCTGATAGGTCGGTAGTTCCTGAGGTCCTCCTTTGTACCCTTTTTAAAAATGGGTGCAATGTTTCCCTTTTTCCAGTCACTGGGGACTTCACCTGACTGCCATGACTTCTCTAAACATCATGGAGAGTCCCTTGGCAACTACATCAGCCAATTCCTTCAGGACTCTGGAATGCATCTCATCAGGTCCCATGGACTTATGTATGTTAAGAGTCCTTAGGTGGTCACGAACCAGATACTCACAGTGGAAGGGACATTGTGTCATACACAATGTAAAATATATTATATTGTTGATATGTTATAAAAGCTTGTTTCAAATATTAAGATTTGGCACTTCACTCTTTTTTTTTTCTTTCAGTCTAGAAAGAATTATTTTATTTTCAGCCTTCATAGGAATGCTGCAGTACATGAAAATAATTAAAAATTCTTAAGAATTCCAGTGCTGATTATAAGAACTTGATTTTAAATATTATAAATTGCTGCTGTGTCAAATTAATCACTAAATTTGAGCACTCTCATACTTTACTTTTCTTCCATTATCAGAGAGAGACTGTAGTACCAGAGAACACTTCACTTTTTTTTTTTAGTCCAACTATTTTTTTTTTTAATCCACTATTTGACAGGGCTGAATATGTTTAGGATTGACCCTTACAGACATTCTTTCAGGGTTTTGTTTGTTTGTTCTTCCTAATCTCACTATATAATTATAAATTATTTGCCACAAACTAATCATATCTCTTGTGATCTTTGCCTCAGGAAATTCAGAGGGAATCCAGAATTAAAACCAGTCAGCTGATCAGAACAGCCTTTTAAATGTTGAAGAACTGTCCATATCAATTTAATTTCCCTTGTCACACTAAACAAATACAATTCTTCTGTCTGCCTAATCATTCTATAAGACCAGATTTTGAAGCCTTTACTATTATTTCCATCCTCCAGACTCTAGAACTTTTTTTTTTTTTTTACAAGAAGTTGTTTATAACAACAACAAAAAGCATCAAAATACTATCTCTGGATTGCCAATAGGATGAAGAATAAAACCTAGTTCTCACTAAGCCTGATAAACTGATAAGCAGTTCTGAAACAACTTATGCAGTTGTTATGTAGCACCTTTTCATTACTGATAATTGCCAAATTGTCTCAGAATTGAGCTGTGTGTAGATAAATGTGAGGAAGATACAAAATGAAGTAGTGCAAAACAGTATCCATCAAGCTGCTTAAAGTAATAAAATTGAACTTAAACCAAGTAAGAAAGAAACTCCACCTCTTTACCTACCTCTAAAGCAAGAAAGTATTTTCCATTTCAATATTCACACACACAAACCAATCCTCCACACATTCATGGAGTAATGTTTACACACCAATGTTCTTTTTTCTTTTCTTTTCTTTTCTTTTTTTTTTTTTTTTTTTAAGTACATATCTTCTTTATAACTAGTAATTGATTTATCTTTTATTAGAAGTCTGGTACAGCTGTGGCTTTCAGGAAATTCTGTTGTTTTGCCAAGGTTTTGATTGTGAGGTGACAATAAAACTGTGGCAGATGTATTGTTAACCCTCTCTCCCCCCCTTTCCCCCTTCAGCCCTTCCTTCTCCCCGCTTCCCACTAAGGACAGGCGATCGGGAGGGAAAGAAGGACAGAGAGAAGAGAGTTGGAAAAAATTTAAAATGTTTTACTAATGCTATTAATAAAATAGAGGAAAATAATACAAAATATACAAAACCAATCTTGAGAGTCCCAGAAACTGCTCTGACAGATTGTAGGGCTGGCACTCAAAGTCCTGAACTGGACTCTGCAGCCAACCGGAACTGGACTGAGTCTGTCACTAGGCCTCAGTTAGCAGGGACGACTAGCAAGGTCCTCTCCTAATGTCGGCCATAAGGAAAAAGGGACGACATCCTCATGATCTCCCACTTTTATATGAAGTATTCACGCGAATGGGATGTTATACACAGTTGGTCAGTTTCTTGGTCACCTGTTTCTCATTGCCCCTCTCGCGAGATGTGCATCAATTGTTATCATAACCTCGCATTCCATTGCTATGTCTACCAAAACATGTATCTGCAGCTAATATGAAAACTTTAGCTGACGGACAAATTCACTAAAAGAGAAACTTGTTTTTAACAAGACCAGGACATGTTTCTAATCTCTGATGGTCATCATTTCCACTGGGATGGATGGAACTCTTACCTGACCCTGTAAAATTTTATTGTCCATTTAACATAATGAAAAAAAGCTCTCTTTTTTTTTTTTTTCCCTCAACAGAAAGTCCATAAGGTGAGAGTATCAAGTGTAATCACCCTTTGAGAAAACATGTTGACAGAACACTAAAAAAGGTAACAAAATTTCTCATCTTTGGCCATAAATGTTCAATGGGGGAGTGCTTCCTATCCTACTGAATACTTATACATTACTTTTTTTTTTCCCTTAAATCTCTAATTGGCATCTTGTGAGTTTCTGACCAGATTTTAAGTTGAAATCCTTTGTAGAGTGCTTTTTTATGATGTATGTAATTATCTGTTGCATTTTGATATATGTAGTATTTGAGAAACAGAAGTTCTAACAGTTTGTAAATGTTAATACTTTTTTGTAAAGTATAATGAGGTGTGTAGAAAAGACAATCCGTTTTTCTGCTATATACCTGTGGCAGTTGCACATTCCCCCCCCTTTCCTCCGATATGGAAGGTGCATGCATATTCCCCTCTCTCTCAACACATCCCCCCTCTCCTTCAGTGGGGCAGTTAATAGCTCCTTTTGTTTGACCTTCATGTCCATTAGCCAGGAGAGGGGGAGAGGCATCGAGAAGTCAGGAAGTTTCTGGGTGCTCATAGCCAGAGTGGGCAGGCACAGAGAAGCCGAGAAGCTTCCGGAATGCCCACAGCCAGATATGATTAGACTATAAAAACGGGGTGCCCACCAAGGATCCCCTTTGTGTGGTCCTCTCGGAGCCGTCTAAGGTAACCTCCCGGCACTGGGACCACCTCACTTCCGTGTGTGGGTGAGTGATAACTTATTAGATATATCCTTGAATAATTCCTCACTACATAAGCAAGTAATACTTCCTTCCCAAAATCAGGCAAGTGTATTAAATAATTCCTCGTTAGATAAGCATTTTCCTCGCTAGACAAGTGAGTGTAGTATCCTGGAGTCAGACGGCTCTGGTGTTGTTTCTTGTGAGTGCAGGTATGCACGCTGTGGATCTCCATTATTCTTATTTGCTGTACCCCAATAATTTCCTCAACTGATATCCGAACCTGTATTTTATGTTACCAGAGTGCTAACTAATTGTATAAACCCCGTTTCTAATTGGTTGTTTTGCCGGACTTTTTCAGCCAGAATAAAAGTCTGTTTTGGATCTTGTTGTCCATCTAAAACTGATTTTGGGGTGCCTCCATGACAATACCTTATTCTGAATTCATGCAAAACACAAAGTATGTTTTTCATAAATGTATTGGATTTGCATGGAAAGGTTTTAGCAGCAGGGGAGCTACAGGGGTGGCTTCTGAGGTACAATAAGAAGAGTGTGACCAGCAGGTCGAGGGAGGTTATCCTCCCCTTCTGCCCTGGTGAGGCCATATCTGGAGTACTGCATCCAGGTCTGGGCTCCCCAGCTTAAGAAGGACAAGGAATTAATGGAGGGAGTCCAGCAGCGGGCTACAAAGATGATTAGGGGCCTAAAGCACCTTTCTTATGAAGAGAGTCTGAGAGAGCTGGGTCTGTTCAGCCTTCAAGAAGAGAAGGCTGAGAGGGGATCTCATCAGTGTTTATAAATATCTCAAGGGTGGATGTCAAGAGGATGGGACCAGACTCTTTTCAGTGGTGCCCAACGATAGGATGAGGGGCAATGGGCACAGAGTGAAGCATAGGAGCTTCCATCTGAATATGAGGAAAACCTTCTTTACTTTGAGTGTGACAGAGCACTGGAACAGGCTGCCCAGAGAATCACAGAATCACAGAGAAGTTGTGGAGTCTCCTTCTCTGGAGACATTCACAACCCACCTGGACACATTCCTGTGCAATCTACTCTAGGTGTACCTGCTTTAGCAGGTGGGTTGGACTAGATGATCTCCAGAGGTCCCTTCCAACCCTAACCAGTTTGTATTCAAGGGCTCCAGTGGCAAACTTTCACGTGAGGCCTGAAAACCATTTGCGGAGCAAACTTTCAGGCAACCAAATACGTGGAAATAAAATAAAAATTTAATGGGGTAGAATAGCAGGAGGGTTGGCAAAAGCTTGGTACCTGCACATATGTCCAACTAAGCATAGAAAACCATAGTTTTTTATATCTTTACAGACCATTCACACCATGATTCAGTCCAATAGCAATATTTGAGTCTGGGGTTTTCTTGCTTCTCATTGGATAATTTTCACTGATCTCAGATGGGCTTTTGTTTTTTTAGTTGCAGATATTGTTTGTTGAAGTTGTTGTTTTGTCTGAATGAATCCTATTTCTTCCCAGCAAAGTATAGAATAGACCTTATCTCACAGATGTCTTCGTGTTAGCCTTGAAGATGTTATTTTCTCCCCAGTCAATTCTGTTCTTCCCAGCAAAGTGCAAGTCAGGCCTTATCTCACAGATGCTCACTGTAGCCACTTTTGTTTACAATTAGATTCAAGTTTGGCATATATGAGCAGAACTTTACAGCATATAGCTTAAGATTTCAGACAGTATACTAAAAAAATCACACAACCTTATAATTTTAAGTGATTCATTCTATTTAGTACCCATTTACTTAAGCTAAATGATTCATATGAAACTTAAATTTGGCCCATCCAGTGATCTGTGAATAGTAAAAAATCATTGCCATACAGCCACGCTTGTTTAGTAGAGAGAGCTCAAAGTAGGCTCACCCAGGCTGTCATTTTTATGGAATAAAGTGGTTGGCTCATAGTCAAATTGCATAGAGTGGGAAAACTATGCACAAGACTCTTTGCACCCACAACTTATCAGTGTTCAGTGTGCCCTTCTGATTCCTCGCGGGTTTCTGTGGCAGATGCACTCACCGCCCCCCCCCCCCCCCCCCCCCCCGCCAAACCAGCCGCAGTTTGGTCTGAGCTCCAGAGGAGGTAAGGGCCTGAGCCGTAGCCAGGCCAAGAACTCCTTCCAGGAGACTCACAAGGAAGCAGAATAGCACACTGAATGCCGGTAACTTGTGGGCACAGGGAGTCTTGTGCATACTTTTCCTACTGTATGACTACAAGTCAACCACTTTATAAATATCACAGCCTGGATGTGCTCACTTTGATCTCTCCCTGCTAAATAAGTGAACTGTATGGCAATGGTTTTACTATTCACAGGTCAGTGGATGAGCCCAGTTCAAATTCAATATCATTCATTTAGCTTAAGTAGATGCACACTAAATATAATTAATTATTTGGAGATATAAGGTTGTATGATTTTCAATATACTCTCTGCTTCATGTTATTTAGTAAGCTGGATTTGCTAAAATTTTAAGCTGTAAAGTTCTACTCATATTTACTAAAAGCAACTGCAAACTACACTGAACATTTATAAGATAAGGCCTATTTTGCACTTCACTGAGAAGAAAGGATTTATTCAGATAAAACAGTATCTGCAAGGCTATGGACCATAAACAGCTGAACAAAACAAAGGCACACGTGGAATCAGAGAAAAAGATCCAATGAGAAGCAAGAAGACCTCAAAGTGCAATATTGCTATTGGACTGAATCATGGTATGAATGGTCTGTAAAGATATAAAAGTTTGTAGTTTTCTATGCTTGGGTGGACCTCTGCGCAGGTATCCAGCTTGAACCAACCCTTCTGGTATTCTACTCCATTAATTTTTTTATTTTCTGAGAATTTTGTCTCCTGAAAGTCTGCTCTGCATACGGTTATCAGGCCTTGCCTGAAAGTTTACTGCTGGAGTTCTAAAATATAGACTCCAGAGTGAACAGTTATCAGGGAGAGAAGAATCCTGAAAGTTTGCACTGTGATGGATACAGGCCTCACCTGAAAGTTTGCCTCCGGAGCTCCAAGGCACAGACTCCAGAGTGAATGATTATCAGGGAGGGAACACCTGAAAGTTTGCTTCATGAACGGATACAGGCATCTGGAGAGAAGGTAAGCAGCACTTGACTTGACATATTTCCCCCATGCAGTAAATAATAGAGTGAACCTGCCACCGAACTCTTTTAAGTCACACTTCTCTTTGAGAAATCTAAATGATGTTCTGCAGCAAGCAGAACCCTAAATTACTCCCCTGTGACAGTTTCCTAAAAGGAGTTCTTGGTCGAGCTGCAGCTCAGTCCTTTACCTCTTCTGGAGCCTGAATCAAACTGCTGCTGGTTTGGCTGGGCGGGGCGGGGTTTGAGTGCATCCACCACACTCCACCCCCTGACTACAGTTAATCCACTTTATTTGCTCATAGAGTGGTAGTGTGGTTACCTCTAGCCTCTATGTCATAAATATGTGGCGTATTCTAGATCAGTGGTAAGAGTCCAATTGTTTGATAAATTGTTTGGTTTAAATGTTAATTAATATTATTTATATACAGTGTTAAAATACATGCAATCTTATGTTAAGCAAATATCTTTAGTAATATCAAATGTCGCTATCAATTGTACTATTGAGAAATTTCTCACGATGAACAGGGACTATTTGCTTAGATGTGTACCAGACTCTTATATGTAAAATGATTGCAAGTAACAAGTGCAATAGAGTTAGAGCTAACAAAATCACAACTGGATGAACCATTAGATTCAAAGTTCTTGTTGCCATCAATGATCACCCGAATAAGGTCTCCCACTGATAATACTTTCCACTTCCCTTCAGTCCCACCAGGACATGATGTACCTTCAGCAGCAATAGGATTATATATTGCACTTTCATCTTAGAGGAAGCTGCAAAACAAAAAGATGAAATAGACTGATCTCAGCAGAGTCTACTGGACAGTTTATCCCATCAGAAATAAGAGAAAATCCATTGTGCATTTATTCTGTATTTTGCACCACTACTTTGATCTTTGCCTGTAGGAGTCTCGACTGTTTTGTCTGAATAAATCCTTTTATTCTCAGCAAAGTGCAAAACAGCCCCCATTTTGCAGATGTCTCTAATAGAACAAACTGCTACTGGTTTGGCTGGGGTGCAGTCAAGTGCATCCGCCACATAAGCTCTGCTCATATTCAAGAAAGAATACATTTTATGGGTACTTTTTTGATCTAGGCCAGGGGTGTTAAACTCATTTTCACTGGGGACCACATCAGCCTTGCAGTTGCCTTCAAACAACTGTATAAATGTAGGAGTAGTTATTGGAACTTATTTGTGCTTATTTGTGCTTTTAAAATATATTTGATCAAAAAAATTTGTGAAACTTCTTTTTTTTAGCCATCTTTGATGCTGTATTTCTCCTAGGAATACCCAATTAGATGTTCTTTTAATCACCCAAACAACTTTTGGAGGAGGAAGAGTTTTGTGGTTTTTCCTGCATGACCGGGGGAAGATATGAGGGACTGGGATAGAAAACCTACCACTGACCTAGAATTAAAAAAGAAAGCTTCCAAGAGAAAAGCTGCTCCAGTTTCTAGTGGGCAGCTTTCCAGCCAGGGTAGGTGGGATTCTTATCTCTCCCTGAGATGAGTAAAAAGAATGAGAGGGGCCCTGCCTCCAGCCAGGTAGAGGAGAGGGACAGGTGAGTTTATGGGACTATGTGGATTCAATGGTGTGGTACTTCAGAACCATGTGAGTATAAAGCCCTGGTAGACACTGGTGCACAGTGTACCCTAATGCCATTGAGTCATAAAGGGGCAAAATCCATCAGTGTTTCTGGAGTGACTGGGGGATCCCAGGAGTTGACTGTATTAGAGGCTGAAGTGAGCCTAACTGGAAATGAGTGGGAAAGATACCCTATTGTGACTGGTCCAGATGCTCCATGCATCCTTGATATAAACTACCTCAAGAGAGGGTATTTTAAGGACCCAAACGTGTCCCCATTCATAAAGTGATCCAACGATTAGAGAATAAAGGAGTGATTAGTAAGACTTGCTCACCCTTTAACAGTCCTATATGTCCAGTATAAAAGCCTAAAGAGATGGAGACTAATGGTAGACTATCGTGGTCTAAATGAAGTTACACTGCTGTTAAGTGCTGCTGTGCCAGACATGTTAGAACTGCAATATGAACTGGAGTTGAAGGCAGCCAAGTGGTATGCCACAATTTACATTGCTAATGTATTCCTTTGGCAGCAGAATGCAGGTCACAGTTTACCTATACTTGGAGGGGTATCCAGTACACCTGGAATCATCTGCCCCAGGGATGGAAACATAGCCCTACTATCTGCCATGGACTGATTCAGACTGCACTGGAACAAGGTAAAGCTCCAAAACACCTGCAATACATTGATGACATCATTGTATGGGGTGACACAGCAGCAGAAGACTTAAAAAGGTGAGAGAATAATTCAAATTCTTTTGAAAGTTGGTTTTGCAATAGAGGTAAGGTCAAAGGACCTGAATGAGACATCAATTTTTTAGGAGTTAAATGGCAAGAAGAGCATTGCCAGATCCCAACAGAAGTAATTAATAAAATAACAACTATGTCCCCAGCAACTGTCAAAAAGGAAACAGAAGCCATCCTGGTCATTGCGGGTTTCTGGAGAATGTATATTCCATATTGCAGACAGATTGTGGCTCCAGCACTGTGGTAAGGCATTACTGCCCAGCTAGAGAACCTACTTGTGAATCTATGTCATGTAGATGCTCATGTACCTAAAAGTTGAGCCACAGAAGAACATCAAAGCAATGATCAGGCAGATCAGGCTGCTAAGATTAAAGTAGCTGAGGTGGATTTGGACTGCCAACATAAAGGTGAACTTTTTTAGCTTGGTGGGCCCATGATGCTTCAGGTCATCAAGGAAGAGATGCAACATGTAGATGGGCTCGTGACCAAGGGGTCAATTTAACCGTGGTCGCTATTGCACATATCCATGATTGTGCAACATGCACTGTGATCAAGCAAGCCAAATGGTTAAAGCCTTTGTGGTATGGAGAGCGGTGGCTGAAATATAAATATGTGGAAACCTGGCAGAGAGACTATATCACACTCCCTCAAACTCGCCAGGGTTTTCACTACTGTTAACAACCACCCTGAAAGCCCCCAACCACTGAGCAATTTATTTAATGAATCCCATCAAAATCTTCACACTCATGTCCTTGAGCTAATAACAAAAGTTTACTGCGGCTCTGTTCTGCAGTGTAGCATGTCTTGCAGAATCTACATCTAACAAAAGTCCACTTAAAGCCTTAGAAGTTCTATTAGCTTGCTTAGCTAACCAGCATCGTAATTTTTCTGAACTATTTAAAGCTTTAGCTGTGCCAATACCAAGTACAAGAGATCCTAAAACTCTTAACTCTGATCCCCAAAAATCTACATTATCATCACATTTTGACTCATATACATGCAAAAAGTGTTTTTCTCGTCTTGCTCTTCTGTGATCTGTTATCATAGACACATTGGGTGTTAAGAGAGTTAATCGTCCCAAAATACATGGTCCTCCAACAGCATTAGAAGAAATTCCTGGCCAGGCTCTGTCTCCACAGATCAAGAATACACCATACGGGAGTTTTCGGGGTCATTGTCCCACATTATTAATGATACCCCTTGGATTCTTCTGCGAGGCGTTGCACCAACAAGTTTCATTTCTATATTCACCAAGGGTAGCGTTAACATTTTGCAGTTTTATCCATTTATGTTCTCGCATATTGTCCTGATTCTTTTCACAAATCAGAATCCATAGGCACAGATCCCAGCAATTTCAGTTCTCGTAGTTCAATATCTATTTCCAGGAGACAATTAATCCAAACTGACATGTTGGTATTATTATAGTTTGTTGCAATGCCTTTGCACCAACCACTATTTTGAAACAGTTGTGTGATGCTGCTGTAGTCATCAAGGGGGATGCCAACCAAGCACATGTGGAATGGGTTTTCTGGAAATGCCATAGCTAGGCATATGGACTGCAGTCATGTTGGCTAAAGTAATCCACATGTTAGTCTTTGTCTGTGCAGGCATCCAAAATGCAGCAGCTGCAGCAGTCACTGTCAAGAAGATAACACAGGTTTCACATTTCGTGCCGGCAACCATTGCGGCCCTTGATCTGTAAAGACACAAGCATAGCCTCTCCCCCAGGTTATCAATTGATGTGGCCTTTTCCATTGACCATTAACTAGTGATTTGACCATAGCTAATGTAGGTTTTTTCTGATGTAGCATGTTTTTGGGTCATACTTGCAAAGTGTTTCATCACAGGGCAAATTTGGGCTGCACCACTTAGATATAAGTGATTCATCACATACAATGCTTTTGACAATTGAGTTTGTGGTGTTTCTCCTACCTCTCCCCCTTTTTGTTTTTGAAAAAAAACCAAAACAAACCAAAACCAGTTCAGAATCAGACACGTACGTTGGACCTTGACTACATACTCAGAATCACAAATCAAATTTAGAGGTTCCTCCTTAAAAAGCTCTGAGTAATGTAAAGTTGTGCCAAGTTCTACTAATCGGGTCAAAACTTCAATAATTTTTACAAAATGATGTGAATTGTTATCTTCATGCCAGACCAATACAGCTTTATGAGACTTCCCAGAACCATCAACAAAACCTCTGCAAGCATAGGGAATCAGACCAAATACAAGCATGGTCTGTGACCTGATGTTAAATACATGCAGGTTTTGCAGCAATTTACATTTAGGCATGCCAAAATCTGTGCTGTTAAGAAAATCAGCTAGTGCAATTTACAAGGACATAGACTGCAAATAAAAAAATCAGAATTAAATTTCACAAATGGTACATATATAACAAAAGGATCATGGCCTATTAAGACTCAAATTAATTCCCTGCATTTCTTGATCAGAGTAACAATCGGTATATCAGTCTGTTAGCAATCTCATCATACTGTCCCACAATAGCCACAGATTGTTTCTATGTTGTAGCTACAAACAGACAAATCTGCAAGTCCAGTTGAATGCAGTTAGCTTGTAAGGTTGTCATAAATTTATCCATCAAAGTCTCTAACTCCATTTTGGCTGTCATATTTATTGGATATTGTTTTCCCTTACCAGATCGAAGTCCTGTTTCAGATCTATCAGTGTAGTGTTTGCTTTATCGAAACATTGTCTGTTAATACTAGTGGAAATAAAGCATTCGAAACTTCCTTGGAGATTTCTCACTTGCAGCAAGCAGATCTGCACCATCCAAGCAGCTTCTTGTAGGACATGCAACCAAACAGAATTCTCAGAAAATGCTATTTGAGCTTACAATTTACTTAACAAATCTTGACCTAAGGGAGGTATAGGGCTTTCTGTCAAATACAAGAATTCATATGGCAAAACTTTGTTCCAAATTTGGCATTCCATTGGTCTCAAAAAACGGCCTTTCTTTCGTTCTTTCCCATGAACTCAAAAACTAGCATGGTTAATTTGCTAAGAAGTCTCTTACAACTAGTTACCACAGAATAAGTCTTTAAAAAAAATTTTTTTTTTTTTTAATTTCCCAGCTTCATTAGAACTATGGATCCACTGGCGATGCCGTTAAATTTCACCCTCAGACTCCTTCATGCAGTATTACAGTTCTCTAGCAGTAACATTGCTGTGGGGGTGGAGGGAGGGGAATAAAACTTCCCTCTCGCCCCCATCCGAGATGGCAAGATCTCCAGCCCAGCATGAAAACAAATCAGTTCAAACTCCACATCAAACCAACCTGGCTCCACTCCACACCCAAATTAGTACCAGTCTGACCCAGAGAAGCACTGAGCACTCTGACCCCCCAAAGCTGACCAGTGTGAAAAGACCAACTTCAGCAAGGAGGCAAAATGATGAGCTCTCTCCCCAGATGTGCTGGAACCTAAGAAACAAGATGGAAGCCAACAGAAACAGCACCAACAACACCTGATTCAAAGCCAAGAAGCAAGGCAGCACCACAACAAGAATGGATGACAGCACTCCAGGAAAAAAAAAGACAGAGGGGGGGAATAAAGGCCCCCTTTCTCCACTTAGCTGCAGGCAACCAGATTATTCCATTTTCTTTCTCTTCTTGCTGCACTTCAGATGTAGCCAAGGCCATGCAGGTGGCATAATTGCTCGTACAAAGTGGGAAGCTCTGGCAAAGTCCTCAGTTACAATGAGCTGAGTTTATCTTGCAGCTTGACACAGGCCTGAAATTTATATTCAAGCTGTACAACACAGGCCTGGGATATTTTGCTTTTTTGTTTTCCCATTTCATTCCAAACATAATACACTTAATATGCAATTTCAGTTAGCTCAGCAATAACTACATTCCTTAGCTCCATTTACCTTTTACAATTTACAGATGTCAAAAATCAGCATATTAAACATCAATCCATTATTCCATTTTCCTAGATCCAAATCAGTTCATATTCTAGCAACTTTTAAATACAACCGCATACAATACCAAGTTCACATCCGTCATAGCATTTAGGGTGGATTTTGTTTTGGTTTGGTTTGGGTTTGTTTTGCTTTGATTTGGTTGGTTGGTTTTTTGTTTGTTTTGGGGGTTTGTTTGTTTGTTTCTGTTTGTTTGTTTTTTGTTTGTTTCAATGCAAATCAGAGTTTAACAATTTAAATTCTTTTCTGGTCTCAAAATTATCAACAATCTCCTAAATAATTGGGCCAAAGAGCATAGTACTGAATGGTTGTATCACATCCTCTGTCATGCACCAGCCTCCAGCAAGACTGAATGATACAATGGATTGTTAAAAACTACCCTGAAAACAATGGAAGAAGGAACTTTTAAAACTCAGATAAGCCCTTGGCACAAGCCACCTGGTTAGTTAACAGCAGGGGATCAATCAGTTGAGCTGACCCTGCTCAGTCAGACCTTTTACATATAGTAGAAGGAGACCTTGTTTTGGTCATCTTTTTACATCTTCTTTAAAGCAGATAAAAAAGGAAAATTGAGAAGAAGCCTGAGTACCTGGACATGTCATTGTCAGAATTTGGGGATGAGAACTGGACCTGCACTATGGGCCGATACCTTTACTGTCAGCTGTTATGATTTAAGGCAAGGCGGCAATAAACTGTGGCAGACGCTCCCTGTTATCCCCTTTATCTCCAGCCACCCCTTTCCTTTAGATCGGAAAGATGATAAGAAAGATAAGGGGAAAGGAAGAGAGACTTAGACTTCAAGTTGGAGAGTGTTAAAGGGTTTTACTAATGCTACTAATAAATAGAGAATATATACAAAATATACAAAACCAATCTCAAGTGCTCGATGTGGAGCTGGCGTCGCTCCGGCAGCGGCGGAGCTGGGTGTGCGGAGCTGGCATGGCTCCAGCAGGTGCAGACCAGGCCCCCCGAAGTCATGGGTGGGACTTCACAGTAAACGGGAAACTGGTTGCAGGGGTGCAGCGCCTGAGGCCTGTGGATCACAGGCAGACAGACAGGGTCCTCTCTAGATGCCGGCCATGGTCGAAGAGAGCTTGACCCTCGTGATCACCCTCTTATATCGGGGGTATGACGATTATGGGATGGAATACTTCCATTGGTCAGTTCCAGTCACCTGTTCCATCCACACCTCCTCAAACACGCCCCTCTCAAAATGGAATGCGGGAAAACTTATCAATCTTTCTTAGCTACCATAGTAATAAATCTAAACATGAGCTGCTTCAGCATTCCGTTGATCTTCTTATCAGTACCGAGTACAGCATCCTAGGAAACATATGCAGGCTAAAACTCAGAAAAGTACAGCCACCTAGAAGAACTTAGCTGAATGAAAAATCACTAAAAGAGAACTGGTCTTGTTTTTAACAAAACCAGGACATTCCACCCCTTATTCCATACCATTTGAGTCATACCCAAATCACTCCTGCTTTCTGCCTGTCTTCAAATGTGTATACACACACACAAAAATATGCATCTCACTAGTTCATGAGTGCAAGTCTCTATCACAGCAGTCTCTCTCTAGGCAGGAGAGATGATGTGCAATCTGATGCAGTTTGTGCCCAGGAATTGTAAGTCAGAGATGTCAGTCTCAGGCAAGTTACTGGACACCACTAGATGAGGTTAGCTCAGGGTTCATCACCACCACTGCATCAACCTGAAAGACACTTATGGAACACTGCTAGTGTCATGCAGTAATTTACTCTCATACAGTTTGAAACTGAGTATTCTCACCCAGAATTAAATCTCCTTGAGGTACACATCAGACTTCACCATCCTTCAGCATCACCCACCAAGTACATCCAGGCTCTTGAGTGAAAACAATCTCACGAATGGGTTTGCCTTTGCCCAAAGCAGGAATAACCCAGACAGCTTTTCCTAACATGTTCCTTCCATGCACCACAGGGACTTTATCCCCTTCCATTGTATGTAAAAGCTCTGATTGAGCAGGGCCATCACTATTGACTGATCCCCTGGTGTTAACTAACCAGGTGGCTTGTGCCAAATTCTCCCAATTTTTAAAAGTTCCACCTCCCATTGCCTTCAGAGTAGCTTTTAACAAACCATTATATCGCCCAATCTTCCCAGAGGCTGGTGCATGATAGGGGATATGATATATCCATTCAATACCATGTTCTTTGGCCCAGATGGTTATGAGACTATTTTTAAAATTAGTCCCATTGTCTGATTTAATTCTTTCTGGAGTACCATGTCGCCACAGGACTTGCTTTTCAAAGCCCAAAATAGTGTTCCAGGCGGTGGCATGAGACACGGGATATGTTTCCAGCCATCCCGTGGTTGTTTCCACCATTGTAAGCACATAGCGCTTGCCTTGGTGTGTTCTAAGGAGTATAATATAGTCAATCTGCCAGGCCTCCCCATATTTATATTTCAACTACCGCCCCCCATACCACACAGGCATTAACCTTTTGGCCTGCTTGATTGCAGCACATGTTTCACAATCATGGATAACCTGTGAAATAATGTCCATGGTTAAGTCCACCCCTCGGTCTCGAGCCCATTTATATGTTGCATCCTGTCCTTGATGCCCTGAAGCCTCATGGGCCCACCGAGCTAGAAAAGGTTCACCTTTATGTTGGCAGGCCAAATTCATCTCAGCTACTGTAATCTTAGCAGCTTGATCTGTTTGCTGGTTGTTTTGATGTTCCTCAGTGGCTTGACTTTTAGGTACATGGGCATCCAAATGCCGTACTTTTACAGTCAAGTTCTCTAGTCGAGCAGCAATGGCCTGCCAGAATTGCAGGTGCTCTGGAGCTTTACCTTGTTCCAGTGCAGCCTGGATCAGCCCATGGCAGATAGTAGGGCTGTGTTTCCACCCCTGGGACAGTCAAATCCAGGTGTACTGGATACCCCTCCAGATAAAGGCAAACTGTGGCCTGCATTCTGCTGCTAAAGGAATAGAGAAAAATGCATTAGCAATGTCAATTGTGGCATACCACTTGGCTGCCTTTGACTCCAGTTCATATTGGAGTTCTAACATGTCCGGCAAGGCAGCACTTAACGGTGGCATAACTTCATTTAGGCCACGATAATCTACAGTCAGTCTCCATTCTCCATTAGGCTTTGGAACAGGCCATAGAGGACTACTGAAAGGTGAGCGAGTCTTACTGATCACTCCTTGACTCTCTAGTTGTTGGATCAGTTTATGAATGCATATCAGAGAATCTCGGTTGGTGCGATATTGTCATGTGTGCACCATCGTGGTAGCAATCGGCACCTGTTGCTCTTCAACCTTAAGCAGTCCTACATCAGAAGGGTCATCAGAAAGACCAGGCAAATTAGACAGCTGTTTAATGTTCTCAGTCTCTACAGCTGCTATACCAAAGGCCCACCTATACCCTTTTGGGTCTTTAAAATGCTCACTCCTTAGGTAGTCTATACCAAGGATACATGGAGCATCTGGACCAGTCAAAACAGTGTGCCTTTCCCACTCCTTTCCAGTTAGGCTCACTTCAGCCTCTAATACAGTCAATTCCTTACATCCCCCAGTCACTCCTTCAATACTGACAGATACTGACCCTTTATGATTCAATGGCATCATTGTACACTGAGCACCCGTGTCTACCAGGGCTTTATACTCGTGTGATTCTGATGTACCAGGCCACCAAATCCACAAAGTCCAATAAACTCTGTTGTCATTGTCCCTCTCCTCCACCTGGCTGGAGGCAGAGCCCCACTAATTGGTGCTTTGCACAGTTTCTGGTAGGGAGACACAAGAATCCCTCCTACTCTGCCTGGAAAGCCTCCCACTGGAAACTGGAGCAGCTTTTCTCTTGGGAGCTTTCGTTTTCAACTCACGGACTCTTGCCTCCAGGTCAGCAGTGGGCTTGCCATGCCAATTACTCATATCTTCTCCCTGGTCATGCAGAAAAAAACATAATTCACCTCGTGACATGTTGCATTTGTCTCGGGCTGATGCTGCAGAAGGGTATCTCTTCCCAATAGCTGTGGCTTGGGCCCATGTATGTGACAAGTAGGATCTGTCCTCCCTCTTGGACAGTTTGTCACACTGTTTCTCCACAGCTGCGACACAGGCTTGTAGGGGAGAAGAAAGAGTGTCTTTATACTCATGCAACATGTCTGCTACTTCACCCACAGTTGATCAACTGTCTTTTGAAAGGGTGAGTAATCCTTAAGTGTGAGCATAAGACGGTGGTGTGCTCTGCACAAACTTCTGCATTATACCTCAGGTACATGGCACTTCATCAGGATCTATAACTGTCTGTGGGTCACTGTAAATTATCTTTCGCACAGACAGTTCTCTCAGATACCTAATACCTCTCTCCATAGTAGTCCATTTGTTTGGGCGGCATATGATATCATCTTTTAAAGGGTACCTGATTTTTACTGCTGACAAAAGTCTTCTCCAAAGGCTTTGACTTAGTTTCTTTTTTGCAATTGCCTTATCAATGCCACCATCTCTGGCCAGGGATTCCAACTGACTGACTTCACTGCCATCTAAGTCCAAACTATTAGCCCCATTGTCCCAGCATTGAATGAGCCAAGTGACAATTGGCTCGCCTTCAGGATGGCTAAACTCTTGTTTCACAGCCCTCAACTCCTTCAAAGATAAGGAGCATTCTATTAGCTTGTCCTTTGCTGGTCGCTTTGTTGTAGTAGCCTGGGATAGAGGTGGAAGGAGTTTAGAAAGGGCTATGGGAGGAGCTGTAGAAGGGCCCTCTTCTTCATCCTCTGATTCTTCTTCATCATCACCTTGTTCTATTCCAGAAACAACCTCTCCCTGCTCTGTGGTAGAAGGACCCTCTGCTTCCTCTTCCTCATCTTCCTTCACAATGGATTCCAATTGTTTTTTCTTTTGCTTCCTCTTTGTTTGGGCAACCAATACTGCTGAAGTCTGAATGGTCATATTATGTGTTGTGGGGGTCTGAGTAGATGCAGAAACTGACGTTGCAGTTGTAGTGGCTGCTGTATCCAAGTCAAGAAATGGAGCTGCTGCAGACTCTGTCGAGGAGGGTGCACTAGTTGTCACGGAAGTTGTAGCTTTAAAAGTGGCAACTCCTGCTGCAGGAATTAGAATTGCTACAGTCCTCCTAAACAGTTTTATCACCAGCAAAGACTGACACACATTCCAGAGATCCAATAACACCAACAAGCTTCGACAAAGGTCCAGGGATATTCAAAATTTCCAAAAGAATCTGCAATTTGCTCTAATGACACAGGCAGAGAATGGTTAAATAGCTCTCCTAAAATCTCACTCCTGAAACTGAGAAAACAAAAGGCACAGGTCTCTTTAATTTCTTCTGCTTCTACTGGAGAATTTCAAAAATGCATACTCCCAAAGTATGATAACAATGAGTTGAAATATATCATGGACTTAACTAAAATCACATAAATCAGTGATACACAACCCAGGACCACAGCTATTATAACAAGTTTATCTCTACTTCCAAAAGTAATGTTCTGCTCAAAAACATTAACAAGAAGAATTAATGCCAAAAAAAGACATTATTAAATCCAAATAGATTTGCATCAACATCCTTTAAAATCAAAAACAAACCACAGTACGCTTTATGACCCATAAATCACACAGATCTATCATCTTCTTAAGTTTCCTCCCACCAGAGGATTCAAACACAGGCCGTGCACATCAAAGCCCAACGCTCTCTCATTTGTGCTACCCGGTAAGCTGTTTATATTAATTGTCAGATACTGCTCATAGCCCGTCTCAGTCAAAACCCCATCCCTGCTCTGGCACAATAAAATCTGTCACAATTTCTCATGCAAATCCCAAGTCACAGCACCAATAAAACCTGTCCCGGTTTCTCTTATCTCATCCCCTCTCTCTCTCTGTACGGTCTCGTTTCCCCCGTACAGTCTCTCGATCTCCATACGGGCCACCAATTAAATCTGTTACGGTTTAAGGCAAGGCGGCAATAAACTGTGGCAGACGCTCCCTGTTATCCCCTTTATCTCCAGCCACCCCTTCCTTTAGATCGGAAAGATGATAAGAAAGATAAGGGGAAAGGAAGAGAGACTTAGATTTCAAGTTGGAGAGTGTTAAAGGGTTTTACTAATGCTACTAATAAATAGAGAATATATACAAAATATACAAAACCAATCTTGAATGCTCGATGTGGAGCTGGCGTCGCTCCGGCAGCGGCGGAGCTGGGTGTGCGGAGCTGGCATGGCTCCAGCAGGTGCAGGCCAGGCCCCCCCGAAGTCATGGGCGGGACTTCACATCGAACTGGAAACTGGTTGCAGGGATGCAGGGCCTGAGGCCTGTAGATCACAGGCAGACAGACAGGGTCCTCTCTAGATGCCGGCCATGGTCGAAGAGAGCTTGACCCTCGTGATCACCCTCTTATATCGGGGGTATGACGATTATGGGATGGAACACTTCCGTTGGTCAGTTCTAGTCACCTGTTCCATCCACCCCTCCTCAAACACGCCCCTCTCACAACAGAACATGGGAAAACTTATCAGTCTTTTCTTAGCAGAAGCTAGGGCTCCTACATGCCTCTCCTCCTTTCCATAAGCAGTCAAACTAGGTCATAGTTCCTTCTAGACGTCCCTGGCCATTGGTAAGAAAAGAGGCAAGAGACTGTTTCCACTACAGCCATGAGAAGACAGGCAAAGTGAAGAAGGAGTTAACTTTTATATCTTCTTTCACTGCTTGCATATTTATTGGTTTTGTCTTCCCTACCTAAAAAGAAAAAATAAAAAAAACAAGATGCAGGAAGAAGAGAAATAATTTAGAGAAAAAAAAATCATTTTCTCTATACAGCTACAGTGGCAGGGTATGTTTTTAGGTTTGTTTATTCTTTCTGATAAAGTAGTATTTCTCTTGAAAGCTACAGAAGTATCTTCTGGATGTCATAAATCAAAAATCTGTACCCTGGAACAAGTAATAATTCATTGTTTTAGCACATTAGAATATTTATAACATCTAAGATGGGGTGTCTCCTGTATTTGGTTATTTGTTGTCTCCTATACTTAATCTGCAACTGCAGATTAAATGAGTTGTCGGAAACATTTCACAGATTCAAGACCAGTCTGTGACATTGCTGCAGTAAGATTGTCTCAGAAATGTCAGTAAAGAGTTTTCCTGTCATACCCCTTTTAGGACTGTCACCACTCTCTGTTCTGCTGCACTACCAACTGTCTTTTCTGGATCTTTTTGTTAGGCATTTTTAATATATGTCGGTTCAGAACAATGCAATAAATTAATGATGCATGCAGGTGTTAAGAAACATTAGTAACAAAAAGGTCAGTGGACCAAACTGAGCCATTTCATCTATTATAATCCAGTGACTGGCATTTTCTCTATTAATGGGAGAAGAGAAAGAAGTAGCAGAATGACCTTCTGTGTATGGTTTTTAATTTTTTTTCCAGAGATGGTTTGGATATTGAAGTGAATCACCCTCAGCATAGTTAACTAGCCCCACTCTTCATCCAGATTTACTGTGATAAGTAGCTACTGTAAACCTAATAGTAAAGAGTTCACAGGATGGGAGATGTTCTGTATTAAATATTACCTTTCCATTATTCACTGACAGATTTTTATTTGCTTAAAGAACAATATAAATACTGTTTTCTAATTTTCAGTGATTGCTAATGTGACAATCATCTTGTATGCTCAGTGAATTTTAATCTTCTGAAAGAATATTTAATTGTCTGCTGTCTCAGTAGAGGTAGGGGATGGAGAGCCATGCAGCAGCAAAGACACAAGGGTTATTGACGTGTTAGAAACCACGGAAACACCTGAGAATGGTCACGTAGGGATTAGGGCTTTTCCCCCAAAAGATGATGGGATGAATAGCCAAACTGAAGTTCACCTATGCTAATGCAATCAGCATGGGCAAAAAACAGGAGCTAGAAGCCATTGTGTAGCAGAAAAACTATTATACAGTTGCCATCACAGAAACCTGATGTGATGACTCACTCGACTGGAGTGCTACAGTGAATGGCTATAAACTCTTCAGAAGGGATAAGCAAGGAAGGAGAGGAGGTGGGGTAGCCCTGTATGTTAGGGAGTGTTTTGACTGTCTAGAGCTTAATGATGGTGATGACAGGGTTGAATATTTATGGTTAAGAATCAGAGGAAAGGCCAAGGCAGATATCCTGGTGGGAGTCTGTTACAGACCACTCAACCAGGATGAAGAAGCAGATGAAATATTCTGCAGGCAGCTGGGAGAACTCTCACAACCTCTAGCCCTTGTTCTCATAGGGGTATTCGACTTACCAGATGTCTGCTGGAAATACAACAAAGCAGAGAGGAAATAGTCTAGGAGGCTCCTAGAGTGTGTGGAAGATAACTTCCTGACACAGCTGGTCAGTGAGCCAGCTAGGGAAGGTGCCCCACTGGACCTGTTGTTTGCGAACAGAGAAGGACTTGTGGGTGATGTGATGGTCGGAGGTCACCTTGAGCATAGAAATCATGAAATGATCGAGTTTTCTATTCTTGGAGAAGTAAGGAGAGGGATTGTTGTCCCAGAAACAGAGTTCTTTACCCAGAGTGCATAAAAATGAGCCAAATTTAGCACACAGAAACAAGATATTGTTTATTGCAGAGTTGTGCAAGTCTGAAAGCTGGAATAAAGCCAGCATGCCAGCAAGAAAATTAACAGCCATTATATATGAAATCTTATCACTACTCAGAACAGTTGTCCTGGTTTTGTTAAAAACAAGTTTCTCTTTTAGTGAATTTTCCCTTCAGCTAAACTCTTCTAACTAACTGCACTTTTCTGAAAGCTAGATACATGTTTTGATAGACATAGCACTGGAATGCAAAGTCGTAGATAAGGATGCACGTCCCACGAGAGGGGCAATGAGGAGTAGTGAACTGAAACAGGTGACTAAAATTGATCAACTAAGTATTTCATCCCATTCACGTGATACAGCATATAGAAGTGGGAGATCACGAGGATCTCATCCCTTCTCCCTATGGCTGACATTAAGAGAGGACCTTGCGAGTCATCCCTGTGAAATGAGGCCTAGTGACAGACTGAATCCAGTTCTGGTTGGCTGCAGAGTCCAATCCAGGACTTCTGGGTGCAGACTCTGCTGCTGCTGGAGCAGTGCTGATCTTTGCCGGGATTTTCAAGATTGGGCTTGTATATTTTGTATTGCATTCTCTAGTAGCATTAGTAAAACATTTAGTAGCATTAGTAAAACAATTTTAATATTTTCCAACTCTCTTCTTTCTGTCCTTCTTTCCCTTCCAATCACCTGCATTTAGTGGGGAGGGGGGTTAAAGGGGGGGCTGGGGGGAAGAGGGGGTTAATTAAACATCTGCCACAGTTTATTGTCACTCTTCAATCAAACCTTGACAGATTGATTTTTTTGGCGCACAACGTGGGGCAAAGAAAGGGTTAAAATTTGGCACTAAAAAGGAAAACTAGAACCTCCATTCCCTAGTAGTGGGCAGGGGGATGGAGGATGGATTTATATCTGACAGCTCACACACACAAAAGTGGAAGATTTATTGATCACAGCTATAGTGGGTCCTAAGCGTGCACTTGTAACCTTTTTAATCAACACCAGTGCACAGATTTCTGCTCTAAGCAAAGTAGATGCTAATGGTTTGGGGTAGTAGAAGAGATTGCACAACAGCAGCCGATCATATTAAGAGGTCTATTTAAAGTAATAAAAACAGTTACTACTGGGACCCCTCTCCCTGACTGGGTGGCCCAAAAGGCCTCAGTACGAAAGTGGTATGCTCAGATTGAACACTACTGTAACAATTTCTCACTGTCTGAAGGAGCTTTAAAAAACCTAGCTAGACAAGCTGTGGGCTGGGTAGCTTCTCATCAGGTAGATGGGGGATCTGCAGGAGAATGGAATAACCAAGCTGATGAATCTGCCAGACTAGCCCCTGTACAAAAGGATCAAATTTCAGAAGACTGGGAACGCTTGTTAGAATCGTTACATATAAAACGCAAACACACCGGAGCTAAAGACTTGTACTGTGAAGCCCTGGCCAGAGAACAATGTCGAAGACAGCTTGAAAGGCACCCTTTAGAAGACAACCCTCTGTAGAGCGAGATAAGGACTAAGCAAAACAAGTCGATTCAATGTGAATCACACTAAGCCATTTATTACAGAAACAAGTCTCCTTATATACGTAACTATATTCTAATCACGTGTCCACGCTCCAAGCATGGATTCGTTAAATGAGTATCGTGGGCTGTCCGTGCGCTGGAGTCTCACTGATGATACGTCCGATGATTCATGCCACGCCAGGAGCCCGGTGATTGTGGAACGCCCCTCTTTCTCACAACAGAGTCTGTTCTCGAAGTGGCCTTGAGATACCTTTGAGCCTGACTAATTCAGCAACAGATCTTTATCTATCAAGACCCGTCCACACTTCCCCCTTTCTTTTCCTGAATTAGTCAGGCCCCTTAAACCGCACGGTGCATCATTTTTGAAATATACTGCAACATAGAACACGTGATTAACAACATAATTACAATTACATATAATGCAGTTAAACCTTACTTAATAAGATCAAACAACTACCTGCCTATTCTTAAAACCTTAATTCTACTATGACAACCTTATTAACACACTATTTTAATAGATTCAAAATAAACAGACAAGTTAATACAATATATTCTCTTAAATTCCTAAAAGATTTATAACCGAGCAGTTTATAGGGTAACATACTTAATATCATCAGCATATACTAATAATTGAATTAATATCTTAAAAGTTATCTTAACCTATTTAAAAGATCAATAGCTTAACCTTAATATCCCTTCTAAAGCTTTATCAGTTGCTGAACTTAGATTACTATGATAGAGATATCTCATAATTTTACCTTATCTATGCATTGACTATCTAATCATAATATCACCCTTTTGGATCTCCTGCTGATTGTTCAAATTGCCATTCTCCACAGAAGGTACACCACCTGCTTGCTAATAGGCTTCTAGACCACCAGGTCTGCGAGCATCTGTAACACTGAATTAGGATCCATGGGTTAAATCTGAAACAGTCCTCACAACTTATCTCCCTCCTGTCCATCTGCATCCGTTGAATCTTTGTTGAATCCACTTCAATCCTTGGCCTGTAATGACACAAACATAACCTTTTCCCCAGGTTATCAATTGATGTGGCCTTTTTTATTGACTAGTGATTTGACCATAACTAATGTAGGTTCTTTCTGATTTAGCATGGCCTTGGGTCATACTTGCAAAGTATTTAATCAAATACAATGCTTTTAACAATTGGTTTTGTGGTGCTTCCCCTACTTCCCCCCCCCCCTTTTTCACAAATGGTACATATATGACAAAAGGATCATGGCCTATTAAGACTTAAATTCATTCCCTGCATTTTCTTGATCAGAGTGACAATTGGTATATAACAGTCGGTATATCAGTTTGCTAGCAATCTCATCATACTGTCTCACAATAGTCACAGGTTGTTTCTATGCTGTAGCTATAAACAGACAAATCTGTAAGTGCAATCGAATGCAGCCAGCCTGTAACGTTGTCATAAATTCATTTCTCAAAGTTTCTAACTTCATTTTGGCTGTCATATTTATTGGATATTGTTTTCCCTTACCGGATCGAAGTCCTGTTTCAGATCAATCAGTGTAGTGTTTGCTTTATCGAAACATTCGCTGTTAATACTAGTGGAAATACAGCATTTGAAATTTCCTTGGAGATTTCTCACTTGCAGCAAGCAGATCTGCAGCATCCCAGCAGCTTCTTGTAGACCATGCAACTAAACAGAATTCTCAGAAAACGTTATCCTAAGAGAGGTATAGGACTTTTTGGCAAATAGAAGTCCACCCTTGGACTGCTCTAGTCAGTATTACAGCGTTGCAGTTTTTCCTTTTTTTTTTTTTTTTTTTTTTGTTTCTTTCTCTTCTTACTGCAGTTCAGTTATAACCAAGGTCACGCAGCTGGCTTATCTCAGTTACAATGAGCTGCACACAGGCCTGGGATGTTTTGGTCTTTTGTTTTTCCATTTCATTCCAACAATAATACACTTTATATGCAATTTCAAGTAGCTCAGCAATAGTTACATTCCTTAGCTCCATTTACCTTTTACAATTTAGAGATGTCAAAAAACAGTATAAACCAGTATAATAAACATAAATCCATTATTCTATTTTCCTAAATCTAAATCAGTTAATATTCTAGCAACTTTTAAATACAACCTTTTCTAATTGCTTTTCTAACAATATAAGCAATTACTCTAATGTGTAAAGATGCATCCTAAGGGAGAGCAAGGTGGAATTTTAGCAGTGGAACCGGTTCCCATTTTGTAATTATCTCCCCAAACAAGATTCTTTTGGTACCAAATATGAATATGCAAACTAAAATACTGAGCTCAGATGTGAAAACCAAATACCCAGTTCAAATATGCAGATGGATCACAGTTACACCAATATAAGACAATATCTCAATTTTTTACATTGCACCTTTGGGCCGCTCACTGCTCAGCCAGGTGGAGGTATCGCTGGGTCTCCCTGACAAAAAAAGTCAGTTGCGCGCTGAAACCCATCCGCACCCGCCCAGCCGGACTGGGCAAGGCCTTTTTTTGTTTTGTTTTGTTTTGTTTTGTTTTGTTTTTGTTTTAATGTCTCATCTGGTGCGCTACAGCTGTTATTCCATAACCAGGATTCTTTACATGATGTGCATACAGAAAAACCAAATCCAGCACACCGAGAGGAGACACAGCCTGTCACAGAGTTGCGCAAGTCTGAATGCTGGAATAAAGCTAGCACATTAGAGAGAAAAACAACAGCCACTACACGCAAAATTTTACGATCACATTCACGCAGTAAAGAACTAAATTACTCATGATCTTCTGAATTATCACAAAATGCACATTTTGAGTCAACGGATTCTCATGATTTAACAGACTGTGAACTTATCGTACCATATAGCACAGACCTACCAAAATTGCAACATACTAAAACAGATACCCAGAAAGAAAACAGGTTAATAAGGAAAGCATCTTGCAGACTTTAACAAGTTTTCTGTGACCTGTGTGTTATCAGTTAACTCTCTCTCAACTTGTTGAAGTTCAAAGCACCCTGCCTGTAAAACTGTCTGGAATGATTTAATGATCTCTTGTAGGGATTTATTTTGTCCTCCTCTTCTCGTCCTAAAAACAACATTAATCGCAACAAGATTCTATTTTCCGGACACTTTTCCCAATCATTTAAGTTATACCGCAGCCACCATTAATTACAATATTTTACAAGATCTTCCTTCCTTATAATTCCGAGTGCTTTCCTAAGTTTTAAAACACCTCCCAATACTGATTTTTTTAGGAACACAACTGAAAACAATTATTCCTGACCCCATCTTGCAAGTAAAAACCTTGAGAAGGGGGGGAAGGGAGGAGGAGGAAGGCACAGGGCTGCTTGCAGCGAGAATGGGAAAAGTGGGAGAAGGTTTTACAGCACACTTAAAAACAACTAGTAAAACAATTAACTCACATTCCTGACAAGCTGCTTGATTTTCAGAGAGGCAATACACAGGAGCACATAATATGTACTGGAAAACTTGCAAATAACACGTTGAGAGCAAACACTAGCATTCTCTACTGCTAATCTCAACACTAGTGCTTCCTTAGCTTCTAAGTTTTCGACCTGCTTACTGATGGCGTCTTGAAGATGGTCAATAAATTGCATGTAATTCTCACTGGGACCCTGATTAATAGTTGCAAATGATTTGGCACCTCTCTCATAGCTTGATATGCAAGATCTGTTGACTGCCTCAGGATTTCAGAAACTTATCGTGTCTGTAGTTGCGGTGTGTCGATTAGTGTCTCTTCCAGGAGTTGTGGGACACCTGCCCCCCTCGACGAATCCTCATTGTTCTGTCCTAAATGATCTATAGCTGTTACATTTCACACAGTTCTTTTGACAAATTATCTGACTCCAGTCCTTGGACTGCTTGGTCTCCTTAGGGTCGTGTGATGGTATGGGAGGCCATCCACTCAGTAATTTTCCTCCCCCCACCCCAGACTGCTGCACCAGTGCTGCCGGCACAACAGGGGATGAAGTGGGGAGAGGGTCAAAAGACACGATCCGGGTAAACTTCACAGTCATTTTTAGGTTTGTTATCAGGCTGCAACGCTGGAAAAATTCTGGCAACGGTAGCCCGCTCAGCCTTAAAGTCTTTTAAGGTGGAAATTTTAAGCTTCCATTTAGTCGCTAGTGATTTAGTTTCTTTATCATCTCCATTGCTGACCTTATTCCATAATTTCTGCCCTTTATCGTCCCAAAGTTAACGTTTAAAAGCCTTCTCGTTTTCTCCCGGGTAGCCATTAATTCTATACCGAATTAATAGTCCACATATGTTACTTTTTTCTTATTTAAGTCCTCTCATAGAGAGAATAGGCAGGAGGAGTTTAACTATGGCTTCTTCCTCAAAGGATTTATTTTGCCCCATAACTTCACTCTTCCCTCCTCCCGCTCCCAGCCGCTCACCATTTACGGTGACTTCTTCAACAAAATGCGGAACGTCCGTACGCCTCCGCCCGGTTCTCAGTCCAGTTGATCCGCCTCCAGCTGGGCCGCTCTAGGCTTTTCCCCATCTTCCGTGGTACGCCGGTCAGAGTATCACATCGGGGTCACCAGATGTAGAGCGAGATAAGGACTAAGCAAAACAAGTCGATTCAATGTGAATCACACTAAGCCATTTATTACAGAAACAAGTCTCCTTATATATGTAACTATATTCTAATCACGCGTCCACGCTCCAAGCATGGATTCGTTAAATGAGTATCGTGGGCTGTCCATGCGCTGGAGTCTCACTGATGATACGTCCGATGATTCACGCCATGCCAGGACCCCAGTGATTGAGGAACGCCCCTCTTTCTCACAGCAAACTCTGTTCTCGAAGTGGCCTTGAGATACCTTTGAGCCTGACTAATTCAGCAACAGATCTTTATCTATCAAGACCCGTCCACAACCCTCTACATTTAAAGGAGAGTAAAGGTTTGTGAGATGCCTGGCAAGTGGATTATTTCAGCCCCTTTAAGCAAACAGGGCTGGTGGGGGAGGAAATAACCCCAGGATCAGTACAAACTGAAGCTTTTGGCAGGGCTATAGGTGAAAACACTGTGAAACCATTGCGAGAATTGTTTGGAACTTTTCCAAACCCACAAGCTGCACCCGCTGGATAATTCCATCATTCTAATTATTCTTGCCTCAAGGAAGCAAGCCCTGGTTGTTTTCTTTTGTAGGAGAACTCTGAGGGACACAGAGAATAACATGAATCATTCAAGAATCAAATCTGAAGGCCTAAATTTTAAAATGACCAATAGTGTAATTAAGTTGCTAATACTTTCCTACATCTTTTCACTTACCTACTGTACTAATTGAATGGGAGTGGGATAGTAAATATTAAGTTAGAGATCTAACTAGTGTGTTAGAGACAGAATTGGGAATTCTAAATGGTATTGATTCAGAATTATTAATTAATAAATTGGCTACCAAAAGTAAATATAAAAGACCACAAATTGTGGTACAAAATAACCTTTCTTTAGCTCTCAGTTGTATTCAAGCACAACTGTGGATGCAATCAGTGGCCACCTCAAATATAAGAGAAGGGGAATAAGGCACATTCCCTACCGAAATTCGAAAAAATTCAGCGCCACTGAATTTGAGAGAGAACTCCAATCCTGGTGGACTTTGCTAAACTTTACCTATAACGCCATCATGAACACAGCCACGACCTTTATTTTAACCATACATAATGCTTCAATATACATAATTTACCCAATCATCGCATTAGGGTTGAACCACAACTGAACTATACTCTATCCTTTTGAGCATAGAGTATGGGCCCGAAAAGGAGATGAAAAATGGCAAATTGTCAATTTAGAATCTTGCATTGTGTGAGAACAGCAAGGATTCATCTGTGAAAGTAATACAATCAGTGCTCAAGACATTTGTCTGGACACAGAGCAGAATGTTTGCCATTTAGATGTTCATCCTAACAATCGAGAAACGGTATTAGTGTATATTGGCAAAGGTGGTGTGTGCTTGAGGACCACTTGCAACTCTATATTAGTAGATAAAGTGATGGTAAATATTAGAAATCATTCAAATTTTTGTGTTCGTAATTTTGTTAAAATTAATGGATGTGATTTTTCTTATCTAGCACCAGTTATATCTCATCAACTTATACAATCTAATTACACACTGGTTCACAAATTACTGCCTACACCTATCGGGATGAATCTTACATTGGTAAAGCAATTGTTGCAACACCAAGACCTGATCCAGATCTTACAAGAAGTTCAAGTAAATGGACAGAAAACCTTGATAACCGTTCACCATGATGCTGAAGAAATCCACCGTGTATTAAGAAGAATAGAAAAAGATGCAGAACATAAGTGGCAGGACACACTTTTCGGGTGATCATCTACTGCTACAGGCATCCTGAACAAGTTGTGTCACCCCATAGTTGTTCTCTTTGTATTAGTTTTGATAGGTTTTGTTCTGTCCGTGATATTGTATGTTTTAAACTGGAAAATGGTAAAGCGTTTGACGCATTTGACATCTGTAATTAATGCCCACAATTTGTTTAGTGTACCTTCCAATGTAGACATTCCTAAATCAATTGATACAAAGCAGATCACGTGAATATAAATTACCTTTATTTTATTTTCCTTTTTCTTCCTCCTTACTTTCTGTCTCCCTTTGAGGATTGTGTTGCTGCCACGAGCTCCTGATAACAATGTTCAATCACCGGGTGATATAAGAGTCGGTCTGAAGATTTGCCTGACCATTGCCATCAAGAACTGAGAGAAGTGAGGCCCTGACAGAAAGAACACATGGACAATGACTTGGAGAAAGGCCCAAGGAGAAGCATTGCGTTGCATTGGTTTCTCCGATACGGGGAGGCTGCTGCTTACAATGGCTGCTGTACGGACTTCACCTGCTGCTTCAGCCAAACCAGCCCCTGCCTCCTGAAAGTGATTGTTATGAGGGTCTCTTTGACCCAGGGACAATAGCTGCCATCCAGAAGATGTGTTCTAACCTGCAGCCTGAGTCACACTTGTCCCCCACCTGCTCCCTCAAACAATGGCCAATGAAAAGGAGTATGCCCAGAAGCTTGCCAAGGGTCCTGAAATCACCCAATGGACCAGAGAAAGACCCCTGAATGCTGGACACATAAGCACTGGAAAAAATCATTCGAGCCTGCGCAGTTTAAGCCTGGGTTGCGAAATCAAGGCAGAGACTGGCCTCAAACAATGGGAACGAGGGGGAGGTGAAGCAGCATAAGAGATGACTCCTGAATGGACACTGTGGAGATCTTCCCACCAGAGAATCCTGACCCACGACAGAGGACTGGCAGGACTCTACGGGACTGGAGACCAGAGGGATGCCTCTGGAACTCGTCTGGTGGTAAAGCAATCCTCATTCCCACTTTTTTCTTTTTCTTTCCCCGTTTCTTTTCCCTTTTCCTTTTCCTTTTTCATACTCTCTCTCACTATCGCGTGACGCTTTATGGGTAAAATAATAAAGTAACACTGTTTGATTGAATTATGACCCCTTGGAATTTTTGTTGCCTTAAATTTGCACCTCGAGATCAAGGTAAATGAACCATCATGAGTTCATCACCGAATGGACCATGACACCTGACTGCTCCGATGCTGGGATAACTAAGCTGGAACTATAGAGCTAGAAGGTGGGGAAGCCAGGCAGTTGGGATCTCTGTCAAGGGATTCCACCCTTGACAGGGCAAATTCAAGAGAGCACGATGCCACCACCCTCTGGACTTGACTCCCGACAACTATGAAAGTAAGATTTCCCTACAAGGATGATGTTATACGTAAACCAGGGAAATGGAATACTATGGAGAGAGGTATTCAGTTCCTGAGAGAATTAGCTGTGTGACAGATCATCTATTTTGAGCCAAACAGCCAAGAGTGGACAGACCCAGATAGAATCAATTGTACATGACCTTTGTGGTGCAGGTTTGTACAAAGTACACCACCTGCATATGCTAAGTCATTGGCAGCAATGGTCTGGACACCAGGAGTACAAACCATTTCTATGACAACTGAGCAATTTCGGGAATTTGAGGACAGCCTTACTGGCTCTCTATGTGCTTGTGTCTCTGCTGTGGAGAAACTGTGTGAAAAATCTGATGACCGTTTTGAAAAGATGTTGCAAGAAATCAAAGAACTCAGAGAAGACAGGTTCCATTCATGACCTGTACAAACCTATGTTTCAGCTATTAGAAGAAGGCATTTCCAATCTCAAGAGAGAAGAGAAGCAGTCCACAAAAAGAGGTTTGCTGTGGTTCTTCCCACGTGAGCAGGGAGAAAACATGAATACATGGCATGGAAGACCTACCTCAGAACTTCAGGAACGAGTACGTGAGATAAAAGGAAAAACTCCTAGGAAGTGGCTGCTCCAGTTTACAAAAGGAGCAGAAGAGATTCTGATGCTCTTAAAGGAACCTCTAATTCACACCCAGAGACTGTGCAAAACAGAAATTAGAGGTGCCCTGCCTCCAACCAGGTGGAGAAAAGGGACAACAGAGTTTACTGGACTGTGCAGATACGATGGCCTGGTACAACACACCCCCAGGAGTACAAAGCTTTGGTGGACATTGGTGCTCAGTGCACGATAATTCCTTCTAACTATAAAGGAACGAAATCCATCAATATTGTTGGAGTGACTGGGGGATCCCAGGAACTGACTGTTGTAGAGGCTGAAATGAGCCTAACTGGAAAAAACTGGCAAAAGCATCCCATTGTGACTGGCCCAGATGCTCCATGCATCCTTGGCATAGACTACTTCAGGAGACGGTATTTTAAGGACCCAAAAGGGTATAGGTGGGCTTTTGGTATAGCAGCTGTGGACACTGAGAAAATTGAACAGCTGTCTGATTTGCCTGGTCTCTCAGACAACCTTTCTGTTGTAAGACTGCTGATGGTTGACGACCAGCAGGTGCCTATTGCTACCATGACGGGGCATGGTAGACAATATTGCACCAATCGCAACTCTTTGATTCCTACCCAGAAGTTGATTCGTCAACTGGAAAGCCAGGGTGTGATCAGTAAGACTCGTTCACCTTTTAACAGCCCAATTTGGCCAGTGCATAAGTCTAGTGATGAGTGGAAACTAACAGTAGACTATTGCGGCCTGAATGAAGTTACGCCACCACTGAGTGCTGCTGTGCCTGACATGTTAGAACTGCAATTTGAACTGGAGTCAAAGGCAGCTCAGTGATATGCCACCACTGACATTGCTAATACCTTTTTTTCTAGTCCTTTAGCAGCAGAATGCAGGCCACAGTTTGCTTTCACCTGGAGGGGCATCCAGTACACATGGAATCACTTTCCCCAGGGGTGGAAACACAGTCCTACCATCTGCCATGGACTGATCCAGACCACGCTGGAGCAAGGTAAAGCTCCAGAACACTTGCAATATATTGATGACGTCATTGTATGGGGCAACACAGTGAAAGAAGTCTTCGAGAAAGGTGAGAGAATAATTCAGATTCTTTTGGATGCCGGTTTTGCCATGAAACGAAGCCAGGTCAAGGGACCTGCACGAGAGATCCATTTTTTAGGAATAAAATGGCAAGATGGCCGTCGTCAGATCCCAATGGATGTGATCAACAAAATTGCAGCAGTGTCTCCACCTACTAATAAAAAGGAGACACAGACTTTCTTGGGTGTTGTAGGTTTTTGGAGAATGCATATTCCTGACTATAGCCAGATTGTGAGCCCTCTCTATCGAGTGACTCATAAAAAGAACCAATTTGAGTGGGGCCCTGAACAACAACAAAGTTTTGAACAAATTAAGCATGAGAGAACTCATGTGGTGGCCCTTGGGCCAGTTCAGACTGGACTAGATGTTAAAAATGTGCTCTACACCACAGTTGGACATAATGGACTTTCCTGGAGCCTCTGGCAAAAAGCATCAGGAGAAACCCGAGGTCGACCCTTAGGTTTTTGGAGTCGAGGATACAAAGGATCCGAGGCCGACTGTACTCCAACTGAAAAAGAGATACTAGCAGCATATGAAGGGGTCCAAGCTGCTTCTGAAGTGATTGGTATTGAAGCATAGCTGCTCTTGGCACCTCGACTGCCAGTGCTGAGCTGGATGTTCAAAGGGACGGTTCCCTCTCCACATCATGCAACCAAAGTTATGTGGAGTAAATGGATTGCATTGATCCCACAACGAGCTCGAATTGGAAGTCCCAACCGTCCAGGAATCTTAGAAGTGATTACAGACTGGCCAGAAAGCAAAGACTTTGGGATGTCTCCAGATGAGGAGGAAGTAACACATGCTGAAGAAGCACCACTGTATAATAAACATTCAGAGACTGAAAAGCAGTATGCACTGTTCACAGATGGATCCTGCCATCTTGTAGGAAAACATCGAAGGTGTAAAGCTGCTGTGCGGAGTCTCACATGATAAGTTGCAGAAGCTACTGAAGGACAAGGTGAGTCAAGTCAATTTGCAGAAGTGAAAGCCATCCAGCTGGCTTTGGACATTGCTGAACAAGAAAAGTGGCCAGTACTGACTCATGGATGGTAGCAAATGCCTTGTGGGGGTGGTTACAGCTATGGAAGAACAGCAACTGGCAGCGCAGAGGTAAACCCATTTGAGCTGCCACACTGTGGCAAGACATTGCTGCTCAACTAGAGAGCCTGCCTGTGAAAGTTCATCATGTAGATGCTCATGTGCCTAGAAGTTGAGCCACTGAGGAACATCGAAGCAACCAGAAAGCAGATCAAGTTGTCAAGATTAAAGTAGCTGAGGTGGACTTGGACTGGCAACATAAAGGTGAACTTTTCCTAGCTCGGTGGGCCCATGATGCTTCAGGGCATCAAGGTAGAGATGCCACATATAAATGGGCTCGCAATCGAGGGGTGGATTTCACTATGGACACTAATTCACAGGTTATTCATGAATGTGAAACTTGTGCCAAAATCAAACAAGCTAAATGGTTAAAGCCTGTATGGTATGGGGGGATGATGGTGAAAGTATAAGTATGGAGAGGCTTGGCAGATTGATTATACTTCCACAAACACGTCATGGTAAGCGTTATGTACTTAAAGTGGTGGAAGCAACCACCATATGGTTGGAAACATATGCCGTGCCCCATGCTACAGCCTGGAATGTTATCTTGGGCCTTGAAAAGTAAGTCCTTTGGTGACACGGCAATTGAGTCAGACAATGGCGCTCATTTCAAAAACAGTCTTATAGACAATTAGGCCAAAGAACTGAAATACTACGTACTGTAGAAGGAGATAAAGTCCCTGTAGTACACATGAAAAATATGTTAGGAAAGGCAGTCTGGGTTACTCCTGCCTCAGGCAAAGGCAAGCCCATTCGTGGGATTATTTTTGCCCAGGGACCTGGCAGCACCTGATGGGTGATGCTTAAGGATGGAGAAGTCTGGTGTATACCTCAAGGGGATTTGATTTTAGGTGAAAATATTCAATACTGAACTGCATGATGTGAATTGCCATACTAACAGTGTTTAATAAGTGTCTTTCAGATCAAGACAGTGGTGACGAAAACAGACCTAACTTCTTCGAGCGGCACCTGACAACTTCTTTGAAGTGGATGTTTTTAACCCACAAACAGTTGTCATGAGATGCATTAGATGTACCATTTTTCCTGCCCTGAGAGACTGTTATGATAAATGAACTTAATGAACTTTTCAAAGGATGGTCCATGGACTAAGAGAATGATGAATTACGCCTGTGTATATATGTACATATGTGTGTGTATATATATATATATATATATAGTAGTAGTGATTAATTAGATTGTATTGATAAGGTCTAAGTATGATGTGAATGGTATAAGGGGTGGAATGTCCTGGTTTTGTTAAAAACAAGTTTCTCTTTTAGTGAATTTTCCCTTCAGCTAAAGTCTTCTTACTAACTGCACTTTTCTGAAAGCTAGATACATGTTTTGGTAGACATAGCAATGGAATGCAAGGCTTCAGAGAAGGATGCACGTCCTGTGACAGGGGCAATGAGGAGTAGTGAACTGAAACAGGTGACTAAAACTGACCAACTAAGTATTCCATCCCATTCATGTGATACATAATATAAAAGTGGGAGATCACAAGGATCTCGTCCCTTCTCCCTATGACCGACATTAGGAGAGGACCTTGCGAGTCATCCCTGCGAAGTGAGGCCTAGTGACAGACTGAATCCAGTTCTGGTTGGCTGCAGAGTCCAATCCAGGACTTCTGGGTTCAGGCTCTGCTGCTGCTGGAGCAGTGCTGATCTTTGCCGGGATTTTCAAGATTGGGTGTGTATATTTTGTACTATATTATCTATTTTATTAGTAGCATTAGTACAATATTTTTAATATTTTCCAACTCTTCTCTCTGCCCTTCTTTCCCTTCCAGTTGCCTGTATTTAGTGGGGAGGGGGGGTAAAAGGGGGGGCTGGGGGGAAGAGGGGGTTAACTAAACATCTGCCAAGGTTTATTGTCACCCTGCAATCAAACCTTGACAACAGTCCAAAAGAGCCAGTTGGTTATTCATTTTAGCATATAATAAGCAACATTCATGTAAAGGACACTATCTAATAGTCTGGAGATAGGTCTTAAAGCAAGACAACTAATTGTGAGGTTCCAGAAAGTCTGCACTGCAAGAATAGTATTCTTTGTAGTTCATGATTAGGTGTTTTGCAAGTCACTCTTATCTTTGTCAGAGTGACCTAAAACTGAAAGGATTTATTTGTCCTTAGGTTAGTAATTGCTAGCAGGATTCATTCTTTTAAGTGCTAATGACAACAGGATGAGCAGAACTTGGACTTACAAAGGGCAGCCTTTGACCTGTATAGGAGGCTGGTTGACAGAGTCCCTTGGGAGGCAGTCCTGAAGGGCAAAGAAGTCCAGGAAGGCAGGTCATTCTTCAAGAAGGAAATCTTAGAGAAGCAGGAGCAGGCTGTCCCTGTGAGAGGAAAGATGAGCTGGCAGGGAAGAAGACTGGCCGGGCTGGACAGAGAGCTTCAGCTGTAACTTGGGAATAAAAGGAGAATTTATAACCTTGGGAAAAAGGTGCAGGCAACTCAGGAGGACTACAAGGATGCTGTAAAGTTATGCAGGGAGAAAATTAGAAGGGCCAAAGCCCAGCTAGAGCTGAGCCTGGCTACTGCCATAAAAGGCTACAAAATATCTTTCTATAAACACATTAGCAACAAAAGGAGGGCTAAGGAGAATCTCCACCCTCTAGTGGATGCAGGGGAAAACACAGTAACGGAGGATAAGAGAAAGGCTGAGGTATTTAATGCCTTCTTTGCCTCAGACTTTAACAGTAAGACCAGTTGCACTCCAGGTACACAGCCCCCTGATCTGGAAGACAGAGACAGGGAGCAGAATGAAGCCCCAATAATCCAAGGGTAAATGGTTAGCAACCTGCTATACCACTTAGACATGCACAAGTCTATAGGGCCAGATGGGATCCATCCAAGGGTTCTGAGGGAGCTGGCTGAGGTGCTCACCAAGCCACTATTTATCAGCAGTCCTGGCTAACCGGGGAGGTCCCAGTTGACTGGAGGTTAGCAAATGTGATGCACATATACAAGAAGGGCCAGAAGGAGGATCCGGAGACATACAGGCCTGTCAGTCTGACCTCAGTGATGAGGAAGATTATAGAACAGATCATCCTGAGTGCCATCACGCGGCACCTACTGGACAACCAAGCGATCAGGCCCAGTCAGCATTGGTTTATGAAAGGCAGGTCCTCCTTGACTAACCTGATCTCCTTCTGTGACGAGGTGACCCACTTAGTGTTTGAGAGAAAGGCTGTGGATGTTTTCTACCTAGACTTTAGTAAAGCCTTTGACACTGTTTCCCACAGAATCCTCCTGGAGAGACTGGCTCCTGGTGGCTTGGACAGGTGTACTCTTATCTGGGTAAAAAACTGGCTGGGTGGCTGGGCCCAAAGAGTTGTGGTGAATGGAGTCAAATCCACTTGGTGGCTGGTCACAAGTGGTGTTCCTCAGGGCTCAGTACTGAGGCTAGTTCTGTTTAATATTTTTATCAGTGATCTGGATGAGGGGATTGAGTGCACCCTCAGTAGGTTTACAGACAACATCACGTTGGGTGGGAATGTTGATCTGCCTGAGGGTAGAAAGGCTCTTCAGAGGGATCTTGACCAGCTGGATCGTTGGGCTGAGGCCAACTGTATGAGGTTTAACAAGGCCAAGTGCCGGGTCCTACACTTGGGTCATAACAACCCCAGGCAACACTACAGGATTGGGGAAGAGTGGCTGGAAAGCTGCCTGGCAGAAAGGGATCTGGGGGTGTTGATTGACAGCTATCTGAATATGAGCCAGCAGTGTGCCCAGGTGGCCAAGAAGGTCAACAGCATCCTGGCTTGTATCAGGAATAGTGTGGCCGGCAGGACTAGAGAAGTGGTTGTGCCACTGTACTCAGCAGTGGTGAGGCCGGACCTTGAATATTGTGTTCAGTTTTGGGCCCCTCATCATAAGAAGGACATTGAAGTACTAGAGAGAGTGCAGAGGAGGGCGACAAAGCTGGTGAGGGGCCTGGAGCACAAGTCTTATGAGGAATGGTTGAGGGATCTGGGGCTGTTTAGCCTGGAGAAAAGGAGACTGAGGGGAGATCTTATCACTGTCTACAACTACCTTAAAGGAGGTTGTAGCATGGAAGATGTTGGTCTCTTCTCCCAAGTAGCAAGTGATAGGACAAGAGGAAATGGCCTCAAGTTTCACCAGGGGAGGTTTAGATTGGATATTAGGAAAAAATTCTTCATGGAAAGGGCTGTCAGGCATTGGAACAGGCTGCCCATGGAAGTGGTGGAGTCATCACCCCTGGAGGTGTTTAGAAGGCATTTAGATGAGGTTCTTTGGGACACGGTTTAGTGCTAGAGTTAGGTTAGGTTATGGTTGGTCTTGATGATCCTGAGGGTCTCTTCCAACTGAAATGATTCTATGGTTCTATGATTTTGACTGGCCCAGCTCCGGGTTTCAAATTAATTTTCACCGTTTCTGCATTCTTTGATTTATCATGAACTCCTGAAGCTCATACCCCTGGAAATACTTGATCCAATATTTCCTGAGGCATTTGACTTTGCTTATCATTTTGAATCATTGCCAAATTTAACATCTCAATTCTTCTATCTTTAGTCTCACTTCAACTCGTCTGAATGTTTGTATTGCTTTCAGTTGTTTTAATAGTAACAGTTTCGGACAGCCAGGCAGATATAAGAACTTAGGGATTCCAGTTTATTTTCCCAATTTATATTTGATTTGCTGTAAAAAGAACACTTTCTCTTGTTGGCCAGTAGCTCCCACTACAGTTACAAAATTTTTATATAATATCAACTCCTGATTCAAAACTGAATAGGATGTTCCAGTATCGAATAAAAACTCTTCTTTTCCCTGTTTTCCTCTTCTCTCTCCGAAACTTCATAATATGCCACCTCCAAAGATGAAGGCACATAATCTTCAATTCTACCCCGTGTGGGGACACAGAATCACAGAATGGTTAAGGTTGGAAGGGACCTCTGGAGATCATCTAGTCCAACCGACCTGCTAAATCAGGTACACCTAGAGTAGATTGCACGGGAATGTGTCCAGGCGGGTCTTGAATGTCTCAAGAGAAGGAGACTCCACAACCTCTCTGGGCAGCCTGCTCCAGGGCTCTGTCACTCTCACTGTGAAGAAGTTTCTCCTCATTTTCATACGGAAGATCCTATGCTTCAATCTGTGCCCGTTGCCTCTCATCCTATTGTTGGGCACCACTGAAAGGAGTCTGGTCCCATCCTCTTGACATCCACACTTGAGATATTTATAAATGATGAAAAGATCCCCTCTCAGCCTTCTCTTCTCCAGGTTGAATGGTGAGTATGTCCTTTGTAACTTAATCACAGTATATATTAGTTTAGCAGCTTCTTTTCAATACTGAATTAGTTTTTGCTGCACTCTCCAATCTTGTTACATAAAATGTCTTTAGCCATTATTTTCAAATAATACATTTTTTAAGGTGAGTGATGGTTACAGGTTTTCTTTCTACACTAATACACAAGTTTCTTATTAAGGAAATCCAATCTAAGTTTGGATGTTCCAACTGAACTAACAGAGAGCTAACCCTTTAAACCACATCACTATTGCCTAGCCTTGCTTAGCTCTGTGTAACTTATTGTACAAGAAACAGGAGTTCACTGACGCCTTGCAAAGATAATAATCCTTGGGTGCATCCTTGGGTGAACTAGGTAACAGAAACTTGGGCACAGGACAGGAGATATGCCAGTTTTAACCAACTCAGCAGTCTGAGACCTAACCAACACATCACACTAGACCAAAGGTGACCGTGTACAGAGAAGAGGACCCAGGTTCACGATCACTGCACTGCTGCAACCAGGAAGATCTGGAGACTATGGAAATGGTCTCCCGGAACTCATTGTAATAAGAACCTCCTTCTCGGGGACAGGTTATGAATATGTATAGGCGTTCCTAAAACTTTCATGAATATGTAACACTTTACTGTATTTAACCAAGCTCACATCTACTGTAAATTTCCACACAACTTGGGCGGAGTGTCGAGGGTTAAGATTGCAGAGTGACAATAAAACCCTGGCAGATGTATTGTTAAACTCCTCTCCCCCCCCACTTCCCCCCTTTGCCCCTCCCTCTCCCCCCTTCCCACTAAGGACAGGTGATTGGGAGGGAAAGAAGGACAGAGAGAAGAGAGTTGGAAAAATTAAAGATGTTTTACTAATGCTACTAATAAGAATAGAGAAAATAATACAAAATATACAAAACCAATCTTGAAAGTCTCAGCAACTGCAGAGCCGGCACCCGAAGTCCTGGACTGGACTCTGCAGTCAACCAGAGCTGGATTCAGTCTCTCACTAGGCCTCAGTTCGCAGGGACGACTAGCAAGGTCCTCTCCTAATGTCGGCCATAAGCAGAAGGGAAAAAGCAAAGGCAAAAGGGAAAAGGGACGAGATCCTCGTGATCTCCCACTTTCATATGAAGTATTCACGTGAATGGAATGTTATACACAGTTGGTCAGTTTCTTGGTCACTTGTTTCTCGTCGCCCCTCTCGCAGGATGTCCATCCGTGCTTATCAATAAGTTTGCATTCCATTGCTAGGTTTTACCAAAACATGTGTCTGGTTCTCCAGGAAAATGCAGTTAATATGAAGGCTTTAGCTGACAGGAAAAATTCAGTGAAATAGAAACTTGTTTTTAAAAAAAACAGGACATTCCACCCCTTATAATATGCCATTCACTGAATACTTAAACCTTATCAATACAATATATCAATACAATCTAATTAATCACTACTACTATATATATATATATATATATATATACACACATGTACATATATACACAGGAGTAATTAATCTTAATCAGTGGACCATCCTTTGAAAAGTTCATTAAGTTCATTTTGTCACAACAGTCTCCCAGGGCAGGAAAAATGGTAGAAGTGCATCTCATGACCACTGTTTGTGGGTTAAAGACATCAACTTCGAAATAGTTGTCAGGCGCCACTCAAAGAAGCTAGCTCTGGTTTCATCATCACTGTCTTGATCTGGAAGACACTTATTAAATACTGTTAGTATGGAAATTCACATCCTGCAGTTCAGTATTGAATATTTTCACCGAAACTCAAATCCCCTTGAGGTATACACCAGACTTCTCCATCCTTAAGCATCACCCACCAGGTGCTGCCAGGTCCCTGGGCAAAAACAATCCCACGAATGGGCTTGCCTTTGCCTGAGGCAGGAGTAACCCAGACTGCCTTTCCTAACATATTTTTCATGTGTACTACAGGGACTTTATCTCCTTCTACAGTCCGTAGAATTTCTGATTGGGCAGGCCTGGCTCGATTGGTTGATCCCCTGGTGTTGACCAACCAAGTGGCTTTTGCTAAATGTGAATCTCAGCTTTTAAAGGTTCCACCATCAAGTGCCTTTAGTGTAGTTTTTAGCAAACCATTGTACCTTTCAATTTTCCCAGAGGCTGGTGCATGATATAGAATATGATATACTCACTCAATACCATGTTCTTTGGCCCAATTGTCTATAATACTGTTTCTGAAATGAGTACCATTGTCTGATTCAATTCTTTCTGGCGTACCGTTTCGCCAAAGGACTTGCTTTTCAAGGCCCAAGATAACATTCCAGGCTGTAGCATGAGGTACAGCATATGTTTCCAACCATCCAGTGGTTGCTTCCATCATTGTAAGAACATAACGCTTACCATGACGAGTTTGTGGAAGTATAATCAATCTGCCAAGCCTCTCCATACTTTCACCATCACCCCCCCATACCATACAGGCTTTAACCGTTTAGCTTGTTTGATTTCGGCGCAAGTTTCACATTCATTAATAACCTGTGAAATAGTGTCCATAGTTAAATCCACCCCTCGATCGCGAGCGCATTTATATGTTGCATCTCTACCTTGATGCCCTGAAGCATCATGGGCCCACCGAGCTAGGAAAAGTTCACCTTTATGTTGCCAGTCCAAGTCCACCTCAGCTATTGTAATCTTAGCAGCTTGATCTACTTGTTGGTTGTTTAGATGTTCCTCGGTGGCTCGACTTTTAGGCACATGAGCATCTACATGACGAACTTTCACAGGTAGGCTCTCTAGTTGAGCAGCAATGTCTTGCCACAGTGTGGCAGCCCAAATGGGTTTACCTCTGTGCTGCCAGTTGCTTTTCTTCCATTGCTGTAGCCACTCCCACAAGGCATTTGCTACCATCCATGAGTCAGTATAGAGACAAAGTATTGGCCACTTCTCTCGTTCAGCAATGTCCAAAGCCAGCTGGATGGCTTTCACTTCTGCAAATTGACTCGATTCACCTTGTCCTTCAGTGGCTTCTGTAACTTGTTGCGTGGGACTCCACACAGCAGCTTTACACCTTCGATGTTTTCCTACAAGACGACAGGATCCATCTGTGAACAGTGCATACTGCTTTTCAGTCTCTGAAAGTGTATTATACGGTGATGCTTCTTCAGCACGTTTTACTTCCTCATCTGGAGACATCCCAAAGTCTTTGCTTTCTGGCCAGTCTGTAATCACTTCTAAGATTCCTGGACGGTTGGGACTTCCAATTCGAGCTCGTTGTGGGATCAGTGCAATCCATTTACTCCACCTAACTTCGGTTGCATGATGTGGAGAGGGAACCGTCCCTTTGAACATCCAGCTCAGCATCGGCAGTCGCGGTGCTAGGAGGAGCTGTGCTTCAGTACTGATCACTTCTGAAGCAGCTTGAACTCCTTCATATGCTGCTAGTATCTCTTTTTCAGTTGGAGTATAGTTGGCCTCAGATCCTTTGTATCCTCGACTCCAAAAACCTAAGGGTCGACCTCAGGTTTCTCCTGGTGCTTTCTGCCAGAGGCTCCAGGTAAGTCCATTATCTCCGGCTGCGGTGTAGAGCACATTTTTAACATCTAGTCCAGTCCGAACTGGTCCAAGGGCCACCGCATGAGTTATCTCATGCTTAATTTTTTCAAAGGCTTGTCATTGTTCAGGGCCCCACTCAAATTGGTTCTTTTTTCGAGTCACTCCATAGAGAGGGTTCACAATCTGGCTATAGTCAGGAATATGCATTCTCCAAAAACCTACAACGCCCAAGAAATTCTGTGTCTCCTTTTTATTAGTAGGTGGAGACACTGCTGCAGTTTTGTTGATCACATCCATTGGGATCTGACAATGGCCATCTTGCCATTTTATTCCTAAAAAATGGATCTCTTGTGCAGGTCCCTTGACCTTGCTTTGTTTTATGGCAAAACCAGCATCCAAAAGAATCTGAATTATTCTCTCACCTTTCTCGAAGACTTCTTTCACTGTGTCGTCCCATACGATGATGTCATCAATATATTGCAAGTGTTCTGGAGCTTTACCTTGCTCCAGCGTGGTCTGGATCAGTCCATGGCAGATGGTAGGACTGTGTTTCCACCCCTGGGACAAGCGATTCCACGTGTACTGGATGCCCCTCCAGGTGAAAGCAAACTGTGGCCTGCACTCTGTTGCTACAGGAATAGAGAATAATGCATTAGCAATGTCAGTGGTGGCATATCACTGAGCTGCCTTTGACTCCAGTTCAAATTGCAGTTCTAGCATGTCAGGCACAGCAGCACTCAATGGTGGCGTAACTTCATTCAGGCCACGATAGTCTACAGTTAGTCTCCACTTGTCACTAGAATTACACACTTGCCAGATTGGGCTGTTAAAAGGTGAGCGAGTCATACTGATCACACCCTGGCTTTCCAATTGATGGATCAACTTCTGGATAAGAATCAAAGAGTCTCGATTGGTGCGATATTGCCGGCGATGCACCGTTGTGGTAGCACTTGGCACCTGCTGATCATCAACCATCAGCAGTCCTACTACAGAAGGATCATCTGAAAGACCAGGCAAATCAGACAGCTGTTCAATTTTCTGTGTCCACAGCTGCTATACCAAATGCCCACCTATACCCTTTTGGGTCCTTAAAATACCCTCTCTTGAGGTAGTCTATGCCAAGGATGCACGGAGCATCTGGGCCAGTCACAATGGGATGCTTTTGCCAGTTTTTTCCAGTTAGGCTCATTTCAGCCTCTACAACAGTCAGTTCCTGGGATCCCCCAGTCACTCCAACAATATTGATGGATTGCGTTCCTTTATAATTAGAAGGAATTATCGTGCACTGAGCACCAGTGTCCACTAAAGCTTTGTACTCCTGGGGGCTTGTTGTACCAGGCCATCGTATTTGTACAGTCCAATAAACTCTGTTATCCCTTTCCTCCACCTGGTGGGAGGCAGGGCACCTCTAATTTCTGTTTTGCACAGTCTCTGGGTGTGCATTAGAGGTTCCTTCAAGAGCATCAGAATCTCTTCTGCTCCTTCTGTAAACTAGAGTAGCCACCTTCCTAGGAGTTTTTCCTTTGATCTCACGTACTCGTTCTTGAAGTTCTGAGGTAGGTCTTCCATGCCACTTATTTATGTTTTCTCCCTGCTCATGTAGGAAGAACCACAGTGAACCTCTTTTTGTGGGCTGCCTCTGTCCTCTCTCTCGAGACTGGAAACGCCTTTTCCTAATAGCTGAAACATAGGTTCGTGCAGGTTGTGAATGGTACGTGTCTTCTCTGAGTTCTTTGATTTCTTGCAATAGCTTTTCAAACCGGTCATCAGACTTTTCACACAGTTTCTCCACAGCAGAGACACAAGCCCGTAGAGAACCAGCAAGGCTGTCCTCAAAGTCACAAAGCTGCTCAATCACTTCAGTAATATTTTGTACACCTCCAGCTGACCAGACCATTTTTGCCAATGACTTAGCATATGCAGACGGTGCACTTTGTACAAATCTGCGCCACAGAAGTCGTGTACAATTGATTCTATCTGGGTCTGTCCCCTCTTGGCTGTTTCGTCCAAAATAGATGATCTCTCGCACAGCTAATTCTCTCAGGAACTGGATACCTCTCTCCATAGTATTCCATTTCCCTAACTTGGATATACAATCTTCCTTGTAGGGAAATCTTTCTTTCATAGCTGCCAAGAGTCGGGTCCAGAGAGTAGTGGCATTAGACTCTCTTGAAATTGCCCTATCAATGGTGGAATCTTTTGACAGAGATCCCAGCTGCCTGGCTTCACCACCTTCCAATTCAATTGTTTCTGCCCCATTGTCCCAGCATCGGAGCAGCCAGGTTAAAATATTCTCGCCTTCACGACGACTAAAGTCTGTTCGCGGATCTCTCAGCTCACCTGGGGAAAAGGACCGAGTGGTGGTCACTTCATCTCCTCCCTGTCCTGATGATGCCCCTTGGGTTGATGTTGGCCCTGTGCCATCACCTGCTGCATGGGTAGTCTTTCTAGTGACTTTCTTACAACCAGCAACTGATGCTGATATGGGTTCACCATCATTTGATTTATTTTCAGAGTCTGAATGACTGTCACAGTGATTGCTGTGGTTACAGCAGCAACAGTGGCCAGTGTGTGAAGAAAGGGGGGGCTGCCTTGTTAGCCTTGGAGGCTGGAGAAGTAATGTTATCTGCAGCGACTCTGGCAGAGGAACTCTGCGGAGGAGCTGTAGCTTCAGCCTGTGAAGCCATGGTTGGGGGGGCAGTGGCTGCAGCAGCAGCTTTCGCTGTTTTGCTCTTTCTCGAGCGGCTAGGAGTGCTTTTTGCTAAAGCTTCCGAAGACGCACTGCAAATGTCAGGACTAAAAAGAGACGTAAACCTCCTGTTGAACCCCATTTCTCTTAAGAGTAACACAAACTGACACACATTCAGCAAACCAGATAACACCATCACCGTTCTATCAAAGCTCCAAGGATATTCAAAGTTCTCTAAAACATTTGCGAACTGTCCTAGCGAAAAAACTAAAGTATTGTTAGTCAGCCTTTCTAAAGATTCACTTGACCAATTAGCAAACACAGAGCCATACTGCTCTTTAATCTCTCCTGGAGGCTTTTCAAGGTAAAGCAGAAGCAAGTAGAAATTCATTAGCGGCTGCAGTAATGAAATAAACCAGCGACAAACCACACAGTATCATCATGACCATTGTCCAGTTCCTTGTTGTTATATAATGAATACTTTGATTTAAAAAGAAGACCCAACACAGATATGGAATCAGTGAGCACAACGTAGAAAATAACTGATACAACTTATGCCATAACATCTTTAAATCAATGTAATTCACTTTGCCTTAATACCACTAAATAATGTCCGAAGCAAACAGACGCGTGAGTATCACAACTCTATGAGTTGGCACCGTGCCAAGAGAATTGAAAGGTACGTCAGAGCAGTAGAAAACCCAAATATCTTCAAATTTACCCCTTTCTCTTGCCCCACGTTGGGCACCAATTATCTGTCGAGGGTTAGATTGCGGGGTGACAATAAAACCCTGGCAGATGTATTGTTAACCTCCTCTCCTCCCCCACTTCCCCCCTTTGCCCCTCCCTCTCCCCCCTTCCCACTAAGGACAGGCGATCGGGAGGGAAAGAAGGACAGAGAGAAGAGAGTTGGAAAAATTAAAAATGTTTTACTAATGCTACTAATAAGAATAGAGAAAATAATACAAAATATACAAAACCAATCTTGAAAGTCTCAGCAACTGCAGAGCCGGCACCCGAAGTCCTGGATTGGACTCTGCAGCCAACCAGAGCTGGATTCAGTCTCTCACTAGGCCTCAGTTCGCAGGGACGACTAGCAAGGTCCTCTCCTAATGTCGGCCATAAGCAGAAGGGAAAAAGCAAAGGCAAAAAGGAAAAGGGACGAGATCCTTGTGATCTCCCACTTTTATATGAAGTATTCACGTGAATGGAATGTTATACACAGTTGGTCAGTTTCTTGGTCACTTGTTTCTCGTCGCCCCTCTCGCGAGATGTCCATCCATGCTTATCAATAAGTTTGCATTCCATTGCTAGGTTTACCAAAACATGTGTCTGGTTCTCCAGGAAAATGCAGTTAATATGAAGGCTTTAGCTGACAGGAAAAATTCAGTGAAATAGAAACTTGTTTTTAACAAAACCAGGACAGCGGAGCTATCCCCCGTGTGTCCGGCGTCATGTAAATACATACTTTCTGTACAATCTCAAGGGTTGTAAGGTCATTTCCGCGCCTCAGTCATATCTGACTGTGGGCATTCCAGAAGCTTCTCGGCTTCTCTGCACCCCCCTGCTCTGGCTATGGGCACCCAGAAACTTCCCAACTTCTTGGCACCTCTTCTCTCCTGGCTAACAGCAAACAAAAGGAGCTATTAACTGCCCCACTGAAGAAGAGGGGGGATGTGTTAGGGGAGAGGAGAATGTGCAGGCACCTTCCACATCGAAGGAAAGGAGGCAGGGGAGGGGGATGTGCAACTGCCACAATCAGAAATAGTGTGGCCAGCAGGACTAGGGAAGTCATCATCTCCCTGTTCTCAGCACTGCTGAGGCCACACCTTGAATACTGTGTTCAGATTTGGACCCCTCACTACAAGACATTGAGGTGCTGGAGCACGACAAAAGAAGAACAACAAAGCTGGTGAAGGGTCTAGAGAACAAGTCTCATGACGAGCAGCTGAGGGAACTGGTGCTGTTTAGTCTGGAGAAAAGGAGGCTGAGGGGAGACCTTATCACTCTCTACAATTACCTGTAAAGGACATTGTAGCAAGGTGGGTATCAGTCTCTTTTCCCAAGTAAAAAGTGATAGAACAAAAGGAAATAGTAGCCTCAAGTTTCTACAAGGGAAGTTTAGATTGTATATTAGGAAAAATTTCTTCACTGAAAGGTGAAGAAAAGGTTGGGCATTGGAACAGGCTGCCCAGGGAAGTGGTCGAGTCACCATCCCTGGAGGTATTTAGAAGATGTCTACATGTGGCACTTAGGGACATGGTTTAGTTGAGGACTTGGCAATGTTAGGTTAACAATTGGACTCAATGATCTTAAGGGTCTTTTCCAACATAAATTATTCTATGATTCTATGACTTCCAGCTCAGGAAGCCAGGAAATGGCTGTTGGCTGAAAGGAGGATGAGGAAGAACTATGCAAGCATCTCTGGTGCTTATATCCCAACAGTGGCTGCTGGCCACTGTGTGGATTAAGAGATTTGGCCCGCAGACCTTTGCGCTAACCCAAACAAACTGCTTTTTAATTTCAAATATTCTTGTGATGCTGTAAAATTGTGGTGGGTTGACCCTGGCTGCAAGGCAGGTCCCCACCAAAGCCTCTCTATCAGTCCTCCTCCTCAGCTGGACAGGGGAAAGAAAAGAATGAAAGGCTCATGGGTCAAGAGCCAATCAAATCAGAGTAAGATTACGAGAAATAAAAATTAAATCTTAAAACACCTTACCCCCCAACCCTTTGTTCTTCTCTGGCTCAACTTCACTCCCGATTTCCTCTACCTCCTCCCCCCCAAAGCGGTGCAGGGGGACAAGGAACAGGGGTTGCACTCCATTCATAACACATTGTTTCTGCTGTTCCTTCCTCCTCAGGGGGAGGACTCCTCACACTCTTCCCCTCCTCCAGTGTGGGATCCCTCCCATGGGAGACAGTCCTCCATGAACTTCTCCAACACAAGCCTTCCCACAGGCTACAGTTCTTCATGCTGCTCTCCAGCGTCTCGCTCTCCAATCTGTATGTACAGCCAGGGTTGCCATGTCCCAGGTGCAAAATCCAGCATTTGCCCTTGTTAAACTTCATGCAGTTGAAGTTATTCCTCCCTAGGTGTAGGACCCTATACTTCCCTTTGTTGAATTTCATTAGCTTCTTCCCTGCTCAGCTCTCCAGCCTGTCCAGATATCACTGTCAGCACAGTCTCCTGGCATATCAACCGCTCTTTCCAGTTTTGTATCATCAACAAACTTGCTGAGGGTACACTCATTCTCTTCATCCAGGTCACTGATGAGTGAGTTGAACAAGACTGGACCCGGTTCCCCAGTTCCCTGGGGAACCCCACTAACTACAGGCCTCCAAACACACTTTGCACCACTGATCACAACCCTCTGAGCTCTGCCATCCAGCCAGTTCATGATTCATCTCACTGTCCACTCATCCAACCCCCACTTCCTGAGCTTACCTATGAGGATGTTGTGAGAGACAGTGTCAAAAGACTTGCTGAATCAAGGTAGACAACAGACACTCTTCTCTCCTCGTCTACCCAGTCGGTCATACCATCATAGAAGGCTATCAGGTTGGTCAAACATGATTTCCCTTTGGTGAACCCATGCTGACTACTCCTGATAACCTTCTTTTCCTCCACATGCTTGGAGATGTGTGAGGGTGAAAACTCATGGACTCCACACAATCCAATATGAATTCAAGCAAAGCCTTTTATTACAGAAACAAGCCTCCTTATATATGCAGTTATTTCCTGATCACGCGTCCACGCTTCAAGCATGCATTAGCTGATTGGATATTGTCCATGTTCACGAGCTGTCCACGTGCCCGAGTCTCACTGCTACTAGGTCTGTTGATTGATGTCTTGTTGAGGCCCTGTTATTGCAGAACTGCCTCACTCCCACAGCAGGTCCTGTTTTCAGCTTTCGAGCTGGCCTTGAGATTCTTTTTGGGCCTGGCTAGTTCAGAAATAAATTTCCATCTAATAGAAACCCATCCACACATTAACTTCAAGAAAATCCCTCAAATCTCCCACAGAGATGATGTCCAGAATGAGCTGTTCCATCACCTTTTCAGGGATGGAGGCGAGGCTGACTGGCCTGTAGTTTCCTGGATCATCCTTCTTGCCCTGTTTGAAGACTGGAGTAATGTTGGCTTTCTTCCAGTCCTCAGGCATCTCTCCTTTTCCCCATAACCTTTCAAAGACAATGGGGCAATTTGTGTACAAATGCTGTGCTTGAGAATTTAGAGCAGCCACAAGACAACTCTAGCTTTGGAGAAGGTTTGCCGCAGCTCCTAGGACAAGGGCAGTTTGCAGATCCTAGGGTACAAGCACGGCTGCACACCAGCATTCTGCGAAGTTCAGCTCAGCCCGGCTCAGCTCTGCCTGGCTCTGCTCTCGCTGCTAACAAGAACTCTGTGCGTCTCTGTTTGCGTCTCTATGCATTGTTCCTCATCACCACAAATTTTGAATACCCAGTTTGCACACTGGATGGGACAGTCTTTGACATAATGAGCATTGTTCCTTGGATAAAGAAATATGGAACCAATCCAATTACAGGAGAAAAACTAGATGCCAAATCACTTATAAAGCTGCATTTTGCAAAAAACAGTGAAGGTAAATATCACTGTCCAGTGCTGTTTACTGTATTCACCAATAACTCCCATATTGTGGCCATCGAGACAAATGGAAACGTGTTTGCCTATGAGGCAGTTGAGCAGCTGAACATAAAACCAAAGAGCTACAAGGATCTTTTAACAGGTGAGCCCTTTACTTGACAAGACATCGTGACACTGCAGGATCCAACAAACCTGGGTAAGTTCAATGTCTCAAACTTCTGTCATGGTAAGAACAACTGTCAAGGTTTAAGGCAAGGTGGCAATAAACCATGGCAGACGCTCCCTGTTACCCCCTCACTTCCTGCAGCCCCTTTACTTTAGATCGGAAAGATGATAGGAAAGATAAGGGGAAAGAAAGAGAGACTTAGCCTTAAAGTTGGAAGGTTTTAAAGGGTTTTACTAATGCTACTAATAAATAGAGAATATATACAAAATATACAAAACTAATCTCAAGTGCTCGATGTGGAATTGGTGTCACTCCAGCAGTGGCGGAGCCGGGCATGCGGAGCTGGTGTGGCTCCAGCAGGTGCAGACCAGGCTCCCCGAAGTCATGGGCAGGACTTCACAGTAAACGGGAAACTGGTTGCAGGGATTACAAGGCCTGAGGCCTATAGATCACAGGCAGACAGGCAGGGTCCTCTCTAGATGCCGGCCATGGTCGAAGAGAGCTTGACCCTCGTGATCACCCTCTTATATAGGGGGCATGACGATTATGGGATGGAATACTTCCGTTGGTCAGTTCTAGTCACCTGTTCCATCCACCTCTCCTCAAACACGCCCCTCTTATGACGGAACGTGGGAAAACTTATCAGCATTTCTTGGCTACCATAGTAATAAATCTAAACATGAGCTTCTTGAGCATTCCATTGGTCTTCTTATTAGCACTGAGTACAGCATCCTAGGAAAAAATATGCAGGCAAAAACTCAGAAAAGAGCACCTAGAAGAACTTAGATGAAAGAAAAATCACTAAAAGAGAACTGGTCTTGTTTTTAACAAAACCAGGACATTCCACCCCTTATTCCATACCATTTGAGTCATACCCAAATCACTACTGCTTTCTGCCTGTCTTCAAATGTGTATACACACACACACACAAAAATATGCATCTCACTAGTTCATGAGTGCAAGTCTCTCTATCACAGAAGTCTCTCTCTAGGCAGGAGAGATGATGTGCAATCTGATGCAGTTTGTGCCCAGGAATTGTCAGAGATGTCAATCTCAGGAAAGTTACTGGACACCACTTGATGAGGTTAGCTCAGGGTTCATCATCACCACTGCATCAACCTGAAAGACACTTATGGAACACTGTTAGTGTCATGCAGCAATTTACCCTCATACAGTTTGAAATTGAGTATTCTCACCCAGAATCCAATCTCCTTGAGGTACACATCAGACTTCACCATCCTTCAGCATCACCCACCAAGTACATCCAGGCCCTTGAGCGAAAACAATCCCAGGAATGGGTTTGCCTTTGCCCAAAGCAGGAATAACCCAGACAGCTTTTCCTAACATGTTCCTTCCATGCACCACAGGGACTTTATCCCCTTCCACTGTATGTAACAGCTCTGATTGAGCAGGGCCAGCCTGACTGATTGATCCCTTGGTGTTAACTAACGAGGTGGCTTGTGCCAAATTCTTGTCCCAATTTTTAAAAGTTCCACCTCCCGTTGCCTTCAGAGCAGTTTTTAACAAACCATTATATCGTTCAATCTTCCCAGAGGCTGGTGCATGATAGGGGATATGATATATCCATTCAACACCATGTTCTTTGGCCCAGATGGTTATGAGACTATTTTTAAAATTAATCCCATTGTCTGCCTCAATTCTTTCTGGAGTACCATGTCACCACAGGACTTGCTTTTCAAGGTCCAGAATAATGTTCCGAGTAGTGGCATGTTTCCAGCCATTCCGTGGTTGCTTCCACCATTGTAAGCACATAGCGCTTGCCCTGGCGTGTTCTGGGGAGTATGATATAGTCAATCTGTCAAGCCTCCCCATATTTATATTTCAACTACCGCCCCCCATACCACACAGGCTTTAACCTTTTGGCCTGCTTGATTGCAGCACATGTTTCACAATCATGGATAACCTGTGAAATAATGTCCATGGTTAAGTCCACCCCTCGATCCTGAGCCCATTTATATGTTGCATCCCATCCTTGATACCCTGAATCATCATGGGCCCACCGAGCTAGGAAATGTTCACCTTTATGTTGCCAGTCCAAATACACCTCAGCTACTTTAATCTTAGCAGTCTGATTTGCTTGCTCTTTGTTTTGATGTTCCTCAGTGGCTCGACTTTTAGGCACATGGGCATCTACATGCTGTACTTTTACAGTCAAGTTCTCTAGTCGAGCAGCAATGTCCTGCCACAATGGGGCACCCCAAATAGGCTTGCCTCTGCGCTGCCAGTTATTTTGCTTCCACTGCTGTAACCACCCCCACAAAGCATTTGCCAGCATCCATGAGTCAGTATAAAGTACTGGCCACTTTTTCAGCAATGTCCAATGCCAACTGAATGGCTTTTCCCTCTGCAAATAGGCTTGATTCACCTCGTCCCTCATCTGTCTCTGTGATTTGTCGTGTAGGACTCCACACAGCAGATTTCCACTTTCGGTGTTTTCCTACAAGACGACAGGATCCATCAGTGAACAGGGCATACTGCTTTTCAGTCTCTGGTAATTCATTATATGGTGGGGCTTCCTCAGCACGTATCACCTCCTCTTCTTCAGGTGATACTCCAAAATCTTTTCCTTCCAGCCAGTCTGTGATAATTTCTAAGATCCCCAAGTGATTAGGTTTCCCTTTTTGAGCCCGCTGTGTGATTAATGCAATCCACTTCCATGTAGCTTCAGTTGCATGATGTGTGGCGGAAACCTTACCCTTGAACATCCATCCTAGTATTGGTAATCGGGGCTCCAGGAGGAGCTGCGCTTCAGTACCAAGTAGTCAAGGAAGGGAGCCAGGAGGCCTGCGTGGCTGAATAGGGATCTGTTGGGTATGCTCAAGCAGAAGAGGAGAGTTTACAGGTCATGGAAGCAGGGGCTGGCCACTTGGGAGGAATATAAGGCTACTGTTAGAGGATGTAGGAAGGCAGCTAGGATAGCCAAGGCCTCCTTAGAATTACAGCTGGCGAGAGGGGTCAAGGACTGCAAAAAGAACTTTTTCAAATACATAGCAGATAAAACTAATACCAGAGGCAATGTAGGCCCACTGAGGAATGGGGTGGGTGCCTTGGTGGCAGAAGATACAGAGAAGGCAGAATTACTGAATGCCTTCTTTGTCTCTGTCTACTCTGCTGGAGGCTGTCCTGGGGAGCCCTGTACCCCTGAGACCCCGGATGAAGCCAGGTCAATGGAGGAGTTTGCTTTAGTTGATGAGGACTGGGTTAGGGAGCAATTAAATAGTCTGGACATCCATAAATCCATGGGTCCAGATGGGATGCATCCGCGGGTGCTGAGGGAGCTGGCTGAAGTCATTGCTGGACCGCTCTCCATCATCTTTGCCAAGTCTTGGGAAACAGGAGAGGTGCCTGAGGACTGGAGGAAAGGAAATGCCACTCCAGTCTTCAAAAAGGGCAGGAGGGAGGACCCGGGTAATTATAGACCAGTCAGCCTCACCTCTGTCCCTGGGAAAGTAATGGAACAGTTTATCCTTGGTGCCATCTCAAGGCATGTCAAGGATAAGAGGGTTATTAGGGGCAGTCAGCATGGCTTTACCAAGGGTAGGTCATGCTTGACCAACCTCATAGCCTTTTATGAGAATGTAACAAGGTGGATGGATGATGGCAGAGCGGTGGATGTGGTCTACCTTGACTTCAGTAAAGCCTTTGACACAGTCTCCCACAGCATCCTCACAGCTAAGTTGAGGAGGTGTGGTCTAGACAATAGAGTAGTGAGGTGGGTTACAAACTGGCTTAAGGAGAGAAGCCAGAGAGTGGTAGTCAATGGTGTGGAGTCTAGTTGGAGGCCAGTATCTAGTGGAGTGCCTCAGGGGTCAGTACTGGGGCCAGTATTATTCAATATATTCATTAACGATTTGGACGAGGGAATTGAGTGCACTATCAGCAAGTTTGCTGATGACACTAAGCTGGGAGGAGTGGCTGACACACCAGAAGGCTGTGCTGCCATCCAGCGGGACCTGGACAGGCTGGAGAGTTGGGCAGGGAATAACCTGATGAAATTTAACAAGGGAAAGTGTAGAGTCCTGCATCTGGGCAGGAACAACCCCAGGTTCCAGTATAGGTTGGGAAATTACATATTAGAGAGCAGTGTAGGGGAAAGGGACCTGGGGGTCCTGGTGGACAACAGGATGACCATGAGCCAGCACTGTGCCCTTGTGGCCAGGAAGGCCAATGGCATCCTGGGGTGTATTAGAAGGGGGGTGGTTAGTAGATCGAGAGAGGTCCTCCTTCCCCTCTACTCTGCCCTGATGAGACCCCATCAAGAATATTGTGTCTAGTTCTGGGCCCCTCAGTTCAAGAAGGACAGGGAACTGCTGGAGAGGGTTCAGCGTAGGGCAACAAAAATGATTAAGGGAGTGGAGCACCTCCCTTATGAAGAAAGGCTGAGGGAGCTGGGTCTCTTTAGCTTGGAGAAGAGGAGACTGAGGGGTGACCTTATTAATGTTTATAAATATATAAAGGGTGAGTGCCATGAGGATGGAGTCAGGCTCTTCTCGGTGGCAAACAATGATAGGTCAAGGGGTAATGGGATCAAGCTGGAACACAAGAGGTTCCACTTAAATTTGAGAAGAAACTTCTTCTCAGTGAGGGTGACAGAGCACTGGAACAGGCTGCCCAGGGGAGTTGTGGAGTCTCCTTCCCTGGAGACATTCAAAACCCGCCTGGACATGTTCCTGTGCGATCTCATCTAGATGTTCCTGCTCCAGCAGGGGGATTGGACTAGATGATCTTTTGAGGCCCCCTCCAATCCCAAACATACTGTGATACTGTGATAAATATTTTCCCAATTTTGCAATACCTCAGCCAAGGGCGTCCCCTTTTCTATGCCAAGTTTTATTTCCCATCACTAAAAAAAATTCAGGGACACCCTCCCGTTGAGTCACGAGGTTCAGATAGGACCCCCTTGCTTTCTAAACTCCTTCAGAGAGGAGTTTAGGTACGGCTGGATCCAATCCTAGTCTCAGACTTGATCAACGGTTTATGTCTAAAGGATATTGTGGCAGAATGCACCCCCCCCCCGCCTCTCTCCCCCTCTTCTGCCCCCACTCTCCCTCTCCCTCCTTCAGTATGGAGGAGTGGGCACATCCCCCTCTCTCCTGGCTGCCATGGGCCTAACAGCTTCTTTGTCTGGCCCCAGAGCACCCATACCAGAGTCGTTAGTGGCAAAAGCCACTGGGCGCCCACGCCCAGAGTGGAGGATGTTTTTGGGGGGCTTCCGGGAACAGGAGGAATGACTGCAGTCAGGTCAAGGTCTCTTAAAAACGGGACTCTCGTCGAAAACTTCCCTTTGGCCGGAGTTTTCTCGGAGAACGAGCTTAGCCACTGCCGCCAGGAGCCACGGCCCCCCCCAGCTCCCCGGAATGGAGTCTCCGCTTGCCTCACCGCCACGGTCGTGAGTAAAACTTCTCGCAGGATTGCGAGTATATTTATACTTTCTGTGCACGTTTGCACATGTACTTTAAATTAACTCTCGCACAATTGCGAGTGTATTACAAATTTACCCTCGCGGAATCGCGAGTGTACACTTTCCGTACTCATTACAAGTACGCGTATCTCTTTAAAATAATTCTGCGATAGCCTTGGGCAAGTGTGTGCTTCTCCGGGACTCAGGGGCGACTCCGGCATTATTTTGAGTGAAGCCACGTGCATGCACTCTGTGGACCGCCTGCTGTAGTGGTTGCCGCCCCTAAATAAGTTTCCTCAGCTGATATTCGAACCTGTATTTAAGTCACTTTTGGAATATTAAACCCCTGTTTTCACCAGTTTAATAAAGGTTGCTTTGGACCCTGTTGTCCCTTAAATTAACCTCGGGGTAATATTCCGTGACAGATATTTTCCCATTCTCAAGAGAGACTTGAACCCCCTTTTATGTGCACTTTACAGTGATCACGCCACACACTTTGCACTCATAAACATGCTGCAGCAAGGGAGGGACTTGAACCCACCCCGGTATGGAGGAAGATTTAAACCCTCTACAGTTTTTTGTTTGTTTGTTTTTATGTATCACTTTAAATCTTGGCATAGCCAATCGTCATTGGATCCGTATTTTGGCCAGAATACCTTCCGCTCTCTTATGGGCTCTTTTGTCCAGACAAAACCACAACACTTTATCATTTTCTATTTATCCTTTTTTGTACATCACACATTTCCCCAATACCTTAACATCCTCCCTAAAGGACTGTATGGAGGAATGTTATAATTTTTCCTTTACATTTTCCATTCTGAGTCCCGAGGCTTCTCCTTCCACCTCATCCCTCCTCTCAGAATGCCCCCAGCCACCAAGGTAATACTTAATAATCTGTTTTCTTACCTTGGTCCGTGCACAGAGTTGTCTGGTCGCTTGTATTGTGCCTACCGCCTTTTTCTTTAACTTTTTCCCTTATGGTTTGCAGAGATCTGCTTTTTTCAATACAGCCTCAGGATTTCTGTCGGTCTCTCCTGGAGTCCCTACCGATGATCCACAGGACCGTTGAAATTAACAGGGCACTCGTTCCTGTCCTTTGGCGATAGGGACCCCTGAGATGACGACATCTCTCCCGGACGAGCCCCCAAATCTGTAGGAAACAATTATTTTGCAGATATAATAGGCCCAGGCAGGATCTCTCAGCAAAGCATATTTTAATAACGATTTTGCAAGACCAGGTGTTCTACCTAAAGGTAGGCACACCTAATAGGGCAAAAAGCCCCTGCTTATATCCCCCCCAAATTCTGGCCACAATTTCCCTCCCCTGTTCCCCATTGGTTGGGTACTTCAGGGTTTACAGACTACCTCAATACATACAATACCCTTCCCCTTATCAATATGGATTCCTGGTACTTTGGCTACACTTCCCCCTAAATTAACTTGTAAATACAGGTATCAGTATATATTCCGGGAAAAGACTGTGTTTTACATTAACGATTCATAGTCTGATGTCTCTTGGTCTTTCCCCCCTGCTGGGATCAGGCGCCTGGTCCTCAGTTATGTAAAAACAACAGTTCTTTGTTAAATGTTCCTTACAATTTCTCCTCTCCTTATTTTATACTTTTGTTGTTTTTGCATTTTCTTATGATTTAGTTCTATAGGTGGCTTCAAGCCTAGACAACATGATTTCACATTTTTCTTCTGGAGTTATGCATTTGCTGTTCTTTCTTTCTTCTTGACATTGACATCTGTAAGAAATTACAAAAGGTAAACGGGGCTGAGGAATGTGACTATTGCTCAGCTAATTGGAATTGCATATAAAGTGTATTATGGCTGGAATGAAATGGAAAACCAAAAAAGCAAAATATCCCAGGCCTGTGCTGTACAGCTTGAACATAAATTTCAGGCCTGTGTCAAGTTGCAAGATAAGCTTAGCTCATTGTAACTGAGGAGTCTGCCAGAGCCTGGCAGGTCCCACTTGGCACCAGCAATTACGCCACCTGCGTGGCCTTGCCTGTATCTAAACTGCTGTAAGAAGAAAAAAAAAAACAAAAAACAAAAAACCAAACCAACTCCAAACAAACAAACAAAAAAAACCCACTGGCTGCTAAAGTGGCAAAAGGGGGGCATTATTCTCCCCGCCCCCCCGCCCCCCTCCCCCCCCCCCCAGCAATGTTGCTGCTGGAGAACTGTATTACTGAATGAAGGAGTCTGAGGGTGAAATTTAAAGGCATCCCCAGCAGATATGTAATTCTAATGAAGCTGGGAAGTTAAACCAAAAATCTTTTAATAGACTTATTTTGTGGTAACTAGTTGTATGAAACTTCTTATTAAATTCACCATGCTGGTTTTTGAGGTCATGGGAAAGAAAGCAAGAAAGGCCATTTTTTGAAACCAATGGAATGCCAAATTTGGAACAAAGTTTTAACAGATGAATTCTTGTATTTGCCAGAAAACCCTATACCTCTTTTAGGTCAAGATTTGTTAAGTAAGTTGTAAGCTCAACTAATGTTTTCTGAGAATTCTGTTTAGTTGCATGTCCCATAAGAAGGTGCTTGCAGATTTTTCTATTTGTAGTTACAATACAAAAACAACCTGTGGCTATTGTAGGACAATATGATGAGAAAGTAAACAGATTGATATATTTGGAGAGCGGATTCAGGTCTTAATAGGCCATGACCCATCTGTCATATATGTACCATTTGTGAAATCTGATTTTAATTTTTTAAATTTGCAAGCTATGTCTTTGTAAATGGCACTAGCTGATTTTCTTAACAGCATAGCTTTTGGCATGCCTAAATGTAAATTGCTGCAGAATTTGCATGTCTTTGACATTAGTCCACAGACCATACTTGTATCTGATCTGATCCCACATACTCACACAGTTTTTGTTGATGGATCAGGGAAGTCTCATAAAGCTGTAGCGGTCTGGCGTGAACAACAATTGGCATCATTTTGTTAAAATTATTGATGGCTCAACCCAATTAGTAGAACTTGGCACAACTTTACATTAGTTAGAGCTTTTTAAGGAGAAACCTCTAAATTTGATTTGTGATTCTGAATATGTAATCAAGATCCTACAGGGCATCACCTCCACCTTTCTTAAAGAAATCTCACAACAGCAGCTCTTTGAAATGTTTGTATCATTGTAAACTGCATTACAGCTTTGCAGACACCCATTGTTTGTTACTCATATACGCTCTCATACCACTTTACCAGGTTCTATAACAGAAGGTAATGCAGTTGCGGACTCTTGCACTGTACCTACAGTTCGCTTCCAGTTTGCCAGGGCTTCACATGCTTTTTTCCACCAGAATGCTGCTGCTTATTTAGTAGACTGATGTTACATGTCTCATCTTTTGGTCGTTTGAAATATGTACACATTTCTGTAGATACTTTTTCAGGTATGCTTTGTGCATCTGCTTATACTAGTGAAAAAAGCAGAGATGTTCAGTGACACTGGACCCTCTGTTTTGCTATGCTGGATGTGCCACAACAGATTAAAACTGACAACGTTCCTGGCTACACCGACAGATCCGCGCAATATTTTTTATAGCGATGGGGTGGTTCGCATGTCACAGATATTCCACGTTCTCCTACTGGACAGGCTATTATTGAATGGGTTCATTCCACACTGAAACAAATGTTAGAAAAACAAAAAAGGGGGAATATGATGCCTCAGGAACAATATGACATGCAACATTACAAAATTGAGCTACCATAGATATTTTTGTTGTTGGCCTATGGCCATGGTTATGAAGATTTTGACGGGCTGTGTTGCATGAGCTTGTCTGATCATTCTGAATCAATTCACAAAGCAATCAGAAGGTTAGATGATATAACCAAGAAATTAACCTATGAAAATTGGGGTTTAGACAAATGGTTGAATGGTTGGGGTATTACAGGATGGATTAAGGATTTAATAAAAAAATGGTCTAGTTCTATTGATGGTCATATTAGTAATATTCATGCTTGTCCCTTCTATCTTACAATGTGTACAAGGTACAGTAGAAAATTCTATGAAAGGTCTATGGCTAGTTGAAAAACAAAAAGGGGGAGTTGTGGAATATCTTACAGTCACCTTGAGTTACTGGAACTACCTTGACTAAAATAGAATGACGAACCAGGATGTTTTTGTACAAGAGGAAATCGATGAAACAGAAAAACCCTGTCAGCATGATATTTACAATGTGTTAGCCAAACTGCTAGAAGCGCATGCAAGATTAAGTAAACCAATCACAAGATAGCTTTAAGCACATGAACAGCTAGCATAAACCAATGGAAACAGAAAGTTAAATGCGTGTACAACAGCTACCAGCTATAAATGTAAGCGCCTTGCCTAAATAAAGGGTCTTTTGGTTCACCTGCACCAGGAGTCCGTTTCATCAGTCCCTCATGCTATGAGTCTGAGCACATTAATGTTGAATTCACACAATTAGATTCATGAATAGTGTGGGTCATTTGCAATCATTGAACTTATGTGCTTGCACAGATTCATGAATAGTAAAATACTACTGTAAGTCTGAGTGCATTCAATGAAAATTTCTCACATCTAGATCCACAAATACTGAGGTTTATTAAAGCAACAGGTACAAGTTATTTTAGACACCGTTGATAAATACACTGTCTGCAAAAACACACTTCATTTGCAAAAATATACTTTAGTTGAAATACAAATGTTAGTTGCAAGAAATAAGTATTGGTGCCAATATATATATAAATTCTAAGATGACTATATAGCGTTATTAATGTGATTACAGATATAAGCTTGAAGTCTAAGTGTCCTGGGGAAAACTTGGTCTATCTAAGTGTGCAAATTTTACCCAAGAGCGTTCTCCTGAGGGTGGGAAAGATAGGCTCAGCCTGTTGACTGGTCCCAGAAGCCCTGTTATGCTGTTCTCTTGACTTGTCAGTGATGGCATCTTTCCCCCACCCTTGTTAGGGTATTTAATACTATTTTCTGCATTTAGGTGGAGCTTGAATGAATCTAGTCATACATACCTTTGTTATTGATTGGTGTAAAAAACAAAAACAAACAAACAAACAAAAAAACACCCTTGCTTTGATTTTTAAGGTAGAAACTTCACTACGTGTGCTTGAAGCTATGCTGGAGGTGGGTATCTTTTGAGATGGAGGTGTGTTTTGGTATTATGAGATTATAATGAGCAAAGTTCATCCATTGGACAAATTTCTGGCTCAGTAACTAGCATTCTGGATAGAATTTGAACATTTATCCTTTTTGACAACAGCTATACCTTATCTTCAAAATTGGCAGCAGCTATGCCATCTGGTTCTTGTTAAACAGGGCTTGGCCATGATATCTTCACACTGCTCCATTTCCTGGTTCATCTTAATTGATAGTACTCTAAGCTTCCTCATGCACTACCAATTAAGAATGCAGGCCAGGTGTGTGGGGGGGTAAAACCACAGAGCAGGTTTCTTCACCACTGTGCAGCTGCCTTATATGCTAAAGATGTGGATATAGATTTATTCTTAAGTGTATTATTCTTGATAATTAGTTTCAATAATTTGCCTCCTCAGTAATTATTCCACAGTCCAGAATGAAGTTGGGCCCGGGAAGGAGAAGGTAGGTGGAAGCAAAGTGGTTTTATTTTTTTGTCTTTGTTTCTCACTGTCCTACTCAAATGTAATTTATTGCCAATTAAAAATAATTTTCCCCAAGTCAAGTCTGTTTTGCCCATGATGGCAATTGGTAAGTGATCTTCCTGTCTTTCTCAACCCACAAGTGTTTCTGTCATATTTTTTCATCTCATCCCATTGAGGGGGAATGAGAGTGCAGCTGAAGGGGGTTATGGCAGTCAGCCAAGGTCATTCCACCACATCCTCCCACATTACCTGTTCCTGCTTCTACCTTCTGTGTCCTTCCTTTTCATATTTGAGTTTTGCCAGAAGCTCATTTTTCATTCATGCAAGCCTCCTGGCATTTTTGCCTAACTTTGTACTAATTGGGATGAACCACTCTTGAGTTTGGAGGAGGCGATCCTTGAATATTAAGGAGCTTTCTTGGGCCTCCTCTTCCCTCTAGGGCCTTAGCCCATGGAATTCTTTCAAGCAAATCCTTGGAGAGGCCAAAGTCTGCTCTACAAGTCCAGGGTTGTGAGCTTGCTTTTCACCCTCCTCCTGGCCCTTGGGGTCCTGAATTCCATCATCTCATGTTTACTGCACCCAAGGCTTCCTTTGACTTTCACATTCCTGACAAACCCCTCATTGTTGGTGAGTTTCAGCATAGCACCTCTTCTCATTGGCTCTTCTGTCACTTGGAGGGGGAAGTTATCATCAAGGTACTCCAGGAACCTCCTGGATTACTTATGCCCTGCTATGTCATCCCTCCAGCTGATATTGAAGTCCCCCATGAGGACCAGGGCCTGCAAATGCAAGGCTGCCCCTGTCTGTCTGTAGAGGGCTTCATCCATTTTTTTTTTCTTCCTGAGAATGCAGCCCATAGCAGATACCCACTCTAATGTCACCCATATTGGTCTGTTATTTAATCCTTACCCATAAGCTCTTGTGTGGTTCCTCATCCATCCCTAGGCAGAGCTTGATGTATATCAGTTGTTGTCTCACAAAGGACAACTCCCCCTGCTCATCTTCCTGTCCTGTCCTGTCCTCCTAAAAAGGTTGTATCCCTCCATTGCAGCACTCCGGTCATGGGAGTAGACCACTACACATATGTGAAGGTGCCTCATGCTCACTGGGAGCACCAGTCCATTCTCCAGAAGTGCAATCCTGCACTGGCTTATCTCTATCACAGAAGACAACTAATGATGGAAGCCAGTTCTGTATTGGTCCTGAGAGAAGAGCTGGAGGACCTTGTTTCATGACCTTAACAAGCAATCAACTGAGTCTTAGTAGTGTGACTTGATTTTAGTCATTGCAATTTTTTATGTGTACACATGTTGCAAGGAGTTGAAGTTTTTGAAGGATTAAAGAAAAAAAGAAATAAACTTTTGTTCAAACAAAGCAAAGACTGACAAATGGAAGCTCCATCATTTCAGTGGAATGATTACCTTTTTTTCTTGATTATCTTTCCAAAGCAGTGTAGCTTTGGGATGCTCATCTATAAAGCTCAAACAATCAGGTTGCATGCATGCATTTTTTTTTTTTTTAATAGCAGTAACTTCTTTCAACCTCAGTTTATCAAGGAACTGAATCTGATCATCCATTTGTCAGGTATATATGTGAATGCCGTAACTTATATCTGATGTTAAATATTAAGAATAAGCAACATATGGCTTTGTCCTCTAACTCAGGCCACTGTATGTATTCTAGGCATGTGCTCAGTTTCTTCTACTGATTGATTCAGTCTATGAGCAGGACAATATTCTATGATTATTTGATTATAAAAGATTGAACAGATCCAGAGCCTGGCAGCCTCTGGGAAACATTGGGGAAAAAAAAAAATCAATTTCTTGGTTGTTCTCTAAACTTGCAATCTTTCTACTCTGTGGTCCAGATGTAGTGCCTACAGGGCACCAGGTTTGCTGGCATTGGATGGAGTTCACCTTTCTCAAAGGCGGAAGAGGGTCTTTGTACATGAGCTAGGAGGGCTCATCGACAGAGCTTATAAATAGGCATGATGGGGGAGGGGGATGATATCAGGCTCACCTGTGACAAGCTGTGGGATGAGATGCCAAGGACAGAGGGATGGGGTGCTAGCGTGGACCCTCAGCTGGTGGCCTTGGGACATATTTGCTGTAGCGATTAGGAATGACGCATACCACGACGGAGACAGAGATTCACGCAGAGGCAGAGATCTTGTTCAGGAAGGAGCACAGAGCCTGGCCAAGCCGAGAGCTGACCTAGGCCTAGGCTGCTTTCTTTATTCACCATTGACAATTTATAGGATTTACAGGTACGGGCCTGGACTAAGATGCCTACAAAAGGTGTTTTTCCACTAATTGTTATTAAAAACACACTAAACTCATGTGATGTTTGTCTCACTTGTTCTTCCACTCATTCACAGACCAGGCCCAAGGACATTCACACACCCCATGCACTTGGGGGCGGTTATCTGGCCTGAGATACCATTCTCACGAGTCTGGGCTATAACTTTTTACAGTTACGAGAAATGTACTTCAAAGTAATCTGTCCAAGGCCCTTTATATATTATTATGTTAGTATTATGTCTTTGACTGTCCAGATGATCATGTTAGTATTGATCTTTCTTTATCATCCAGATGGCTGGAACTGCACATCTTGCTTTCTCACATTTTACTTTCCAACAGTTTGCCTCACTGGAGCACACTCAAAGTCTTATGGAGGTGAGCCAGGGACTCCTGACGTAATAGAGGCCAACAGGGAAACACCTGTGAAATATTTCAGAGGAATTAAGGGGTGTTCCTCTAAGAAGATGATGTGGCCAACAGCCCAGCTGAAGTGCCTCTACACCAATGCATGGGCAACAACCAGGAGGAACTGGAAGCCACTGTGCTGCCAGAAGGCTATGAGCTAGCGGCCATTACTGAAACTTGGTGGGACAGATCCCATGATTGGAGTGTGGCGATCAATGGCTACAGGCTGTTCAGAAGGGACATGCAAGGAAGGAAGGATAGAGGGTTTGCCCTCTACATCAAGAGAGGGATAGAGTGTGAAGAGCTGTCTCTGCAGAATAGCCAAGAGCAGATAGAAAGCTTATGGGTAAAAATCAGAGATCAAGGCAGCAAAGGAAACCTTGTGGTTGGTGTCTACTACAGGCCTCCCAGTCAGGGAGAGACTACCGATGAAGCTTTCTTACTCCAGCTACAGGAGGCATCATGCTCATGGGCTCTTGTCCTGCTGGGGGACTTCCACCACCCTGATATCTGCTGGAAAAGTAGCATGGCAAGCTGTAGGTAATCCAGGAGACCCCTGGAGTGCTTTGAGGATAACTTCCTAAGCTGGGTAATAGACAGCCCTACCAGAAGGGGTGCAATACTGGACCTGATGGTCACCAATGCAAGTAAGCTAACTGGCAATGTCAAGATTGGAGGCAGCCTGAGATGCAGTGATCATGTGCTTGTGGAGTTGGCAGTCCTGAGGGATGTGGGACAGGTGAAGAGTAAAGTCAGGACCCTGAATTTTAGGAAAGCTAACTTCCAGTTCTTCAAGGAGTTAGTCAACAGGATCCCCTGGGAAACTGCCCTCAGGGACAAGGGAGCAGCACAGAGCTGGCAGATATTTGAAGATGCTTTCCATGGAGCGCAAGAGCTCTCGATACCCAGGTATAAGAAATCAGGAAAGGAAGGCAAGAGATCAGCATGGATGAGTCAAAACTTGCTGGTCAAAGGGCAAGAAGGAAATGTACAAGCACTGGAAGCAAGGACAGGTGTCCTGGGAAGAGTGTAGGGACACTGCCTGGTTCTGTAGAGATGGGGTCAGGAAGGCCAAGGTGCAGCTGGAACTGAACTTGGCAATGGATGCAAAGAATAGCAAGAAGGGCTTCTACAGGTATGTCAGCCAGAAAAGGAAGGACAAAGAAAGCATACCCCCTTGATGAGTGAGACTGGTAACAATGGAGAAGGAGAAGGCTGAGGTACTCAACAACTTTTTTGCCTCAGTCTTCACTGGCAAGCTCTCTTCCCACACTTTTCAGGTGGAAAATGAACTGCAAGACAGGGACTGGGGAAGCAAAGTCTTTCTGACTGCGAGGATCAGCTTCATGGCCACTTAAGGAATCTGAACATACGTACGTCCATGGGACCTGCTGAGATGCATCCCAGAGTCCTGAGGGAATTGGCTGATGTAGTTGCCAAGCCACTCTCCATGATATTTGAGAAGTCATGGCAGTCAGGTAAAGTCCCTGGTGACTAGAAAAACATTGCACCCATTTGTAAAAGGGATAGAAAGGAGGACCCCAGGAACTATTGACCTGTCAGTCTCACCTCTGTGCCTGGGAAGAACATCAAACAGATCCTCCTAGAAGCTAACCCTGTAAATTCTTTGAATTTGTAGGAACAGAAAATCTTCAGAGGGTGTGCATAAACAAATTTCACAAATCATCATAGTAACTGAAAACAATAAAATACATTCAGGGTTTTATATCTTCAAAACACTCTGCCAGCATAAATCTCTCTCAAATCTCTGTAAGGCAAGTAGAAGTCTAACAAACATTTGAGATTAAAATGAAATTAATAAAAAACTGCAAAGAATGTCACTTTCAGAAATAGAAAAACAGTGCAAGTTTACTGAAATATTTTCTATACTTGGGCTTGTACTGCATAACAATTTAATGTTATATCCAAATTAGTGTCAGTTTTATTAAAAACCCAACTACTCATTATATTTTGAATGTTTGCAATCATGCCTGCTTTTTAATGTCAAGAACATTTGTGCAATTACCACATGAAGGAAGTAGTTCTGTTTCGCAGTCAGCTGTATTTGCAATGAACTCTTCTCATTGTCATTTTGTACAGTAAGCATAAAGATGATTTTTTTAAAAAAAATTGAACATGAAAATACTTTCATTTCAGGTAAGAGTGATGAGGATTCAACAAGTAGAGAAGGACATTCTTTGTATACAGCAGATTCTGCAATCACAAGCAGCTGAAGCACAGGTTAGTGATCAATTTCTTGCCTTCTTTTTATTAGGATATGTGTCTTTTAGAAAAAGGAAATCTACTGAAATGAGTATATTGGCAGGCAGAATTATTTGCATCAGCAAGTGATGTCATGGTTCATAAATTAGTTAATATTCATAAGCTGTAGCTGCCTTGATAATAGAATTTGGTAGCATCTTGCTTGCTCTGTTAACAATGAACTGAGGTTGAAAAACTTGGGATATTCTTTATGCTACTGTTGAATTTTAAATCAATAATTATATATCAGTTAAAAGTTTAACTAGCAATTTCAATAAAAAGATCAAAGTGCAATGTATTATAAATGTATGGCTCACCTGTAACATGCTGTGGGATGAAACAGCAAGCATAGAGGGGCAAGGTGAAGCAGGCTCCTAGACTGATGAGCCTGGGTGTCAGAGTCCAAAGTGGTGATCCTCACACAATCACGTCCAACTGGGGAACATGCCAGACTAACCATACCAGCAACAAATATTCCTTACCTGCCTCCCAAAATGAGAACCAGAAGGCCAACCACCTCAAGGGTACACATGTCTGTGGTAGATCTTTCTGCACCCCTCATGAGAAACCCTCATGCTTGAGTACTTCCCTGAAGTGTCTATACACCAACGCAGGTAGCATGGGGAATAAACTGGAAGAATTAGAAACCTATGTGTTTTCACAGGGACATTATCTCATTGCTATTACACAGATGTGGTGGGACAGCTCACATGACTGGAATGTTGTCATGGAAGCCTATGTACTTTTTAGGAAAGATAGGCCAGCAAGGCAAGGTGGAGGAGTTGCACTTTATGTGAGAGCGCAACTCGAATGTATCAAACTCTGCCTAGAGGAGGATGACAAGCGAGGTGAGTCCTTATGGGTAAAAGAGACAAGCTAACAAGGGGGACACTTATGGGTGTTTACTACAGGCCACCTGATCAGGAAGAGGAAGTGGATGAGACTTTCTACAGACAACTGGAAGTAGCCTCACGATCACATGCCCTGGTTCTCATGGGAGACTTCAATCATCCTGACATCTGCTGAGTGGGCAACACAGCTAAGCATGCACAGTCCAGGAGGTTCCTACAGATCACTGGGGAACACTTTTTGATACTGGTGGTAGAGGAGCCAATGAGGATAGGCATGCTGCTGGACCTTGTCCTAACAAACCAAGAAGAACTGATTGGATATGTCATGGTTGGAGGCAGCTTTGGCAGCATCAACCATGAGATGATAGAGTTCAGAATCCCATGTGGAGGAAGCAGAGCAATAAGTAGGACTAAAACCATGGACTTCAGCAGGGTGAACTTTGACCTCTCAAAGGTCCTGCTTGGAAGAATCCCATGGGATAGGGCTCTAGAAGGTAGTGGGGTCCAATAGAGCTGGCTAACATTCAAGCATCACTTCCTCCAAGCTTAAGACTGATGCATCCTTATGAGTAAGAAATCAAGTAAAGGGAGTAAGAGGCCAGCGTGGATGAGTAAGGAACTCGAGTCAAAACTCAGGTGGAAGGATGTTTATGTAATGCGTATGTATGTAATGTGGACAGATGACCCAGGAGGAATACGAGGTGGCTGTTAGAGTATGCAGGGATGCAGTGAGGAAGGCCAAGCTCCACTTGGTATTAAATCTGGCCAGGGATGTCAAGGACAACAAGAAGGACTTCTTCAAGTACATCAGCAGCCACAGGAAGGTTACGGAAAATGTAGGTCCACTGACGAATGAGGAGGGTTCCCTGGTGATGGATGATACAGAGGAGGCAGAGGTACTGAATGCCGCCTTTGCTTTTTTGCATTTTTCCTGCTAAGACTGGCCCTCAGTTATCACAGACCCTAGAGATAGGAAAGAAAGTCTGGAAAAATAAAGACTTGCCCTTGGTTGAGGAATATCAGCTTAGAGATCATTTAGACAAGCTGGACACTCACAAATCCATGGGCCCCGATGGGATGAACCCATGAGTGCTGAGAGTGGGCAGATGTTATTGCTAAGCCATTCTCCATCATCTTTGAAAGTTCTTGCAGAACACAAGAGGTGTCTGAGGACTAGAAGAAACCAAACATCACTCCAGTCTTCAAAAAGGCCAAGGATGACCCAGGAAACTACAGGCCAATCACCCTCACCTCCATTCCTGGAAAGGTGATGGAACAGCTCATTCTGGACATCATCTCAAACCATGCAGAGGAAAAGAAGGTTTTCAGGAGTCAGCATGGGTTCAGCAAAGGGAAATAATGTTTGACCAACCTGATAGCATTCTATGATGGTATGACTGGCTGGGTAGATGGGAGAAGAGCAGTGGATGTTGTCTACCTTAACTTCAGCAAGGCTTTTGACACCGTCTCTCACAATGATGTCCTCATAATTAAGTTCAGGAAGCGTGGGCTGGATGAATGCGCGGTGAAGATGAATCATGAACTGGCTGGATGACAGAACTCAGAGGGTGTTGATCAGTGGTGTAAAGTCTGGTTGGAGGTTAGTGGGTTTCCCCAGGGGTCAGTATTAGATCCAGTCCTGTTCAACCTGTTAATCAGTGACCTGAATGAAGAGACTGAGTGCACTCTCAGCAAGTTTGCTGATGATACCAAACTGGGAGAAAGGGCTGACACATCAGAAGGTTGTGCTACCATTCAGTGAGACCTGGACAGGCTGGAGGACTGTGCAGAGAAGAACCTAATGAAGTTCAGGAAGGGCAAGTGTAGGGTCCTGCACCTGGGGAGGAATAACCCCAGGCACCAGAGTACAGGTTAGGGATTGACCTGCTGGAAAGCAGCATTGCGGGGAAGGGCCTGGGAGTTCTGGTCAACAAGAGGTTGACCATGAGTCAGCTATGTGCCCTTGTCACCAATAAGGCCGACAGTATCCTGAGGTGCATTAAGAAGAATGTGACCAGCAGGTCTAGGGAGGTTATCCTATCCCTCTGCTCTTCCCTGGTGAGGCCGCATCTGGAGTACTGTGTCCAGTTCTGGGTTCCCCAGTTTAAGAAGGACAAAGAATTACTGGAGGGAGTCCAGCGGCAGGCTACAAAGATGATTAGGGGCCTAGAGCATCTTCTTATGAGGAGAGACTGAGGGAGTTTGGTCTGTTCAGCCTGGAGAAGAGAAGGCTGAGAGGGGTTGTTATCAATGTTTATAAATATCTCAAGGGTGGATGTCAAGAGGACGGGACTGGACTCCTTTCAGTGGTGCCCAACGACAGGATGAGGGGCAATGGGCACAGAGTGAAGCACAGGAGGTTCCATCTGAATATGAGGAAAAACTTCTTTACTTTGAGGGTGACAGAGCACCGGAACAGGCTACCCAGAGAGTTTGTGTAGTCTCCTCTGGAGACGTTCAAAACCCACCTGGATGTATTCTTGTGTGATCTGCTCTAGATGTACCTGCTTTAGCAGGTGGGTTGTGTTAGATGATCTCCAGAGGTCCCTTCCAACCGTAACCATTCTGTGATTCTTTGATAAAGGCTGAGCATTGGTTTTAGCAAATGATTATAACAATTTTGCATGTCTTTCTAAATGTGAATCTCTGATAAGCAGCTTCATGGTTTGCTTATCTTTTGAGATAAGAAAAAAAAGGGCGAATACAGTTTCTGTACGACTTCATTAGAGAAGCCTTGCATGTTTTTAAAGTATTGCATTCTATATTTAAAAGTACAAGATAATGTTTCCTGTAAATGGCAAAGTCCATCATAGTAATTTTCATTTTAAAAATCTGCACTAACACTGTAAATAATTTTACAAGCTCAACTCTTAATCATACTTGTAAATTGACTATAAATTATATGTTGGACCTGAGTATTTTATTGTTTGTCTTTGCCCAAAATAACTACTGTAAAAGTTCAGGGCAGCTTTTGAATTACTAAGAGAGAGAGATTTTCATATTGTAGAAAATAAATTATCTCACAATTCCATTTTTTTTGGGGGAAAACCTTGTATTATAAGTGAAGCTGACAGTAGTGTGTATAATTAAAGTTGTCTAGTCTTTTGACATGTTAACCAGTCCAGTTGCAGTTTTGTTTGATTTATATCCTTGACTGATGCTTTTCAAAATCACTAAACATTTTTGAGAATTAAATTATCAGTTTATTTTCCTAAGCTTTTCATTTAATTATGTCAGCACAGTTACTTGTGGTAAAACACGGATTTGATTTTTTGGAAGAAGTAACTTTTGCTTTCATAGTAAAATGTTTCCTAGTTTGATTTGTATAAAGTCTCCTAAAATCAGACTAGCAGACTTGCACAGTTGCATTAAGCAATTGAATTAAATTACAGTGGCATTGAGCTTTGTGGTCCAAATGGTAATGGAATCTGACAAGAAATGAAAACTTTTGGGGCTGTAGGAAAGATGAGCGACAATGCACCCATACAGTGACTCATCCAATCACTGACAGCAAACACAGGATTATAACAGATGCCCTAGCTCTGGTGGACTGCCAGGGACACTTGGTGTCTGGGTCATCTGGCAGTAACAACCAATTGTGGAAATGCCTTTTGAATGCTGGTAAGAGTAGCACCGCCTCTTGGCTCTACTCATGGCAGTGTGATTTGAGTCAATCATACCTTACATGAATAATGTAAGGTATCCTTCCTATGCTGCCAATGTCAGTGAAGGGGCAGGGTGTCAGGCTTCCAGTTTCCTAATAAAACTTTTATGTTGTATGTATAGAAATTGTTGCAGAGGTATTAGGTTGGTGCAAAAAGGAATTGCAGTTTTTGCGTTGTTGAAATTTGCCAATTGACATTGGAATACATTCTTAAATAAATGTGGTTATCTTATACATCATTTTAATGCGCTTTTCTCACTTTTTTTTTTTTTTTTTTTGGTACTGACTTATTACTTGCTGTTTATTTTATTCTTATTTGAGACCACAGCAATGATGTTAGGCAAAAAGCAAATTTGAGCAATTTTCTTTTTTGAGTCCAAAATGAGTCGTAAAGCAGCGGAGACAACTCGCAACATCAACAACGCATTTGACCCAGGAACTGCTAACGAACATACAGTGCAGTGGCAGTTCAAGAAGTTTTGCAAAGGAGATGAGAGCCTTGAAGATGAGGAGCGTAGTGGCTGGCCATTGGAAGTTGACAGTGACCAACTGAGAGCAATCATCAAAGCTGATGGCCACGGTCACTGTTTGGTGGTCTGCTGCCAGTCAGATCCACTACAGCTTTCTGAATCCCAGTGATTACATCTGAGAAGGATGCTCAACAAATCGATGAGATGCACCGATAACTGCAACGCCTGCAGCCCACATTGGTCAACAGAAAGGGCCCAATTCTTCTCCATGAAAATGCCCAACCACATGTCGCACAACCAACACTTTCAAAGTTGAACAAATTGGTCTACAAAGTTTTGCCTCAACTGCCATGTTCACCTCACCTCTCACCAATCAACTACCACTTCTTCAAGCATCTCGACAACTTTTTCAGAGAAAACTCTTCCACAATCAGCAGGATGCAGAAAATGCTTTCCAAAAGTTCGTCAAATCCCGAAGCATGGATTTTTATGCTGCAGGAATAAACAAACTTATTTCTTGTTGGCAAGAATTTGTTGATTATAATGGTTCCTATTTTGATTAATAAAGATGTGCTTGAGCCTAGTTATAATGATTTAAAATTAATGGTCCAAAAGTGCAATTGCTTTTGCACCAACCTAATATATAGCAACCCCATGGAAGGTGCAATCTGGTAGATGTCAGAAACAGGCAATTAAAATTTAATCTCTAGTTTTGTTATGAAATTAAACTGTGCACTTCATAATAAATTTTTAGCAAAATTACTTATCTTTCCTCCCTTTCTCAACTAACCTTAATTGAGCATTAGTTGAACATGAGCCAATAGTGTTTGAATATGAACCAACAGCATGCCCTGTCCTCCAAGAGGGTCAACCGTGTCCTGGGGTGCATCAAGCACAGCAGTTCCAGCTGCTCAAAGGAGGTGATTGTCCTGCTCTACACTGCACTGGTGTGGCCTCACCTGGAGTACTGTGTGCAGTTCTGGGCGCCAAAGTATAAAAAAGATATTAAGCTACTAGAAAGTGTCCAGAAGAGGGCTACAAAGTTGGTGAAGGGTTTGGAGAGGAAGACCTATGAGGATCAGATAAAGTCACTTGGCTTGTTCAGCTTGGAGAAGAGGAGACTAAGGGGAGACCTCATCACAGTCAACAGCTTCCTCACAAGGGGAGGAGGAAGGGTAGGTGCCAAACTCTTCTCTTTAGTGACCAATGACAGAACCCGAGGGAATGGCAGGAAGATGTGCCAGGGGAGGTTTAGGCTAGACATTAGGAAAAGGTTTTTCACCCAGAGGATGGTGGAGCACTGGAACAGGTTCCCCAGGGAGGTAGTCATAGCTCCAAGCCTGGCAGTGTTCAAGAAGAGAATGGACAATGCCCTCAGACACATGGTTGTCATATGCAGGGACAGGAGTTGGACTCAATGATCTTTGTGGGTCCCTTCCAATTCAGGATATTCTATGATTCTATGATTCTATCACATCTGTTTAAGCTTTTTTCTGAAGTGATGAGCTCCTCTATTAGCTATAAACCTTTTTTTGAATTAAATTTAAATGTCAAGTATTTAGTCTGGAGACAACTTTATTCTTCAGCCAGAAAAATAAACTAGCATTCTTATTCTCCAGCAGTCATTTGTCAATGGTTTACAAATTTTTTAACATCCTTTTTACTGAGCTGTTTTCTCTGTATCTCAGATAATAGCCTTTTCCTATTATCAGACATTCTTTTAAGGCAAATCAGGCTGATTTGTGGTTTGGATTTTAATGGTATTTGTTACTGACCTGGCAAGTGACCAGTGTGGATTGATAAGGTAACCTATGATCATATTTCTGTTTTCCCAGATGGTGTAAAACATACTTATTTTTAAATAAAGCAAAGATATGTTAAAAATAATAAAATTGCTTAGTACTGAAATGCTAGCAGTGTAAAACAACATTGCCACCTTCAGTATAAATATGATACACTTCTTAAATACAGTTAGTCTTTACTACACAGTATGTGGTACTTGGCTAAACTCAGGACATTGAATAGAAGGTAAATGGGACAGTGATAAGAGGGGATACTCTTCTGTCTTTAAAGCCTAGGACTATAGTCCAGGACAGTCAGGGTTTTGTCCATGTTCTGCCACAGACTTTTAATGAGTATTATTATTATTACGGTATAATTTTTTACTTTCAGATAACTATACAAGACATTTATTTGCATAATGTCTGAAATGTTCTCTAAAATCAGTGGTACTCCTGTCATGTGACATTTAGAGAGCTGCCCATCTTTATTTCAGAATTAAAATACATTTAATTTACTTATGTTGAGCCTGCTGTTGACCGGCACCCCCAGATCCCTTTCTGCAGGACTGCTCTCCAGCCACTCCTCTCCCAATCTATACTCATGTCTGGCATTGCTCTGTCCCAGGTGCAAAATCTGGCATTTGTTCTTAAATTTCCTGCCACTGTTATTTGCCCAATTTTCCAATCTATCCAGATCCCTCTGCAAGGCCTCTTGTCCCTCAAGAGAGTCAACAGCACCTCCCAGTTTGGTATCATCAGCAAACTTGCTAATGGTGCGTTCAACTCCTGCATACAGATCATTAATAAAAATATTGAACAGAACTGGCCCTAGAATTGAGCCCTGAGGAGCAATGCTGGTGATTGGTCATCAGCCAGATGTAGCCCCATTCTCTACAACCCTTTGAGCCCCACTGTCCAACCAGTTTTTCACCCAGTGCACTGTGTACCTGCTCATCTCATAGTTGGACAACTTGTCCAGATGGATGCTGTGAGGGACAGTATCAAAAGCCTTACTAAAATCCAGAAAAACTACATCTACCACCTTCCCTTCATCCGCTAGGTGAGTGACCTTATCAGAAGGATATCAAATTAGCTAGGCAGGACTTTCCTTTTGCGAAACCGTGTTGCCTATGCCTGATGGTTGCCTATGCCTGTCCTTTAAATGCTTTTCAGTAGTAGCCAGTGTGGTCTTGTCCATAATTTTTCCAGGTACTGAGGTTAGACTAAGGTCTGTAGTTTTCCTGGGTCTTCCCTCATATGCCCTTCTTGTAAATTGGAAGACTCCCAAGACAAACAGAAGTAGAGGAATCAATTTTCAATAAATACCGATTATCTGCTGACTATATTTTACTGTTGACTCCTTTGGGTCAGTATGCACAAAGCGAACAGCTACTCAGTTCAAATTACTCCAATAATGAAAGTCTTTTCTGTGGACTTGAAGGTTTCATGTTCAAGCCCTGCTGATGACTTGCGTGACAGTAAATTATGAGCTTGTTTATGCTTGTTGTGACTGCAAACTTGCATTTAAGGTGAGCTGAACTCTGGTAGTAACTGTAAATTATTTATTTCTAATTTGGGTGCTACTTTTGGTCATGGCATACTTTTGAGAGCTTTTTCTGAAAATGGGAAGCCACCTCTTTTGTAAATAGCATGTAGTAAACAAAAACTTATCTCACTGGGAAGAGAGGGACAGAGAATGTAGGCGAGAGTTCTGCTTATGTTATCAGGGAATGGAATAGATCCCTGTTTGTTCTCTAGATGAATCATAGCTTTTTAATAAATTACTCCCCCCACTCCTCTGGTCCCAAATCCAGAACTGTTCTTGGAAGAATAACATATAAATAGCATCAACTGGGCAACACAGTGATTCAGAGCCTTGCTAATGAACAGTTCAGCTTTTCACCTCTAGATACTTTGAATGCTACTTTCTTCATGCAATTAAAAATTATTGATGTCTAATGACTGTTTGGAAAGTTCTATCTTGTGTTATATTGGAGGCTTAGATCTAGATTTATGTCAAACTTGTCACTTCACTATACTATACTATACTATACTATACTATACTATACTATACTATACTATACTATACTATACTCAAGATTGAAAGTACTTTGAGACAGGGAGAGTCCTTACACTGTATTCAGCGCAGAATACAACGGCTTATCTTGACTAGTTGTATTTGCTACTGTTGTATTTGGAAACAAAATTTCTTTAGTTACTTTATTAGCAGCAATAACAATATAATTTCATACACACTGATAGAGATGGTAAGCTTTAAAACAGCAGCTTAGGTTTAAAAGAATAACAACACTGTATCTCCTAAAATATTTTGAGATTTTTTGCCTTGTGGTTTTTCATGTTCCATAATATTAAGGAAAACGTTATTAATTATGTTTCAGTTTTTTCATGTTATTACTTTGTTTAATGGTCCTGTGTTCTTTGAAGTATCTTCTTCTATTACTTAAACTGTATAGATTTCATTTTTTAATGTTTATTTCTAAATTATTATTTCACATGTCTTTAATCAGTTACTGGTTTCTGAAATCCTGTTGTGTCTCATCGAGATGAGACACAGCCTGTCACAGAGTTGCGCAAGTCTGAATGCTGGAATAAAGCTAGCATGCTGGAGAGAAAAATAACAGCTACTACACACAAAATTTTACCATCACATTCACGCAGTAAAGAACTAAATTACTCATGATCTTCTGAATTATCACAAAATGCACATTTTGAGTCAACGGATTCTCATGATTTAACAGACTGTGAACTTATCGTACCATATAGCACAGACCTACCAAAATTGCAACATACTTAAACAGATACCCAGAAAGAAAACAGGTTAATAAGGAAAGCATCTTGCAGACTTTAACAAGTTTTCTGACCTGTGTGTTATCAGCTAATTCTCTCTCAGCTTGTTGAAGTTCAAAGCACCCCACCTGTAAAACTGTCTGAAATGATTTAATGATTTCTTGTAGAGATTTATTTTTTCCTGCTCTTCTGGCCTCAAAACCAACATTAATCGCAACAAGATTCTATTTTCCGGACACTTTTCCCAATCATTTAACGTATACAGCAGCCAACACTGATTTCAGTATTTAACAAGATCTTCCTTCCTTATAATTCCGAGTGCTTTCCTAAGTTTTAAAACACCTCCCAATACTGATTTTTTAGGAACACAACTGAAAACAATTATTCCTGACCCCTGTCGAAGCGGCCTTGAGATTCCTTTGAGCCTGACTAATTCAGCAACAGATCTTTATCTATCAAAACCCCTCCACACTTTTGGATGTTAAATATTTTCTGGGTTTGAGATTAATGTTTTTATATGAATAAAACAAATTAAGAGTGCATGCCAGTGATACTGTATGAGTGTGTTCACCATTTTTTCAGGTAATGAGAGAAGTTTTAGTATATGTACATTGAAGAGAAATATGTTTCTTCTAGATGTTACAGAGTAATTTGCATAAACTGATGAAGCAGACTATGCTGACATAGGCTGGACTGCTCATAAAAATTGTAGCGTCTCATCAAAATGGAATTTGATAAACCAAGTATAGTTATGCAAATAAAACGAGAGGGATACAAGAGAGTATTGTCTGTTATGGTAGTATCCTCTGAGCCAGAAAAGTGAGACTTGGCATAATCCTGCTTTGGAGATAAGGTAATACCTTTTGAATTTCAGACTTCAAGCCAGTTCCAAGGATAGAATGCTTTATGTAATTCTGAAAAACTGGAACATTTTAAACAAATTAGTGGATGATGTTGGACACTTCACACAGTATTCTGTTCAGTTATTCTATTTGCTTTATTAAGGAAATATATAAAACCCTATTTTTGGTGTTGATCTCATGATCTCTCTGAGTGGATATGACAACAGTTTAATTTTCATGTAGTTGTATTGAAAATTGGATCACCTTAAGAAACTGGAACGTGTCTGTACTAGGTTGCTGTATCATTTGCATTCATTTTGATAAAATACTATTAGGTTGATCAGTAGCAGATTATTTAAATTTTATTTTCATCAGAATGATTATTCCTGCATTGTTTGTCATTAAAATGTAGAAAGATTCATACTATGTGTACCCTTCTGTTCACCCAGAAAGTGCTTGTGTTTGAATGGGAATCTTAATTGTGCTAGCATTGTCTCCAAGTAAATGCACAGATCACGATATTGCAGAGAAGACAGGTTTTTGCTCCAATTCTGTTACATTTCTGATAGTTATGTGAGTACAGCTGGTAGAGAATAGTGTTTCTGTGTCTCGCAGCAAAACCTGTGTCTTGCAGGACTATAATCCTGAGTTGACATGCTTTGCTTTTATCTTGCAGTTTTTCTAAGACACTCTGTCTCAGCTGTTAATTATTGAGGCTAAGAGTTATGAAATACAAATCACTACTCAATGGCTTGGTGAAGATACAGGATTGATGCATTTATAGTTTAGAGAGCTTTGAACGTTAAAGTGTACTTCATTTCTGTATGTAATTTCATACACTTTTATTAACAGAGGGCACCTCAAAGCAAGCATGATGTGGGTTTCCATGATACAGAGAGGCACAATGAAGGTCAAGGAGCAGCAGAAATCAGCATAGCAACTACTGGTACTGGTCGTCAGGTTAATTGATTATTTTCTATGTTGATATTATAATTAAATACTTGAGATGTACAAAGTTTATATTTTGGTATATACCTTATTGTTTGCATGTCTGTTCATTTTTAAGATTTACACTTCTCTTCATTCCTTCTGGAAGTGAGAAAATTTCTTGTATTTATTAGAAAGAACTGTTTTAATAGGACAAATTGTAAACATTACATAATGGAAGGAGCCATTTTTCTTTTATTTAGTTTTATTTAGTGATTAAGCATAATAGTAAGAAACAAACAAACAAAAAGCATGACTATAGAAAGTTTATTTTATTCTATGTGAACTGTAATATTAGAACTATGGTTTAATTATGGGAAAATACTCAAAATTTCACTTGAGAAATTATCACTGAAATATCAGTGATTTAAAAATAAAAATAATCAAATGGCAGGTTTATTATTAATATTTTGTTAATACTCTTTTAGATAAAGCTTTGAAACAGTATTATCAATGTGATAATCTCCTGGAAGTGTGCTGAAGAATTATATAAATGCTTTTAAATACTCTTTTCATTGTCATTCCTTTTACTAGTGAAACACATTAGCACTGTATTTAGAGGGCTACATAAAATTCTTTTAAAATTATATTTTATATTAATATTTTTGCAAGTTTGAGACCTCTTTCTTTGGCTAAAAATGCTTCAATTATTTATCATGCACTAATTAATGTTCTTTCACTTCATCATCTCTAACTGTAGCTGAGACATTCTTATTAGTATTTTGAGCTCTTAAAACTTCACACTATAAATTTGATCATTTAATTAATGTGTAAAATATTTGTGCTACATTAGGGAAGTAGAATTATTTAAATCCTTCTGAAAGTATCCTGTACAAGAAGATTTATCAGAAGGAATATAAATTGTTTTTTGGCTTGATTGTTTAATTTGATTTAACATTAAGCATAGCATATACTTTTTGCTTTTGAAAGTTATTTGATCACCATTTTGAATTAAGTTCTCTCTGCTGTATCTGAACAGTTGCTTGAGGCTCTCACTCTAATTCTTATGACAGATTTATTGCTCAGGAAAAAAAAATCACTGCTTTGGGGCTAAAAGCATAATGTATTTAAATAACTGATGCACTGTGGTTATATTTTCTTTCTTGATTGTATGAATCAGGCATTATTTTGGACAACAGATATTTTATGAGGAAGAAAGGGATTCTCATATGCCTTGGCAAACATTATGCAAGTAGACCATTCATTTGAGGTTTTATGTTTAGGATAATAATCTAATACTTTTAGGGCAAGTCCAGAGACAGAAGGTTTGATAGATTGGGCATAGCATTTATTTCTGATAAACCAGCTCAGTATACTTTGTTTCTTTGCACTCCACTATTAAGTGGAGTGCAAAATATTTTAACTGAATAATTTGTGGCTAATTGGTTTTGTAGTCATATGAGCAATGCTAATTGAAAATCTGCCAGTTGAAGAAAGGATTTTTCAGGATTCAGACGTCCTTTTCTGTACCATCCTACAACTTTCTTCTCTTCTGTTCCATTATGCTCACTATTCTGCCACTGTACTGAAATTTATTCAAATATTTATTCTGGCAAATTCTATAAAGGAATTCAATGAAATATTCTATTTTATTAATATAATATGCCACAAAATAGGGAACACAACCTGACTGACAGAGTAAATAGCAAGTATAGTACAACAAACAACACGTGAAAGACAAGAAAGTATAAAAAGATAAAAGATGAAGTAGAAGGATAGGAAAATATTTGGAAAGAGAAGGTTCTGCACAAGAAGGGTCCATGTAGATCTCTGTCATTTTCCAGTTTCACAGATAAATGACTACACATTTCTTAAACTATTTCTTTCAGATCAGTCTTTAGGAGCCAGTAAGAAAGGTAATTACATTTAATTTGGTCCTCCTGGCATCCTCAAAGTAGTAAGGCCCAAAATGATATATTTGAAGGAAATAGTTATTTGGATCAAAGTTGATACTGCTTTTTAGAAACAATAGAAAAAGTGTGCTATTTCTGTCTACACTATCCTGAATTTTAATAGGTAGTGCTCCAAACTTGCATCTTTTTTTTCCTTCTTGGGTAAAATGAACATATTGAACTCAAGAGTGGAGAATTATGGCATGTATATATACAAAAGCTGTAATCCTCTGAATGTAGTCCAAGATCAAGCTGATATTAATGGATCAGTCAGTGTAAAAATCTCAGCATTCTTTCCCATATTCATAGCACTGCAGATTATTAAAGTGAAATAAGTTAGGAAGTCTAATATAGATTTCATTCTAAGTTTTTCATACAATGTCCTCAGTCCTCAGTTGGAAGGGACCCACAAGGATCATTGAGTCCAACTACTGTCCCTGCATATGACAACTCCACAGTTCACACTATGTGTCTGAGGTCGTCCATTCTCTTCTTGAACACTGTCAGGCTTGGAGCTGTGACTACCTCCCTGGGAAGCTTGTTCCAGTGCTCCCACCATCTGGGTGAAAAACCTTTTCCTAATGTCTGGCCTAAACCTCCCCTGGCACATCTTCCTGCCATTCCCTCAGGTTATGTCATTGGTCACTAAAGAGAAGAGTTCGGCACCTACCCTTCCTTCTCCCCTTGTGAGGAAGCTGTAGACTGTGATGAGGTCTCCTCTTAGTCTCCTCTTCTCCAGGCTGAACCAACCTAGTGACTTTAGCTGCTCCTCATACAGCTTTCTCTCCAAACCCTTCACCAACTTCGTAGCCCTACGAAGGGGCTAACATAACATATCCAAAACAGCAAAAGAAGTGCTTGTTTACATAGGAAATATATATTGGAATAAAATAATGTGTGAATTTAAATCATTTTAGTTGTACCTTTTTAATATCCTATGCTAATACTTATTCTGGAATATGCACAAAACCTTCTGGATTCAGATGGAGAATGAAATTAGTTTGTTTAAATATTTCAGTATAGCTAGAATTTTTTTTCTGCTGTTTTTTTAACAATTTCTACCAGAAATTAAAAGTCAGTAGATTAAAAGACCTGTGTCTTTAAAATAGTATACACTATTTTGTACATGACTTTTAAAATGTCACTGATATGGTCCAGTAGTATTTGTGATTTTTGTATGAGTTTGCTTCTGTGATTCTTTCACAGTTTAACTTCCCTGATGTTTGCTGGAAAGACTACTCAGCCAGCCAGCCACAGTCCAGGAGGTTCCTCCACTGCACTGATGATAACTTTCTCATGCAAATGGTGGAGGAGCCAACTAGGAGAGGTGCACTGCTGGACATCATCCTCACTAACAAGGAGGGTCTGGTTGAAGCAGTTAAAGTTGAGGGCTGCCTTGGTTGCAGTGACCATGAGATGGTGGAGTTCAGGATCTCGTGTGACAGGAACAGAATAGCAAGCAGAATTGCAACGCTGGACTTCAGCAAGGCAAACTTTGGCCTTTTCAAACAATTCCTAGGGGAAATCCCCTGGGCGAGACTGCTTGAAGGTAAAGGGGCCCAAGATAGCTGGTTAGCATTTAGGGACTGCTTCTATCAAGCTTAGAATCAGAGCATCCTGACACGTAGGAAGTCAAAGAAGGGAGCCAGGAGACCTGCGTGGTTAAATAGGAAACTGCTGGGCAAGCTCAAGTGGAAGAGGAGAGTTTACAGATCACGGAAGGAAGGGCTGGCCACTTTGGAAGAATATAAGGCTGTTGTCAGAGGATGTAGGGAGGCAACTAGGAAAAATAAGGCCTCCTTAGAATTAAAACTGGATAGAATCACAGAATCACAGAAAGTTAGGGATTGGAAGGGACCTCAAAAGATCATCTAGTCCAATCCCCCTGCCGGAGCAGGAACATTTAGATGAAGCTACGCAGGAATGTGTCCAGGTGGGTTTTGAATGTATTCAGAGTAGGAGACTCCACAACCCCCCTGAGCAGCCTGTTCCAGTGTTCTGTTACCCTCACTGAGAAGTTTCTTCTCAAATTTAAGTGGAACTTCTTGTGTTCCAGTTTGTACCCATTACCCCTTGTCCTACCATTGGTTGTCACTGAAAAGAACCTGGCTCCATCCTCGTGACACTCACCTTTTATATATTTATAAAGATTAATAAGGTCACCCCTCAATCTCCTCCAAGATAAAGAGACCCAGCTCCCTCAGCCTTTCCTCATAAGGGAGATGCTCCACTCCCTTAATCATCTTTGTTGCCCTGCGCTGGACTCTTTCCAGCAGTTCCCTGTCCTTCTTGAACTGAGGGGCCCAGAACTGAACACCATATTCCAGATGTGGTCTCACTAGGGCAGCCTAGAGGGGAAGGAGAACGTCTCTCAACCTACTAGCCACACCCATTCAAATACACCCCAGGATGCCATTGGCCTTCCTGGCCACAAGGGCACAGTGCTGGCTCGTGGTCATCCTGTTGTCCACCAGGACCCCCAGGTCTCTTTCCCCTACACTGCTCTCTAATAGGTCATTCCTCAACTTATACTGGAACCTGGGGTTGTTCCTACCCAGATGCAAGACTCTACACTTTCCTTTGTCATAATTCATTAATTTTTTCCCTGCCCAATTCTCCAGCCTGTCCAGGTCTCACTGGATGGCAGCAGAGCCTTCTGGCGTGTCAGCCACTCCTCCCAGCTTAGTGTCATCAGCAAACTTGCTGATAGTACATTCTATTCCCTCGTCCAAATCGTTGATGAATATATTGAATAATATATGTACTGACCCTTGAGGCACTCCACTAGATACAGGCCGCCAACTAGACTCCGCCCCATTGACCACGACTCTCTGGCTTCTTCCCTTAAGCCAGTTTGCAGTCCACCTCACTACCCGATCGTCCAGACCGCACTCCCTCAGTTTAGCTGTAAGGATGCTGTGGAAGACTGTCAAATGCCTTAATGAAGTCAAGGTAGACCACATCCACTGCCCTGCCATCATCCATCCACCTTGTTATGTCCTCATAAAAGTCAATGAGGTTGGTCAAGCATGACTTCCCCTTGGTGAAGCCATGTTGACTGCTCCTTATTGCGAGGGCGAAAACTCATGGACTCCACACAATCCAATATGAATTCAAGCAAAGCCATTTATTACAGAAACAAGCCTCCTTATATATGCAGTTACTTCCTGATCACGCGTCCACGCTCCAAGCATGCATTAGCTGATTGGATATTATCTATATTCATGAGCTGTTCACACGCCCGAGTCTCACTGCTAATAGGTCTGTTGATTTATGTCTTGTTGAGGCCCTGTTATTGCAGAACTGCCTCACTCCCACAGCAGGTCCTGTTTACAGCTTTCCGAGGTGGCCTTGAAATTCCTTTGAGCCTGGCTAGTTCAATAATAAATCTCCATCTAAAAGAAACCCATCCACACATTAACTTCAAGAAAATCCCTCAAATCTCCCACAATTCCCCCTCTTTTTTTGAACCAGCCAGGCCTTGTTTACAATCCGCTGAATCATCTTTGAAATAGAGTGCAGCATACAACATATGATTAACAACAATGATTACAGTTACATATAATGTAGCTAAGTCTTACATAATAATATCAAACAACTACCCACCTATTTTTAAGCTTTTAAACCATTTGTCAAACCCTAATTCTACTATGACAATCTTATTAACATGTTGTTTTAGTTTGTCTAAAGTACTATGAATAGATTCAGAAGGACCAGACAAGTTAATACAACACATTCTCTCAAATTCTTCACAACCATGACTTAGTGTTAAAAGTAAAAGATCTATAACTGTGTGACTTTGTAGAATAGTATGCCTAATACCACCAACATCTACTATTAATTGAGTTAGTATCTCAGAAGTTAGATTAGCCTGTTTAGAAGACCAACAGCTTAACTTTGATATTTCTCCTAAAGCTTTACCAGCTGCTAGACTAGAGAGAAAGACTGCAGTAGATACTATGATAGGAACGTCTCATAATTTTACGTCATTTTATCATTAACTATCTAAGTGTAATATTGCCCTTTTGGTGCTCCTGCTGTTTGTTCAAATTGCCATTCTCCACAGAAGGTACACCACCTGCTTGCTAATAGGATTGTAGACCACCAGGTCTGTGAGCATCCATAACACTGAATTAGGATCTATGGTTTACATCTGAAACAGTCCTCACAACTTATCTCCCTCCTGTCCGTCTGCATCTGTTAAATCTTTGTTGTCTTTATTCAGCCATGGCTTAACCCATTTCACGGGAATCCACTTTGATCCTTGTCCTGTAATGACACAAGCATAACCTTTTTCCCCAGGTTATCAATCGATGTGGCCATTTCCATTGACCATTAACTAATGATATGACCATAACTAACATAGGTTCTTTCTGATTTAGCATGGTTTTGGGTCATACTTGCAAAGTGTTTCATCACAAGGCAAATTTGGGCTGCACCACTTAGATGTAAGTGATTTATCACATACAATGCTTTTGACAATTGTTTTTATGGTGTTTTCCCTACTTCTCCCCTCTTTTTGTTTAAAAAAATTAAAAACAAAAACAAACAGTTTGGAATCAGATACATGCGTTGGACCTTGACTACGTACTCAGAATCACAAATCAAATTAAGAGGTTCCTCCTTAAAAAGCTCTAAGTAATGTAAAGCTGCGCCAAGTTCTGCTAATTGGATTGAAGCTTCAATAATTTTTACAGAAAGATGCCAATTGTTGTCTTCATGCCAGACCACTACAGCTTAATGAGACTTCCCAGAACCATCAACAAAAACTTTGCAAGTATGTAGGATCAGACCAGATACAAATATGGTCTGTGACCTGATGTTAAAGACTTGCAGGTTCTGCATCAATTTACATTTAGGCATGCCAAAAGCTGTGCTCTTAAGAAAACCAGCTAGTGCAATTTACAAGGACGTAGATTGCAAATATAAAATCAGAATTAAATTTCACAAATGGTACATATATGACAAAAGGATCATGGCCTATTGAAACTTAAATTCATTCCCTGCTTTTCTGGATCAGAGTAACAAGCAGTATATCAGTTTGCTAGCAATCTCATTATACTGTCCCACAATAGCCACAGGTTGTTTCTATGTTGTAGCTATAAACAGAGAAATCTGCAAGTCCAATCCAATACAGTCAACCTGTAAGGTTGTCATAAATTTATTCCTCAAAGATTCCAACTCCATTTTGGCTGTCATATTTATTGGATATTGTTTTCCCTTACCAGATCGAAGTCCTGTTTCAGATCTATCAGTGTAGTGTTTGCTTTATCGAAACATTGTCTGTTAATACTAGTGGAAATAAAGCATTCGAAACTTCCTTGGAGATTTCTCACTTGCACAAGCAGATCTGCACCATCCAAGAAGCTTCTTGTAGGCCATGCAACCAAACAGAATTCTCAGAAAACGTTATTTGAGCTTACAATTTACTTAACAAATCTTGACCCAAGAGAGGTATAGGGCTTTCTGGCAAATACAAGAATTCATGTATTAAAACTTTGTTCCAAATTTGGCATTCCATTGGTCTCAAAAAATGGCCTTTCTTTCATTCTCTCCCATGACCTCAAAAACTAGCATGGTTAATTTACTAAAAAGTCTCTTACAACTAGTTACCACAGAATAAGTCCATTAAAAAGAAAATAATTTTTGTTTTAATTTTCCAGTTTCATTAGAACTATGGATCCACTGGCGATGCCTTTAAATTTCACACTCAGACTGCTTCATGCAGTATTACAGTTCTCTAGCAGTAACATTGCTGTGGGGGTGGAGGGAGGGGAATAAAACCTCCCTTTCACCCCCCTCTGAGATGGCAAGACTGCCAGCCCAGCATGAAAACAGATAAGTTCGAACTCCACATCAAACCAACCTGGTTCCACTCCATATCCAAATCAGTACCAGTCTGACACAGAGAAGCACTGAGCACTCTGACCCCCCAAAGCTGACCAGTGTGAAAAGACCGACCTCAGTAAGGAGGCAAAATGGCTCTCTCCCCAGATGTGCTGGAACCTAAGAAACAAGATGGAAGCCAAAAGAAACAGCACCAACAACCCCTGATTCAAAGCCGAGAAGCAACGCAGCACCACAACAAGAATGGATGACAACACTTCAGGAAAAAAAAGACAGAGCGGGAGGAATAAAGCCCCCCTTTCTCCGCTTAGCTACGGGCAAGCAGGTTTTTCCAATTTTTTTTTTTCTTTCTCTTCTTGCTACGGTTTAGATATAGCCAAGGCCATGCAGGTGGCGTAATTGATGGAACGAAGTGGAAGGCTCTGGCAAACTCCTTGGTTACTGTCCCGGAGGCACCCCGAGGTTAGTTTAAGGGACAACAGGGTCCAAAACAACTTTTATGAAACCAGTGAGAAATAGGGTTTTAGCACTCCAAAGTGACTTGAATACAGGTTCGGATATCAGTTGAGGAAAATTATTAAGGGGCAGCAACTAATAATTCAGGAGGTCCACAGTGTGCACGCACGTGGCATCACCCGGAACAATACCAGAGCCGTCCCTGAGTCCAGGAAGAGTACACACTTGCCTAAACATGGTGCGGGATTATTTTAAAGAGATAGACGTACTCGTAGTGAGTACGGAAAGTGTACACTCGCGATTCTGCGAGGGTAAATTTATAATACACTCGCAATCCTGCGAGGGTTAATACACGTGCAAATGTGCACAGAATATTACACGTGCTTATGTGGAAGCACGGGAGGAAAATACACTCATGATTGTGTGAGGAAATAATTTACACACGTGCTCGTATTGAGCACAGAAAGTTACACATGCAAATGTGCACAGAAAGTACACGTGCTCGTATTAAGCATGGAAAGTACACGTGCAAATGTGCACGGAAAGTTACACGTGCTTATGTGGAAGCACGGGAGGAAAATACACCCACGATTATGTGAAGATTAATTTTACACGTGTTCATATTGAGCATGGAAAGTTACACGTGCATATGTGCACGGAAAGTAAATACACTCGCAATCCTGCGAGGAGAAATTTTACTCACACACGTGGCAGCATCTCGCTCGTGCTCCAAGAGACCAGCGACAATGGGCGGAGTCTCGACGAGAGTCCTGTTTTTTATAGGCTGATCAGATCTGACTGTAGGCATTCCAGAAGCTTCTCTGCATCCCCACCCTGGCTGTAGGGTGCCCGAAGCTTCCAAACATCCCCCACACTGGCTGCGGGCGCCCAGCAGCTCCCTGGCGCCTCGGCACTCCCTTCTCCTAATGGCCCTGGCCAGGGTGCTCTGGGGCCAAACAAAAGAAGCTGTTAGCCTCAAGTAGCAGAGACAGAGGGAGATGTGTCTACTCCTTCCACGATGAAGGAGGGAGGAGGAGAAAGGGGGGATTTGCATCCTGCCACAGTTACAATGAGTTGAGTTTATCCTGAAGCTTGACACAGGCCTGAAATTTATATTCAAACTGTACAACACAGGCCTGGGATATTTTGCTTTTTTGTTTGCCCATTTCATTCCAACCATAATACACTTTATATGCAATTCCAAGTAGCTCAGAAATAGTTACATTCCTTAGCTCCATTTACCTTTTACAATTTACAGATGTCAAAACCCAGCATATTAAACATCAATCCATTATTCCATTTTCCTAGATCCAAATCAGTTAATATTCTAGCAGCTTTTAAACACAACCTCATACAATACCAAGTTCACATCCATCATAGCATTTAGGTGAATTTTTGTTGGTTTGTTTTTGTTGTTGTTGTTGTTTTTCTTTTCAATGCAAAGCAGAGTTTAACAATTTAAATTCTTTTCTGGTCTCAAAATTACTAGATAACAATATAAGTATTACTCTAATGTGTAAGGATGCATCCTAAGGGGGAACAAGGTGGTATTTTAGCAGTGGAACCAGTTCCCATTTTGTAATTATCTCCCCAAACAAAATTCTTTTGGTACCAAATATAAATATACAAATTAAAATACTGAGCTCGGATATGAAAGCCAAACACCAAGTTCAAATATGCAGATGGATCACAGTTACACTTATTCAAGACAATATCTCAATTTTTGCTTTGCAGCTTTGAACTGCTTACTGCCCAGCCATGTGGAGGTGCCACTGGGTCTCCCTGACAAAACAAGTCAGTGCACGCTGGAGCCCAATCGGCTCCTGCGCCCCCGCCGCCACAGCAAGCTGGACTGGGCAAGGCTTTTATTATTGTCTCATCTGGTGCACTACGACTGTTATCCCCAAAACAGGATTCTTTACCTACTGTGCATACAAAAGAGTCAAGTTTAGTACACCAAGATGAGACACAGCCTATCACAGAGTTGCGCAAGTCTGAATGCCGGAATAAAGCTAGAATGCTAGGAAGAAAAGTAACAGCTGCTACACACAAAATTTTACCATCACATTCACGCAATAAAGAACTAAATTACTCATGATTTTCTGTATTATCATAAAACGCACATTTTAAGTCCATGGATTCTCATTATTTAATAGTCTGTGAACTCACCGTACCACACAACAAAGACCAACTAAAACTGCAACATGCTTAAACAGATACCCACAAAGAAAACAGGTTAATGAGGAAAGCATCTTGCAGACTTCAGCAAGTTTACTGTGACCTGTGTGTTATCAGTTAGTTCTCTCTCAGCTTGTTCAAGTTCAAACCATGCTACCTGTAAAACTGTCTGTAATGATCTAATGATCTCTTAGAGATTTATTTTGTCCTGCTCTTCTCGCCTTAAAAACAACATTAATTGCAACAAGGTGTTATACTTCAAGGTTCTATCCTCCGTTCACTTTTCCCATTCATCTAACTGACACAGCAGCCACCACTGATCATAATATTTGACAAGGTCTTCTTTCCTCATATTTCCCAGAGCTTTCCTATGTTTTAAAACACCTCCCAATACCGATTTCTTAGGAACACAGAATCACAGAATCACAAAATGTTAGGGATTGGAAGGGACCTCAAAAGATCATCTAGTCCAATCCCCCTGCCGGAGCAGGAACACCTAGATGAGGTTACATAGGAAGGCGTCCGGGCGGGTCTTGAATGCCTCCAGAGTAGGAGACTCCACAACCTCCCTGGGCAGCCTGTTCCAGTGTTCTGTCACCCTCACTAAGAAGAAGTTTCTTCTCAAATTTAAGTGGAACCTTTTGTGTTCCAGTTTGTACCCATTATCCCTTGTCCTATCATTGGTTGTCACCGAGAAGAGCCTGGCTGCATCCTCCTGACACTCACCCTTTATATATTTGTAAACATTAATGAGGTCACCCCTCCGTCTCCTCTTCTCCAAGCTAAAGAGACCCAGCTCCCTCAGCCTTTCCTCATAAGGGAGATGCTCATAAGGGTGGTGTTTATCACAGTATCACAATATGTTTGGGATTGGAAGGGACCTCAAAAGATCATCTGGTCCAATCCCTCTGCTGGAGCAGGAACGCCTAGGTGAGGTCGCACAGGAACATGTCCAGGCGGGTTTTGAATATCTCCAGAGAAGGAGACTCCACAACCCCCCTGGGCAGCCTGTTCCAGTGCTCTGTCACCCTCACTGAGAAGTTTTTTCTCAAATTTAAGTGGAACCTCTTGTGTTCCAGCTTGATCCCATTACCCCTTGACCTATCATTGTTTGCCAACGAGAAGAGCCCGGCTCCATCCTCGTGGCACTCACCCTTTATATATTTATAAACATTAATAAGGTCACCCCTCAGTCTCCTCCAAACTAAAGAGACCCAGCTCCCTCAGCCTTTCTTCATAAGGGAGGTGCTCCACTCCCTTAATCATCTTCATTGCCCTACGCTGGACCCTCTCCAGCAGTTCCCTGTCCTTCTTGAACTGAGGGACCCAGATCTGGACACAATATTCCAGATGGGGTCTCACCAGGGCGGAGTAGAGGGGAAGGAGGACCTCTCTCAATCTACTAACCATCCCCCTTGTAATACACCCCAGGATGCCATTGGCCTTCCTGGCCACAAGGACACAGTGCTGCCTCATGGTCATCCTGTTGTCCACCAGGACCCCCAGGTCCCTTTCCCTTACACTGGTCTCTAATATGTAATTTCCCAACCTATACTGGAACATGGGGTTGTTCCTGCATAGATGCAGGACTCTACACTTTCCCTTGTTAAATTGCATCAGGTTATTCCCCGCCCAACTCTCCAGCCTGTGCAGGTCCCGCTGGATGGCAGCACAGCCTTCTGGCGTCAGCCACTCCTCCCAGCTTAGTGTCATCAGCAAACTTGCTGATAGTGCACTCTATTTCCTTGTCTAAATCGTTAATGAATATATTGAATAATACTGGCCCCAGTACTGACCCCTGAGGCACTCCACTAGATACTGGCCTCCAACTAGACTCCGCACCATTGACTACCACTCTCTGGCTTCTCTCCTTAAGCCAGTTTGCAACTCACCTCACTACTCTATTGTCTAGACCACATCTCCTCAACTCAGCAACTAGGATGCTGTGGGAGACTGTGTCAAAGGCTTTACTGAAGTCAAGGTAGACCACATCCACCGCTCTGCCATCATCCATCCACCTTGTTATATTCTCATAAAAGGCTATGAGGTTGGTCAAGCATGACCTACCCTTGGTAAAGCCATGCTGACTGCCCCTAATAAGCCTCTTATCCTTGATATGCCTTGAGATGGCACCAAGGATAAGCTGTTCCATTACTTTCCCAGGGACAGAGGTGAGGCTGACTAGTCTATAATTACCCGGGTCCTCCTTCTTGCCCTTTTCGAAGACTGGAGTGACATTTGCTTTCGTCCAGTCCTCAGGCACCTCTCCTGTTTCCCAAGACTTGGCAAAGATGACGGAGAGCGGTCTAGCAATGACTTCAGCCAGCTCCCTCAGCACCCGCGGATGCATCCCATCTGGACCCATGGATTTATGGATGTCCAGACTATTTAATTGCTCCCTAACCCAGTCCTCATCAACTAAAGCAAACTCCTCCATTGACCTGGCTTCATCCGGGGTCTCAGGGGTACAGGGCTCCCCAGGACAGCCTCCAGCAGAGTAGTTTATGCATAATCCATTATGAAAACTAACCCTTTTAAAGGAGTCCTTGGAATACTTTACTGGAGTCTGAGTCCTCAAAACAGATGGCAATGCTAAGAAATTAAAATTAAAAAAAAAAAGTTACATAAGCCCTTGATGGTTATAAATGTCTGTTCATTGTCTCTATAGTAATTCAGATAGTACGACGTAGAATAATGGAGAATGGAAAATGCTTGTAGTGATTAAATTATTTGAATTGAATAATTGTTGAAAATAAGAAATGTGAAGGGACTTTGAGATCATCTAATGTATCTCCCAGTAATGCATTAATTTCATCAAGAGCATTCTTGACAGCACATGAAAGCTGTCTAACCTATTGGTAAAAGATGTAATGATAAGCAATCTCTATCAGTCTTTCAGTTTTTACTAATAATTTTCTTAATATCTAACCTAAATCTCCTTAGCTGCAATTTCCTTTTTCTCAGTGGAAATAGGAGGTACTCTTTCCATCTTTTGAAGCAACCTTCTATATACCTGCAGCGTATTCTAAAAAGTTACTGAAAAAGTGGAGATGAAGCTTGATATACAACAGTGTACTCAGGATATGTGAGCAGCATGAAGAGAGGAAAAAAGAGCAAATCTTTTATACACAATTGAGTTCCTGAACCACTGAAGCTTACACTATCTGCGACATCAGAAATGATACAGATAGTATCAATGTGATGCTGATCCCAGTCTTCCAGGAAGCAGGACCTTGACATAGTATTAAGATATGTTGAGCCTTAAAACAGTGTTATGATTTAATTTCCTTGTATGTGTGCACCAAATGGAGGTGACATTAGTTAGAGCATCTCTTTGCTACTTGTAGAATTCCCAAAAGGTGCAGACAAGAGGAGAGCCCTGAATGCAGAAAAAGGGACTGAGTGCAGAAGGAAAAAGACAAATAGGTCCATCTTAGTGTGCTGTGGGGTAAGAAAAGCTTGAAATTAATGCATGAAAAGAAGGGAAAGCAGTAGAGATTTTAAGCATGTACAGATGGAAAAAGAGATGCCTTTGTGTGTAGTGTATATATGAAGAATATATGTATATATTTTAGAGTTTTTCCTGTACTACATGTGTCACAAATCTGGAGGCTAGATTTCGATGGCTTATATAGCTTTATTCTCCAACAAAAACTTTATCTTCCAAATCAAAATAACTGTGGACTAAAGCTGTTCTCTAAAATATCTGTCAAGAGACATGCATAAAGCAGAATGAATTCACTCTCATTTAAGAATCCAAGTGAATTATCTTAATACTATATTTGATTTTTTTCCCAGACCAGGAAGCAAGGATCTACAAACTGTGATGCTAGGCTGTCATAAAATTCACTCCAATAATATTTCAGTGGGTTTTGCATGTGATCATGCAATTTTATAAATTTTAAGATTTCTATTGCTTCAGCAATATTTAGTATTTATCAGTATTTAGAAAAATGCATAGACTCATAGAATCATAGCATCATTTCAATCGGATGAGACCCTCAGGATCACTGAGTCAAACCATAACCCAACCTAACTCTAGCATTAAACCATGTCCCTAAGAACCTCGTCTAAACACCTTTTAAATATCTCCAGGGATGGTGACTCCACCACTTCCCTGGGCAGCCTGTTCCAATGCCTCACAAACCTTTTTGTGAAGATTTTTTTCCTAATATCCAATATAAACTCCCCGTGGTACAACTTAAGGCCATTTTCTCTCATCCTATCACTTGCTACTTGGGAGAAGAGACCAACACCCTCCATGCTACAACTTCCTTTCAGGTAGTTCTAGAGACTGAGAAGGTCTCCCCTCAGCCTCCTTTTCTCCAGACTAAACAGCCCCAGATCCCTCAACTGCTCCTCATAAGATTTGTGCTCCAGGCCCCTCACCATCTTCATCGCCCTCCTCTGCACTCTCTCTAGTACTTCAATGTCCTTCTTATGATGAGGAGCCCAAAACTGAACACAGTATTCAAGGCACGGCCTCACCAGTGCCAAGTACAGTGGCACAACCACTCCTCTAGTCCTGCCGGCCACACTATTCCTGATACAAGCCAGGATGCTGTTGGCCTTCTTGGCCATCTGGGCACACTGCTGGCTCATATTCAGATAGCTGTCAATCAACACCCCCAGATCCCTTTCTGCCAGGCAGCTTTCCAGCCACTCTTCCCCAATCCTGTAGTGTTGCCTGGGGTTGTTATGACCCAAGTGTAGGACCCGGCACTTGGCCTTGTTAAACCTCATACAGTTGGCCTCAGCCCAACGATCCAGCCGGTCCAGATCCCTCTGTATGGCCTTCCTACCCTCCAGCAGACCAACATTCCCACCTGACTTGGTGTCATCTGCAAACTTAATAAGGGTGCACTCAGTCCCTTCATCCAGATCATTGATAGAGACTAAACAGAACTGGCCTCAATACTGAGCCCTGGGGAAAACCACTTCTGACCGGCTGCCAACTGGATTTGGCTCCATCCACCACAACTCTTTGGGCCCAGCCCCCCAGCCAGTTCTTTATCCATCTCAGAGTACACCCATCCAGGCCATGAGCTGCCAGCTTCTCCAAGAGAATGCTGTTGGATACAGTGTCAAAGGCCTTACTGAAATCTAAGTACACAACATCCACAGCCTTTCCCTCATGTACTAGGTGGGTCACCTTTTAGTTGAAAGATATCATCACCTTTCATAAAGCCAATGTTGACTGGGCCTGATCATATAGTTCTCTTGAAAGTGCTATGTGATGTTACTCAAGATCATCTGATCCATGACCGTCCCCAGCACCAAGGTTAGACTGACAGGTCTGTAGTTCCCCATGTCCTCTGACCGGCCCTTCTTGTAGATGGGTGTCACATTAGCCAACTTCCAGTCAACTAGGACCTCCCCAGTTAGCCAAGATTGCTGATGGATAATGGAAAGTAACTTAGTGATCACCTCTGCCAGCTCCCTCGGCACCCTTGCGTGTATCCCATCTGGCCCCATAGACTTGTGGGTGTCCAAGTGGTGTAGCAGGTCGCTAACCATTTCCACTTGGATTATTGGGGCTTCATTCTGTTCCCCATCTGTGTCTTCTGGCTCAGGGGGCTGGGTACATGGAGGACAACTGTTCTGACTATTAAGACTGAGGCAAAGAAGGCGTTTAGTACCTCAGCCTTTCCCTCATCTTCTGTCACTATATTTCCCCCTGCATCCATCAGGGGATGAAGACTCTCCTTAGCCCTCCTTTGTTGCTAATATATTTATAGAAACATTTCTTGGTGCCTTTCACAGCGGTAGCTTGGCTCAGCTCTAGTTGGGCTTTGGCCCTTCTAATTCTCTCCTTGCATAACCTCACAGAATTCTTGTATTCCTCTTGAGTAGCCTCCCCCTCCTTCCAAAGGTTATAAATTCTCTTTTTATTCCTAAGTTCCAGCTTCAGCTCTCTATTCAGCCAGGCTGGCCTTCTTCCCTGCCAGTTGGCTTTTCGGCACACGAGGACAGCCTGCTCCTGCTCCTCTAAGATTACCTTCTTAAAGAGAGAGCAGCCTTCCTGGACTCCCTTGTCCTTCAGGACTGCCTCCGAAGGGACTCTGCCTTCTGAACAGGTCTAAGTCTGCCCTTCAGAAGTCCAAAGTAGCCGTTCTGATGACCACCCTTCTAACTTCTCCAAGGATAGTAAACTCAGTCATTTCATGATCACTATACACAAGGTGACCTCCAACCGACATGTTGCCCACGAGCACTTTTCTATTTACAATCAACAGATATGGTGGGCCTCCTTCCCTAGTAGGCTCACTAACCAGCTGTGTTAGGAAGTTGTCTTCCATGCACTGCAGGAACCTCCTAGACTGCTTCCACTCTGTTGTATTGTATTTCCAGCAGACATCTGATAGGTTGAAGTCCCCCATAAGAACAAGGGCTAGCAATTGGGAGACTTCTCCCAGCTGCTTGCAAAATATTTCATCTGCCTCTTCATCCTGGTTGGGTGGTCTGTAATAAGAGTCATCCCAGCCTGTTTCTGAGATGGCAATTAAATCATAGTTTTTCTGCCTCACAAGGGCTTCCAGCTCCTCCTGTTTGTTGCCCATGCTTCATGCATTCATATAGATTCACTTCAGCTGAGCCATTGATTCCACTGGGATGGCAGACTGAAGTGCCTCGTTAGCACTACCCTCAGATGCCAGCATGTCACCCTGGGTTATGCCTTTGCCACATCTGGTTTCCTCCTCCCCCTTCAAATCTAGTTAAAAGCCCTCTCAGTAAGTCCTGCTAACTCCTGCTCCAGGATCCTTTTTCCCTTTTGAGACAGATGCATCCCATTTGTCGCTAGCAGGCCAGGTGCCATGTAAGCTGACCCATGATCAAAAAACCCCAAATTCTGCTGGTGACACCAGTCCTGCAGCCAGATATTGATCTGCTGGGTCTTCCTCTAACTTTCCTCGTTCTATCCTGTAACTGTGGGGATAGAGGAGAACACTACTTGTGGTCCTGATCCCTTGATCATATGTCCTAAGGCCCTGAAGTCTCTCTTGATTGTCTTTAGTTTTCCCTTTTCAGTTTCATCACTGCCTACCTGAAAAATTATTAGTGGATAGTAGTCTGAGGGCCTAACCAGGACAGGAAGTTTCCTTTTTACATCTTTAACACTGGCCCCAGGGAGGCAGCAGACTTCCCTAAGAAGTGGGACTGGCCTGCAAATAGGGCCTTCTGTTCCTTTTAGACGGGAGTCTCCTACAACCACAACTCACCTTTTTTTTTTTTGTGGGAGCTGTTTTGATGGAGGGTGCAGGGTGACTTATCCTCTGTGGCACCTCCAACTTAGTGGAACCACCTCCCTCAGTGTTGTTGTTTGGTTCCACTTGCAAGGCCTCATACCTGTTTTGCAAGGGAACCTGGGAGGGTGGGGTGGTCACAGTAGGAACCCTACTCCTGCACCAGGCAGAAACTAGCTGCCATTTCCCCTTATTCCTCAAGTTGCTGCATTCCACATCCTGAATCTTATGCCTGTTGGACAGAGGCACCTGGGAAGGTGGGGTGGGTAGAGGGGTGTTTTTCCTGCCACCCTTCGTGTGGACTTTCTTCCGTTCATCCCTTTCCCTTGACCTGCCTTCTTCAGTCAGGCAAGGGGAGGATACAGGAATCCCCTGATCTTCCTTTCTTGCTGGTGGTCTTACCTGCCCCCAGGCGGCCAGAGCTTGATCCCACCAGTTGATTTCCTTTACCAGCTCCCTGATGCTTCTCAACCTTTCCACCTCCTCTCGCAGCTCTACTACCAGGCTGAGCAGGTCATCCACCTGTTCACATCTCACACCACTGTTTTCTCTATTACCACTCCATACCAGTGAAAGGCTCTGACATGCTCTGCAGCCTGTCTGGGTGGCTGTATGTTCCCATGGCAGCTCTGTCTGAGTTGTCGCCTCCTTCCTGTCAAGTGTGGAGTACTTACCTTTGCCCCAAGTGGATACTATAGTCAGCTCTTTCTGTGAGGGTGACAACAACAAAGTGAGGTAAATCACTTGAGCTTGCCGAGCTTGCCCTGCCTGCTTAAACTGCTGCACTAACTGCTTCACCCCTGTTCACTGGACCTGGTTGCCTGTGCTCCCTAGGAGGGCATTTAAATCTCTCCCTGGTTGTTCCTGGCAATACCCCTTCCGCATCAGCCCCTCTCATGAGATCAGCTGCTTTTACGGTTATTCTCTCGGCAGGACCGCGGCTCCGGGATCTCCTCCTCATCTCCTCAATCTGTGCCCAGCCTCAGCTCTTACCATAGCCGCTGCTGTGCATGTCGGTTCACTGCATTTAAATCTCCCGCAGTTGCTCTGTAACCACTCTTGTGCTCATCTCTTGCCGCTGACATGTTAACAGACTTATTGCTTAGTATACCCACTGCTATACTTTTTTTTTTTATAACTTGGTATTTGTACTCATCTTCAAAGACATTAGAATAGTCTCTGGAGAACCAAATAAAATAATTAATTGGTCTGGTAACCAGTGTAAAAATGTAGTTATTATTAGAAAACTCTGTATAACAGTCTGCAAGTGTCATTTCTTCCTTAGCTGGTATATTTTAAAGTAACACACCCACTATTACTTTGCTTTTCCCTTTGATAGTGTCTTTATGTTGTGGTATGATTTTTAAATTTGCTGTATTCTTGGTTTTAGGAGTTTGGAGTTTTTAGATAGTGTCTAATATTACATTGTACATCATATTGCTCTACTAAAAGTTCACTAAAAGAACCAAACACATTTCTCAATCTAAAGCTATTACTGAAGAAAACAGAATGCAGGACAAACCAAATAGTTCATCGACCACTATATTATATGGCAACCAAAGGAACCCCTCAAAAATTACTATTTTTAAATTTGAAAATTGATTGCTCTGAGTTAAATGTGTAATGCTGGTTTTTCATGGCTTGATTTAGTTGGACAAAGGCTTAGTACTTTATACTGTATGTAGTAAATGATCATTTGTTTGCTCCATTGCTTTTATTCCCATAAACTTGAAGACAGTTTTAAATTAACTCCTCAATTTTCCATTAGCTGTAAATAATCTGGCCTATATGCAAATCACCATAACAAAAATTCGTTGGTTAATTTGAAATAGTTAATGGAAAACATTAAAATATGTGTAAGATTTTTTAGCACAATATATGTTAAAAATTAAAGTAAATAGTCATATTATCTGGAGAAGCTGTATTTAATGCCATACATCAAATAATTTTTCACTCGAGAATCTTTTCATGAAAGTATGACTCATACAAAACATGCTCTTTGGAGATAAACTTAATTTTTAATATATTCCTGCATTCCCAAACTAAAGCATTCTTATTAGTATATTTCTTTAATCCTTGTGTGCAACTAAAAGTTAGATGTTTTTGCCATTAGTCTCGCAGATTAAAACAGTTTGATATAATTACCATTCTAGCCATTTAACCACTGAGATTTAAGTTTATAAATGGTGAAGAGCTAATAGTGTTAATTATTTCAAAGCAGTACAAAACTAGATGATGGATGAATGGATGGATTGAGAGCAGCCCTGCAGAGAAGGACTTGGGGATATGAGATAGATAGATGAAAAACTGGAAATGAGATGTCAACGTGTGCTTGCAGCCCAGAAAGCTAACTGTATCCTGGGCTGTGTAAAAAGAAGCTTAGCCAGCAGGTCAATGGAGGTGATTCTCCCCCTACACTGCACTCTGGTCAGAAAAAGGGTCAGAGGGTTATAACATTTCTCTTACGAAGAAAGGTTAAGAGAGTTACAGTTCTTCAGCCTGGAGAAGAGAAAGCTCCAGAGAGACCTTATTGCAGCCTTTCAGTATATAAAGGGGGCTTATGAGAAAAACAGAGAGAGGCTTTTTACCAGTGCCTGTAGTGACATGACGAGGGGGAAATGGTTTTAAACTGAAAGAGGGTAGATTTAGACTACATAGAAGGAAGACATTTCTTACAATGAGGGTGGTGAGACACTGGAACAGACTGCCCAGAGAAGCTGTTGATGCCCTATCCCTGGAAGTGTTTAAGGTCAAGTTGGATGGGGCTTTGAGCAACCTGATCTACTGAAAGATGTCTCTTCCCATGGCAGGGAGGTTGGAACTAGATGGTCTCTTCCAACTCAAACCATTTTGTGGTTCTATGATTTTATGTAATTACAGAATCACAGAATGGTTGGGATTGGAAGGGACCTCCAGAGATCATCTAGTTCAACCCACCTGCTAAAGCAGGTTCACCGAGAGCACATCACACAGGAATGCGTCCAGGCAGGTTTTGAATATATCCGGAGGAGACTCCACAACCTCTCTGGGCAGCCTGTTCCAGTGCTCTGCACCCTCAAAGTAAAGAAGTTTCTCCTCATATTCAGATGGAACCTCCTATTTTCAGTCTGTGCCTGTTGCCCCTCATCCTGTTGTTGGGAATCACTTTGAAAGAATCTGGTCCCATCCTATTGACATCCACCCGTGACATATTTATAAGCATTGATAAGAACCCAACTCAGCCTTCTCCAGGCTGAACAGACCCAGCTCTCTCAGTCTTTCCTCATAAGAAAGATGCTCCAGAACCCTAACCATCTTTGTAGCTCTCCACTTGACTCCCTCCAGTAATTCCTTGTCCTTCTTAAACTGGGGAACCCAGAACTGGACACAGTACTCCAGATGTGGCCTCACCAGTGCAGAGCAAAGGGATGGGATAACCTCCCTCGACCCGCTGGTCACACTTTTCCTAATGCACCCCAATGCATCCTTCTTGGCCACAAGCGCACATTGCTGACTCATGGTCAACCTGTTGTCAACCAGAACTCCCAGGCCCTTCCCCGCAATGCTGCTTTCCAGCAGGTCAATCCCTAACCTGTACTCTGGTGCCTGGGGTTATTCCTCCCCAGGTGCAGGACCCTACACTTGCCCTTCCTGAACTTCATTAGGTTCTTCTCTGCACAGTCCTCCAGCCTGTCCAGGTCTCACTGAATGGCAGCACAGCCTTCTGATGTGTCAGCCCTTCCTCCCAGTTTGGTATCATCAGCAAACTTGCTGAGAGTGCACTCAGTCTCTTCATTCAGGTCACTGATTAACAGGTTGAACAGGACTGGACCTAATACTGACCCCTGGGGAAACCCACTAACTACAGGCCTCCAAACAGACTTTGCACCACTAATCAACACCCTCTGAGTTCTGTCATCCAGCCAGTTCATGATTCATCTTCACCACGCATTCATCCAGCCCACACTTCCTGAGCTTACCTATGAGGATGTTGTGAGAGACACTGTTAAAAGCCTTGCTGAAGTCAAGGTAGACAACAGCCACTGATCTCCTCTCATCTACCCAGCCCGTCATACAATCATAGAAGGTTATCAGGTTGGTCAAACTTGATTTCCCCTTGGTGAATCCATGCTGACTACTCCTGATAACATTCTTTTCCTCTTCTGTTCTCCATGACCTTTCAAAGATGATGGAGAACGGCTTAGCAGTAACATCTGTCAGTTCTCTCAGCACTCGTGGGTGCATCCCATTGGGGCCTATGGATTTGTGGATGTCCAGTTTCCCTAAACGATCTCTAACCTGATCCTCCTCAACCAAGGGAAAGTCTTCCTTTCTCCAGACTTTCTCTCCTACCTCTAGGGTCTGGGATTTCTGAGGGCCAGTCTTAGCAGTAAAGACGGAAGCGAAGGCGGCATTCAGTAATTCTGCCTTCTCTGTATTATCCATCGCCAGGGCACCCTCCTCATTCAGCAGCAGACCTACATTTTCCCTAACCTTCCTTTTGCTGCTGATGTCCTTGAAGAAGCCCTTCTTGTTGCCCTTGACATCCCTGGCCAGATTTGCTTCCAAGTGGAGCTTGGCCTTCCTCACTGCATCCCTGCATACTCTAACGGCCACCTTGTATTCCTCCCAATTGGTCTGTCCTTTTTCCACATTATATAAACATCCTTCTTCCACCTGAGTTGCTACAGGAGCTCCTTACTTATACATGCTGGCCTCCTACTCCCTTTGCTTGATTTCTTGCTCATAGGGATGCATCGGTCTTGAGCTTGGAGGAAGTGCTGTTTGAATATTATCCATCTCTCTTGGACCCCTCTGCCGTCTAGAGCCCTAACCCATGGAATTCTTCCAAGCAGGACCTTTGAGAGGCCAAAGTTCACCCTGCTCAAATCCATGGTTTTTGTCCTACTTATTGCCCTGCTTCCTCCATGCAGGATCCTGAACTCCAGCATCTCACACTCGCTGCAGCCGAGGCTGCCCCCAGCCATGAAATCTCCAACCAGTTCTTCTTGGTTTGTTAGGACAAGGTCCAGTAGCACGCCTCTCCTTGTTGGCTCCTCCACCACCTGTGTCAAAAAGTTATCATCAATGATCTGTAGGAACATCCTGGACTGTGCGTGCTTAACTGTGTTGCCCACCCAGCAGATGTGAGGGTGATTGAAGTCCTCCATGAGAACCAGAGCATGTGATCATGAGGCTACTTCCACCTGTCTGTAGAAGGCCTTATCAACTTCCTGATCAGGTGGCCTGTAGTAAACACCCACAACAGCATTCCCCTTGTTAGCCTGTCCCTCAGTTTTTAGCCACAAGGACTCAACTTGTTCTTCATCCCCCACTAGGCAGAGTTTAATACTTTCCAGTTGCTATCTCACATGAAGTACACTTCCTCCACCTTGCTTTGTGCCATTATATAAATAAATATTTTTTCGCTCATGCATGCTATTGAGAACTTTGTTTTAATTTGATATGTATTTTTTAAGTGTAACTGTATTTTCAAAATCATTTGACCTGCAGGTGTATTCATTATTGTCAATGCTTGGTATTCATGATAAAGATGACATGTCATGAATATTGCTAGCGATGTCTAGCTCCCAAGACAGCTGCATAGCTATGCGTCAGTCTGGATGTCTTCCTCTCCTCATCCAGGTTTTACATGGCAATGTTAAAGACTCGGTGTTGTTAGGAAATTCCTGTGGTAGTAAAGAGGCCCATGCCAGAGCCAGCGCAGCACCGTATAACATCATTCACTCCCAGCCTGATGATAAGAGAGGCAAACAGGAAATCCATGTGCTTCATCTCTTGGAGCAAATCAGTGCTTACTGTGAAGTGTGTTGGAAATGGCAGGAGGCATATGAAGAAGGCATGGACCAAGACAAAAACCCCAGTAGGTTCTGTAAACTGTGTAAAGATGTTTAAAAGATATTTTGAAAGCAGTGAATTTACCAAAAAATCAGTTTTAATCTGACTTGTTGAATCTATGTGAAGTCTCTTTTGTTTTTATATTTATTCATTTATTTACGTATATTCAAGTTGAGGTAGTTTCAGGAAATTTTATCTATTATAGATATGATATCTAATATGTAAGCTTATTCTTTAAATCATAGGCTTTGGTATGCTTTCCAAATGTATAATTATTCTAGTGTTTTATATTTATAATCTACAAATTAAACATAAATTTCTACTCATTGCTATTTTATATTTGAATGGATAAGGAAATATATCTAAAGAAATAATCTCAAATTGCTCTTCATTCAGAACATGTTCTGAATAAGATAAAAAATTCATCTGGGAAAGGGATAGAGGGCACAAATTAAATAATCTCAGTCTATTCAGTATAATGAGAACTATTATTTAGAATGTGATACATAAAAAATATTTCAGTGTTTACCAGAGATGTGACAATTTAAGTGAATTGGAGTTTTCACATAGCAGTCGGGGGTTTTTTTGTTTCGTTTTTTGGATTTTGGGGGGATTTTTTTGTGTTTTGTTTTGGGGTTTTTTGTTTGTTTGTTTTTTTGTTGTTGGCTTTTTGTTTGGTTGGGGTTTTTTTGTTTTTTGTTTGTTTTTTTATTTGTGTTTTTTTTTTAAGTAATCTTCTGGATTACTCAATAACTACTTTTCTGAAATAAGGGAGAATAAAATTTGCCAATTTTTAAATATATGCTGTAGACATCTATATCAAAAGTACTACTGAAATCATTACGCTCTGTGTTGGATGTTAGATTTTACTGCAAGAATAATTTTGTAGAAGTGGGTCTCTGAATAAGATGTCGTCATGGTTTAACCTGAGATAGCAATATAACCATGATAGCCGCTCACTCATTCCACTCCCCACCCCCCAAATAGGGGAGAGAATCATAAGGGAAGAGAGAAACTTGGATTGAGCTAAACACAGTTTAATAATATAACAAAATACTAATACACTACTAATAAATATAGATATAAAATATAAATAGAATATAAAATAAAAGATAGTCGATGTAATTCCTCACAAACTCTGTCTGCACCAAATAGCCAGTTCCAGGAATCACCACCTGGTCCCAACAACTGATCCCAGAGAGAGAAAGAGGAAAAAGGCAGTAAGGCCCAGAGGCCCCTGCAAAATGGCAGGTTGGCCAAAGGCCAAACTAATGAAAGTCCCCAACAGAACTCCACCGAACAGGTCTCTGAGAGCGAAGAGAAGAGCCAGAGAGAAAGCAAGAGAGAGACTGGAAGATCCCGACTCTCCTTAAATATGAAGCTTGACACTAATAGGATGGAATACTCTTATTGATCAGTCTGGATGTCAGTCAAGGTCTGCCCCATCCATGCCCCTCTTCCTTAATGCCTCACACCTGTGGGCAGAGCACTCAGAATGTCCTTGGCTCTCAGACCAAAGCAATTAAAAACATTAACTCTGTTCTGGGTTGTTATCTCTTGTTCTCAAACTAAGTCCAAATAATGAGTGTACTAGCTATTAAAAATAAAGGTTTCTAACTGCATGAAGAAAACTCATTTTCAGTCAAACCAGCACAGATGTACCAATACAATTTGTGCTTTAGGGAAACTTGAGCTCACAAAATTATGAACTTAAAAAGTTATGTTATAAAACCAAGGGCTTAATTACAGAATCACAGAATCGACTGGGTTGGAAAAGACCTCAGAGATCATCGAGTCCAACTCTTGGTCCAGCTCTAGTCCATTTACTAGATCATGGCACTAAGTGCCATGTCCAATCTCAGTTTAAAAACCTCCAGGGATGGCGAGTCCACCACCTCCCTGGGCAGGCCGTTCCAATGCCTGACCACTCTCTCTGTAAAGAATTTCTTTCTAATATCCAGCCTAAATTTCCCCTGGCAGAGTTTAAGCCCATGCCCCCTTGTCCTATTGCTAACTGCCTGGGAGAAGAGACCAATCCCCACCTGGCTATAACTTCCCTTCAGGTAGTTATAGAGAGTGATGAGGTCACCTCTAAGCCTACTCTTCTCCAGACTAAACAACCCCAGCTCCCTCAGCCTCTCCCCATAGGTCTTGTGCTCAAGTCCCTTCACCAGTCTTGTTGCTCTTCTCTGGACCCGCTCCAGCACTTCAATGTCTTTCCTGAACCGAGGGGCCCAGAACTGAACACAATACTCCAGGTGTGGCCTCACCAATGCAGAGTATAGGGGAAGGATCACTTCCCTTGTCCTGCTGACCACACTATTTTTGATACAGGACAGGATACCATTGGCCTTCTTGGCCACCTGGGCACACTGATGGCTCATGTTGAGCTTCCTGTCAATTAGTACCCCCAGGTCCCTTTCTGCCTGACTGCTCTCCAGCCACTCTGCGCCCAGCCTGTAGCGCTGCAGGGGGTTGTTGTGACCAAAGTGCAGCACCCGGCACTTGGCCTTATTGAACTTCATCTCATTGGAATCAGCCCATTTTTCCAGTCTATCCAGATCCCTCTGCAGAGCCCTCCTGCCTTCCAGCAGGTTGACACTCCCTCCCAACTTGGTGTCATCAGCAAATTTGCTGATGATGGTCTCAATCCCCTCATCTAAATCGTCAATAAAGATGTTAAACAGGACTGGACCCAACACTGACTCCTGGGGAACACCACTAGTGACTGGCCGCCAGCTAGATGCAGCCCCATTCACCAGCACTCTCTGGGCCCGTCCCTCCAGCCAGTTCTTAACCCAGCGTAGAGTACATGAAAAAGGGTTATTAGGAAGGCGCTGGAGAGAGACTCGAACTCTCGTGGGTTACTCTGAGCAGTATTTATTGTAGAAGATTCGCAGGAACAGCAGGGTTGGATCACCTCCTCAGAGAGTGACAATCATACAGCAATACAGCTAGTCATTATATAGGGTTCTAACAGGTATTATGCAACTAAACAAAATTTATCACTGTCAATGTCTTCAGGTTCCTTCCGTCCCAGTGGTCTGCAGGTTTCACTTCTTTCTTCATGTTCCACTTGGCAAGTACCGAACGAAAAGTCCTTGGGTTGCAGGGCTAGCTTTGAAGTTCTACCTGTCTCATTTGTTATCCATAGTTCATCAGTCTAGTACAGAAATCACCAAACCTAAGAATAGCATTTATCAATGTCTAAGGGTACAAAGCAAGCATAAGGTAACCAGGCTCGTGGTTCTGGGCAAGGGCTACACAGGGGACAAGCTGACACTTGCAGCCTTAGCAGCACAGCTTATAACACTGATACAGGCCAAAAATCCAAATTCCCTATTTTCCTACAACAGTACACTTGTCCAAGCCATGGACTACCAGCTTTTGCAGGAGTATATTAACCATTCATAAGGATGTAACACCCAAAGAAACAGCTTCACCTTAGACGTTGTATTATTTAATGCTGCTAGAAAATTTAAACGTACTGATTTGTTTCACTAAGATTATTATTTTTTAAAATTAGATTTTTTTTCATACTTGAAGTCATATTTTTTTACTTAATACACAGTTCAAAATTCTTCCTAAATTTTGAACTAAACCTGTTAATTTAGTCAAATTTTGTAAAGTTACCACTTATTTACTAATATTATTATTGTGTGACATTTTTTTGCAAATCTCTTCAGCCTGGATCCTCTTTCTTAAATATTTGGAGCATGTCTGGCTCATAATGGGTGCTATTTCAAATGACTGGAGAAAATAAATTCCCTAATTTCTACCAAGGACTTTGCTTTCAAAAGATACAAAGTTATAATAATTTCTTGCCCCAGAGTTTTCCAAGACATAGATCTTCAAATAACTTCATTCTGACAAGACTTTTATCTTTCTACTCTAATGGAAGACATTTCAAGAGTGAATGAAAATTCTACCCCAACAAGTGGGAACTCAAGCAAAAAATGCCAAGAGGTCTGCATGGATGAACAAAAGAGCTCTTAACAAAACTCAGATATGAAAAGGAAGTATACAGAAAGTGGAAGCAGAGACAATTAACCTGAGAGGAATATAGAGACACTGTCTGAGTTTGCAGAGATGTGGTTAGGAAAGCCAAAGCCCATCTGGATTTGCATCTGATGAGGCATGTCAATGGCAACAAGAAGGGCTTCTATAAGTACATAAGTGACAAAACTAAGACTAGGGAATATATAGGCCTGCTGTTGAAGGAGACGGGACCTGATGACACAGATCATCATAAAGAAGCTGATAAAGCATGGGCTGGATGAGCAGACAATGAGGTGGACTGAGAACTGTCTGAACAGCCAGGACCAGAGGGTGCTGATCAGTAACATGAAGTCTAGTTGCAGATCAGTAACTAGCGGTGTACTCCTGTTCTGCACCAGGTGGGGTTCTGGGACTGTTTAGCCTGGAGAAGTGAAGGCTCAGGGAGAAACTCATGAATGTATATAAATACCTGAAGGGAGGGTGCAAAGAATCACAGAATGGTTGGGGTTGGAAGGGACCTCCACAGACCATCTAGCCCAACCCATCTGCTAAAGCAGGTTCACCTAGAGTAGATCTCACAGGAATGTGTCCAGGCGGGTTTGAATGTCTCCAGAGAAGGAGACTCTACAACCTCTCTGGGAAGCCTGTTCCAGGGCTCTGGCACCCTCAAAGTAAAGAAGTTTCTCCTCATATTCAGATGGAATTTCCCATGTTTCAGTCTGTGCCCATTGCCCCTCATCCTATCTTTGGGTGCCACTGAAAAGAGTCTGGTCCCATCCTCTTGACACCCACTCTTGAGATATTTATAAGCATAAATAAGATCCTCTCTCAGCCTTCTCTTCTCCAGGCTGAACAGACCCAGCTCTCTCAGCCTTTCCTCATAAGATGCTCCAGACCCCTAAACCAGTCTCTTTTCAGTGGTGCCCAGGGACAGGACAAGAGGCAATGGGCACAAACAGAAACACAGGAAGTTCTATCTGAAGATCAGGAAACACTTTTTCACTATAAGGGTGACCAAGCACTGGGACAGGTTGCCCAGAGAGGTTTTAGAGTCTCTCTCCTTGGAGATATTCAAAAGCCATCTGGACATGATCTTGGGTAACTGGCTCCAGGTGGCCCCGCTTGATTAAGGAGGTTGGACCAGATGACCTCTGGAGATCCCTTCCAATCTCAACCATTCTTTGACTCGCAAAAATAAAACCAGATTTCATATTACTCAATTTTACTCCCAGTTTTAAACAGAGTGAAACAAATCCCTCCTACAAATGAAGAGCTTCACAAAATACTGCCTCTTAAAATCATCTGATTAATAATTGCTGCAAGGCTGCAGTTACTTGGTTTATAGCACAAACTATTAAGTGATGTAAATGTATGTATTATCCAGCTATTGAATAATGCATTTCTAACATACTTTTGTTTTTGAAGAATTTTTAATTGTGCTTTGTCACAAACATTTTCTAATGCATGCCTTACAGTCTTCAGAAGTCAGGAATGTTGCTGTATTTGTGTCAGTTTTAAATTGTCATATAACTTTTTATATTACCTATATTTGAAAGAAAAAGTATGATTCTGAGACTCAAAAGACACATTTCCAACTTACAGGTGAGTGTCCCATATCTGGGACATAGGGAAGAAGGCTTCTCATCTATTAGTGTTCCAGATTTTATCCTAGACTTGTTGTCAAAAGTATAAAATTTCACCACTTATGTATTTCCCAGAATAGAAACTGATATTTATGCTTAACATTTTAATAACTGTAGATCAAATTTCTGTTATTGGAAACATTTTAGTAATCTTTTTTGAACCTCAGAGATGAATAGCTTAAAATATCAAAGAACTATGCACAATCAAGCCACCGAATGTGTCATTTAATACTCTCTATTTTCTTTTTTCTCCGGATTCCTAATAGGCTATATTATGTTCTATGACAGACTGCATGAGAGCTCTTGTAGCCCAATTGAAGTCTGAAAGTGAAGATTTGCAGCAGGTACTTCCTTTTGAGATGAAATATTTCCTTGGATTGCACATTTCCATCATCTTGCATCCCCTCAATTTGACTGAGTTGTATCAAAATGTTGTATTTCTGCTCCCCTTTCTTACCACTCATTTGGCCTCTCCATGAACTATTTTTATGCTTGAATTCGTATTTTCTCTCATGACAATGGCTGAATATAAGCCAGCAGTGTGCCCAGGTGGCCAAGAAGGCAAATAACAACCTGGCTTTAATCAGAAATAGTGAGGCCAGCAGGACAAGGGAAGTGATCGCCCCCTTGTACTTGGCATGGGTGAGGCCACACCTTGAATACTGAGTTCAGTATTGGGCCACTCACTACAAGAAAGACATTAAGATGCTTGAGTGTGTCCAAAGGAGCAACAAAGCTGGTGAAGGGTCTAGAGCATAAGTGTTAAGAGGAGCAGCTGAGGGAACTGGGGTTGTTTAGCCTGGAGAAAAGAAGACTCAGAGGAGACTTTATCGCTCTCTGCAACTACCTGAAAGGAGGTTGTAGTGAGGTGTGTTTTGGTCTCTTTTCTCAGGTAACAAGTGATAGAACAAGAGGAAATGGCCTCTATTTGCACCAGGAGAGGTTTAGACTGGATATTAGGAAGAATTTCTTCACTGAAAGGGTTGTCAAGCATTGGAAAAGGCTGCCCAGGGAAGTGGTTTAGTCACCATCCCTGGAGGTATTTAAAAGATGTGTGGTCATGGTCCTTAGGGACATGGTTTACTGGTGGACTTGGTATTGTAAGGTTAATGGCTGGACTCTATGATCTTAAGGGTCTTTTCCAACCTAAATTATGCTATGATTCTATGATTTTTAGTGCTCTGTTCATAGAGCGCTTCCTCTTTTTTTAATTAGACTATCTCTTTGAAATGTTCCATACTTCCCAATCTGATTCACTTTTTTTCATACTCATGTTGTCTTGTCAGCATTAACTTGGATGCAAAGTTCGTACCTGTATTTGTTCTGTAAACTAGGAAGTACAACTTTGTGGTTATAAAAATGCTTAAATCTGGGTCAAATTCTGTTTTCTCACCAAAGTATATATATATCAGCTATAAAACTCACTTTTATGACCCATATCTGTCAGTGAAAGTCCAGTTTTCAAGATAAGTTTGAGCAATCTGAGATTCTCTAATTTGGTTTACTAGTGATAGTACTAATGAACTAGGAATACTCTGAGAGTTAATGCAATATTGTGGCATCTGAGGTTCCTCCTACACTAGCAGCAAATAAATAATAGCCTAATAACAGCAGAGGAAGCTCTGCTTCGAAGGAAAATCTGTATGACATTTGATAAGGTTATTGTCTTAGTACATATGTACCCATTTTTACACCAGCACCTCCTAGAAGAACTTGGGTCAGGTGTCAGCAAAGTGTTTGGTGTTAAACCAGCTTTCTCTTCCAGCATCTCATGCAGTGTAAAGAAAAATATCCTGTAAATAAACAGTATTTTATGGTCACCTTATTAAGAGGGACATAGGCAAAGCCAAGACATTTAATGCTTTCTTCGCCTCGGTCTTCAACACCGAAGACTGACTTGGGGGCCCCCATAGCCCTGGGTTAGAGAACCATGGCTGCATGAACAATAAACTCCCAATCAATCAGGAACTCGTATGGGATTTGCTACTCCAGCTAGATCCCTACAAATTGATGGGGCCTGATGGGATTAATCCAAGGGTACTTAAAGAGCTGGCTGATGTCATAGCGAGTGCTCTCTCCATGATTTTTCAATGCTCCTGGGAATCTGGAGAGGTCCCAGTTGACCGGAAGCTGACAAATATTGTCCCAAACTACAAGAAAGGCAACAGGGATGACCCTGTCAACTACAGGCCTGTCAGCCTCAGTTCTGTGCCTGGAAAAATCATGGAGAAGATTGTTCTGGGAGTTATTGAAAAACATCTGAATGATAACACAGTCATTGGTCCCAGCCAGCATGGGTTCATGAGGGAAAAGTCCTGCTTAATAAACTTAATTTCGTTCTACAACAAGATTACCCACCTAGTTGACCAAGGGAAGTCTGCCGATGCAATCTTTTTGGATTTCACTAAAGTCTTTGATACTGCCTCTCACAGTATCCTACTGGACAAGATGTCCAGCATACAGTTGGATAAACACACAACACAGTGGGTGAGCAGTTGGCTGATGGGCCAGGCTCAAAGGGTTCTAGTAAATGGGGTTATGTTGGGCTGGCTATCAGTCACTAGTGGGGTTCTGCAGGGATCCATCTTCAGGTCAGTACTCTTCAATGTCTTCATAAATGACTTGGACACAGGACTAGAGGGAATACTAAGTAAGTTTGCTGATGACACAAAATTAGGAGGAGCTGTCGACACTCTCGAGGGGAGAGGGGCCCTGCAGAGGGATTTGGACAAATTGGAGAACTGGGCAATCACCAATTGCATGAAATATAACAAGGACAAGTGCCAAATTTTGCACCTGGGTCACAGAAACCCTGGCTGTACATACAGACTGGGGAACAAGATGCTGGAGAGCAGCTCCGCAGAGAGGGATCTGGGGGTTCTGGTCAACGGCAAGTTGAACATGAGCCTGTTGGCTCATGTGTGCCCTGGCAGCCAAGAGGGCCAACGGTGTCCTGGGGTGCATCAAGCACAGTATTACCAGCTGCTCGAGGGAGGTGATTGTCCTGCTCTGCTCTGCACTGGTGCGGCCTCACCTGGAGTACTGTGTGCAGTTCTGGGTGCCACAGTATAGAAAGGATATTAAGCTACTGGAGAGTGTCCAGAAGAGGGCTGCAAAGTTGGTGAAGGGTTTGGAGATTAAACTGTATGAGGAGTGGCTAAAGTCACTTGGTTTGTTCAGCCTGGAGAAGAGGAGACTAAGAGGAGACCATATCACTGTCTACAGCTTCCTCACAAGGGGAGGAGGAAGGGTAAGCGCTGATCTCTTCTCTCCGGCAACCAATGACAGAACCTGAGGGAATGGCAGGAAGATGTGCCAAGGGAGGTTTAGGTTGGACATTAAGAAAAATTCTTCAACCAGAGGGTAGTGGAACAGGCTTCACAGGGAGGTAGTCATGGCTCCAAGCCTGTCAGTATTCAAGAAGAGACTAGACAATGCCCTCAGACATATGGTGTGAACCATGGGGTTGTCATATGCAGGGACAGGAGTTGAACTTGATGATCCTTATGGGTCCCTTCCAACTCAGGACATTCTATGATTCTATGAGTATTTTCTTAAATCTTAAAAAGTACTTAGGGTGATCCTGAGAGCACAGAACTGTACTTCAGTGGTGTGGAAGTTAAAAGTATTAAATATGAAATTATAATCCACTTAAATAAATAGATCATGTAAACAAATCAGAACAGCTTTTGGAAAGGAAAACACTGTTTACCTTGCAGTTTGAGTGAATCATTAGAAAACAGATAAAAGAACAATTTTAAAGAAAATTTACTTTCTATGTTAAGATACCACTGACAAAAAGAATTTCCCCACTAGTTGAGAAACTAAGTAAATATGGTTGAAAAAATAGTTAAAATTACAGTAAAGGATACTGGGTACAGTCTCTAATTTGCTATTAGGACAGATATTTAGTAGTCTTGGAAAGGAAGTCATCTGTGGGATGCCAGCATTGTATAGTTATTTAGATTTATCAGGATTAAAAAAGACTCTGAGGAAGTCCAGAAGTGTATAAAACTTTTTAAAATAAGCAACACAGGCAATTCATTTTTTAAATGGAAAGTACTGCATCGTGGAAGAAGTAAATGCAACTGTTCATACACATTACTTACTACTTTTCTGAATGGTTGCACAAGAGCTTGAAATCACTGTAGTGACTAGTCAATAAAAGCATCTACTCAATATGCAGCAAGTACTTGAAAAGAATAATTTACAATAGATGGATTTTTTTTTATTTCTGATCAGCTAATGATAAAATGCAGAAAAGAATGGGCATAGGTAAAATGAGTTTAAACATTGAAAGATGTTTATATTGAAAAACTGTTATAAGTATTGAAAAAGAGACTGGTTTGGTCATAAGCAAATGAGGACAAGAGACAGGTAAAACAACTTAAGGAATGATGTAACACAGGTAAATTGTGCCAGTTACTCATTTTTATCATTAAAATGAAAACCAACAAATTTAAATTAACCATTAAATGTCAAGACCAATAGTTCAGTAATATTTTTTAAAACTTTGTTAGGGAGGACCTGTTGTGGTTTAACCTCCAGTAAGACCACGATAGCCACTTGCTCACTCCCCCTCACCCTCCAAGTGGGATAGGGGAGGGAACCGAAAGGGAAAGGAGAAACTCATGGGCTGAGATAAAAACAGTTTAATAAGACAACAAAATAATAATAATATACTACTACTATATATAAAATAAAATAAATGCTACTCACTGCAGTCCCTCACAAAACTCCAGTTGCTCCAAACAGCCAGTCCTGGAGAGGAGAGAACTGTGGTCCTGAACAGCCAATCCCAGCCAGAGAGAGCAAAAAGGCAAAAGGCAGAAAGGCCCAAAGGTCAGCTTCAAAATAGCAGAACAGCAAAGGGCCGAACTAACACTGAACTCCCAATGGAATGGAACTCCCGAACAGAACTAACTGAACTAATGAACCACAAAACCCGAACTTATGGAACTAACCAGCCAGAAAAGCTGACTCCAATTATATACTGAGCATGATGCTAATGGTAGGGAATATTTCATTGATCAACCTGAATGTCAATCTAGGTGCTATCCTGCCTGTGTCCCCCTCCTATCAATTTGCACCTGCAGCTGGATGGCCGAAGAAGTCCTTGGTTTCCCTGACAACAGCCAAGATATCAGTGAGTTCTTACATTCTATTCATACTGACTCAAAAACACAGCTAGCTACTAAAAGAAAAACATTAATTCTATCCCAGGGAAGAAGCAGCTTTGTCTCATTATTGTCATAGTAAATCTAAACAAAAGACCGTGCTAGCTACGAAGGAGAAAATATTCTAACTGCATGAAGAAAATTAACTCAATTTCATTTAAACCAGCACAGGACTGAATCTGGTATCCCAACAGAGACAAGGCTGTTACAGCTCCATTGCACCCAGATCCAACTGTAGTGAGGCTGAAAATGTATTCCCAGTAGGCACGCACACACAGAGGACACGTATACACCACATATATACATAGGTTCACAGCTGGCCACAAACATTACAGATGGGCATGCAGAGCACTCCCACAAGCACAGCAACAGCCTTATCCTGCTCCCCTCTCTGTTTGAGGAGGATGGAGATCCAGTAGTGAGAGTATATATATGCATATGTGCAAGGTGGATCCCTCCAGCAGCTGGGCTCAGACACTCAGTAGTAGCTGACTCCAGCATCCCAGTCTATCCAGTTGCTGGCACCTGGACATAGGAGCCCCTGAGACTACAGTCCTACTTCAGTTGCTGGTACAGACCATCTCTCATGTGTGCACACACACAAACACACAGACCTGTCCAGGACTTTCCAAGTCCCAATAGCTGACCCACCCCCCTGTGATCTCGCCCCTAGAGACACACAGGCACACTCACACCCAGAGCTGGCTAGGACTCACCTGATCCCATAGCTGATCCCCTGTGCTCTTGTACTTAGAGACACACAGGTGCTCCCACACACAGAGCTGACCCTTAGAGACCCACTCACGCCCTTGCTCCTAGACCACTTCACCTATTCACCAGTTAGTCCAGCTTGATATTTGCTAGTGCTCACACATTCACTCGAATATATGCACTGGTTCCTGTTGCTGTCACTCTAGTGAGGACCCCTATGCCACTCACCCAGGGAGTTAGAAAGTTAGAAAGTTAGAGTCAGAAGGGAACTGAGTAAGAAGATAGGACAGATGCAGGAAGAAGAAGATACATGAGATAGATCAAGTGTAGGGTGTAGCCAGACAAGCATACTGACCAGCAAACTATTTATATGCAACCAGCCCCTCTTATCCCATCATTTCTCTATTTTCCTGCACTTGTTTTTCCCGCACTTGTTTTTCCCCTCCTTTGTTTCCTCCTCTAAACATCCCAAAAGTCCTATGCAATCCTGAAATACTCTTCCCTTGCATCCCATAATATGCCCTTTAGACCAGAGCAGTAACTCCTCTTAGTTTGAAAAGTGCTTCAGAGGGCATTCACCTTGATGGGTTTCACACACAGATAATGGGGCTGATGGCTCTCCTGGGACAGCCTTGGGAGTGTCCTGGACAGGGGGTCCCTTTCTCCAAGTCCTTAATTTGGGTTCCCGCCTGCCATTGTGTATCCCTATGCTCCTCTGGGTTTCTGCAGATGGGCCTGTGATGGGCTGCTGGCTCTTGTTGTTGTCCCAAAATGTGGGTCTGTTCCCAGTGTGCAATGAGCCAAATTTTACACACGGAGATGAGATATTGTTTAGTACAGAGTTACACAAGTCTGGATGCTGGAAGAAAGCCACCATGCCAGAAAAAAAAAAAAAAAAGACACCCATTATATACAAAATCTTATCACTACATTCACATCCTCAGGGGAGTCCTGCTGGAGCAACAAAGGACTCAGCAAACATTTCAATTCAATGTGAATCACGCAAAGCCATTTATTACAGAAACAAGCCTCCTTATATATGCAACTATATTCTAATCACGCGTCCACGCTCCAAGCATGGATTCGCTAAATGAGTATCATGGGCTGTCCATGCGCTGGAGTCTCACTGATGATACGTCCGATGATTCACGCCATGTTGGGGCCCCGTTAATGAGGAGACGCCCCTCTTTCTCACAGCAGATTCTGTTCTCAGCTTCTCGAAGCAGCCTTGAGATTCCTTTGAGCCTAACTAATTCAAATCTTTATCTATTAAAACCCCTCCACACTTCCCCCTTTCTGTTACTGAATTAGTCAGGCCCCTTAAACCGCACGGTGAATGATTTTTGAAATATACTGCAACATAGAACACGTGATTAACAACATAATTACAATTACATATAATGCAGTTAAACCTTACTTAATAAGATCAAACAACTACCTGCCTATTCTTAAAACCTTAATTCTACTATGACTGTTGGCAAAAAGGACACATAACCACGGACGTAGTTATATGCGGTGCTTTTATTCCAGCGCTGGGAAACCAGGGGTTCACACCCAAAGCTGGCTTCGACCACCGATCCAAAACTCACTACATTTATACAACTTAGTTACATACATATTCATCACAACTCTTAACAACCATTAGCATATTCCACACCTATTCTAACACAAACTGTCTATCTAACCGATGCTAAGTAACATTCGCATGTTTTCGATTATTTCTAAGTTACCTGTTTTAAGAGAATATATCATAAATCTTTGTCAACTAGAAGAATAGGGTACGGTTATATAAGACCATGCCTGAATGCACATCTCCCTGGACACAGTCCGAAAACTTCAAAATAAGGTAAAAATCTTGGATACGGCATCTTAGATACAGTTTACTAAACCAAGAATCTTAGATACAGTTATATAGTTTACAAAACTAAGAATCTTAGATACAGTTTGCAAAACAGAAAACTAATTCAACCATAAGAAAACTAATTTCAACTATTTGATGCAAAACTTATTTCAACTATAAGATGTAAAAACTAATTCAACTATAACATTTCCCCCCTTTGAAAATGCTTTTCTATTCTTAGACAATGCATTTTCACTTCATTGTTTCCTTATCAGCTGGAGGGTTGTCAATGAGTGGATTAGTATTTCTGCTAAGGACAGTAAAGATGCAATCGTTCCTGGCATTTGATTGATTTACTTGACGCTTAACACAAGCGTACAGCAAAAAGAGAAGAGCAACTACAACTGCAAGCAGGAGTAAGCTCTCCAGTAATGAATGTACCCATCCTCCCAAATTCAGGTTCAATTTACCTAGTAAGGCTCCAATCCAGCTCTGCTCTGCATCTTGTTTTTCCTTTTGTAGTTCCTTTTCCGTTTGGGTTAATTGGGAAATATCTTTCTCCACTTCAGAAGTCACATTTGGGATATTAATGCAGCAATGATCTACCCTATCTTTTAAATACCCGCAAATGCCATTTTCTTTCAGCAACATTATGTCAAGTGCCATTCTGTTCTGCAAGGTCATTCTGGTTGTAGCTTGCAATTATATATTGAAATCTCGAAAACCCTTTTTGGTTATTCTTGCCAATCGATCCATCTGCCCAATTAATTTATCAATCATTTCTCTGTTTCTATAAGCTGCAATCGGTGCAAAGAAGGATTCTAATGCCCAGCCGAATTTAACACTGCTTGACGGTTCATGTCACACATCATCTTCATCTATCTCTCGCTTGTGCCTAACTTGTAGAAGTTCCTGCCTATTCTTCAAGGGTGACTTTTTCCAAATGGGACATAAGGTTGGTAACCCCAAGGTAATTTCCCTTGCAGGTCCTGCTACCGGTAAATGTGTTGTCCAGGTTCCATCGCTTAAGGCCCAAACTAAATGTCCCACACTACCTATAGTTCCTCTACAATCTATTTTATCTCCGTCGATACCTATTTTGACTGCTTCCTTTGGATCCAATTGTTTTTGACAGATGCAACCTGCTATTACTGCAACCTTAATGATGGACAGAGATATATCTCTCACATCCGTCTGGCAGGTTATTACTCGTGAGCAATTCCACCATGGTACTGTCATTCCTCTCGTTACATTGGACCATTGTAAACACCATGGGAATGCTTCACTATATTGATATTGTTGTACAATACTCAACGTCCACCTGTTATTCCATGATTCAGTTATGTTCTGGTTATCCTGATCTTTATATTCCCAATAGGTTCAGTTGACCTTTTCATATACTATCTTTTTGGTCCAATTTTCTTTGAGAACTATCTTTCCTCCATATTCCACTGGTTCGGGTCCTGTTTTCTCCCATTTTTCGGTTGGCACTTGCTCTAATCTAGTGCGAGATTCGCACACTATCTTACCAGTTTTGTTTAGTTCTGGTAAGGTCGTGGATATTATTCCCCATTGTATCGGGTCTTCGGCCGATTTTGGGATGGGAAGGCAAGCAGTGATGCTACTGGTGTTCTGGGTTTGTGCAAAATCTCGAATCAATCCTATCATCAGGTTCTCTGCCTGATTCTGTATACTTTGCACCACTTGTGGCATTTGAGTGTCGTCACCATTTCCTATAGCCCTTCGTGTCATACATAATTGTTCTCCAGTGACTTTGCAAATCAGAGTGGCATTCTCTGTTCCTTCTTCAAGAAGTGTTCCCACAAAAGCAAACAGTCTGGGTACATTTACTACTATAAACACAATACGGTAACAAAAACTAGACATCCTGCGTCGTAATTTTAAGTGTGGTAGGACCCACTACTTGCGATTGCCACCGTTTTGGGACTTTCTTGACTTGGGTGTAGTGTATCCAGGAATCTACTTCAGCAACCTTGATTGCGGTGAATGTAGTTAAAAGTACTTGATAGGGTCCGTCCCAACGTTCTTTTAAAGGATCCTCTCTCCAGGTCTTTATATACACTGTGTCTCCAGGCTCTATATCATGTACCGGATTCTCGAGTGCTGGTGGGCGATTCCACACTAGTGCGGATCTGAGTCGATTCAATGTCCTGCCAAGAGACAACACATAATTGTATACATCCTGATTACCTTTTACATGTACACTTGGATTTGGATCAGGTGCTTCATATGGTTTGCCATACAAAATTTCGTATGGACTTACTGACATTCCGCTCTTGGGCTTAATCCTAATTCGCAATAACGCTATTGGTAAGGCCTGAGGCCATTGAATTTTTGCTTCCTGGCAAATTTTGCTAAGTTGCCTTTTTAATGTCTGATTCATTTTCTCCACTTGTCCACTAGATTGGGGTCTCCATGGGGTATGTAATTCCCATTTGATTCCTAAACATCTACTGACTTCCTTCACCACTTGAGCAACAAAATGTGGTCCCCTGTCGGATGATATTCCCAATGGTACCCCAAATCTTGGAATTATCTCTCTTAATAGCCATTTTACAGTTTCTTGTGCCTGGTTGGTGCGACAAGGAAAGGCTTCTGGCCATCCTGAAAAGATGCACACCCCAACTATTAGATATCTGAATCCTCGAGTTTTGGGGAGTTCTACATAATCTATTTGCCAATAATCTCCTGGTTGTATGTCTGTGTTAATTTTTCCCATATCTACTTTTCTTTTTACTAAAGGATTATTTTTCAAACAAATTTCACATTTAGCCGTAATAGACTTTGCCATTGTTAACATCTGGACTGAGATAATCCATTTTCTCAGGTATTTTACCAATGCTTCTGCACCCCAATGACACTTCTGATGCTCCATTTGAAGTATTCCTCTCATAGTCGTGGTCGGCACCACAACTTGTCCGTTGGTGGTCACATACCATCCAGAATTATCCTTGACAGCTTTTACTAATTTTGCCAATTTCTCGTCTTCTGTAGAATATTTAGGTGCCTCTAAAGGTGTAGGTAATAAATCAATTGCTCTTACCTTCTGAGAGATAAGACCCACCATTGTCCAGACTTGTCGTGCCACTGATCAAGCTGTTTGATCAGCAAGTCGATTCCCTTCAATAATTTTTGATGTTCCACTCTGATGAGCTTTGCAATGCATGATGGCAACCTGCAATGGTTTCTGAACAGCATTAATCAAGTTTAATATTTCCCTCTGATATTTGATGTTTGTTTCTTGGGAGGAAAGTAGTCCACGCTCTTTCCAGAGAGCTCCGTGCACATGAGCAACTCCAAATACATACTTTGAGTCAGTCCAAATATTGACCCTTTTGTCCTTGCTGAGCTCTAATGCCCTAGTTAGGGCAATCAACTCAGCTTTCTGTGCTGATGTGTTTGGTGGTAGGGATTTGGCTTCAATCACTGTTTTGACAGTAGTAATCGCATATCCTGCATACCGCACTCCGCTTTCCACGAAACTATTGCCATCAGTGAAAAGTTCCCAATCCGTCTCCTCCAATGAAGTATCCTTCAGGTCAGGACGACTTGCGTGGGTATATTCGATGACCTCCACACAGTCATGTTCCAAATCTCCTTCTTCTGTTTCTGCATTTAAAAACACAGCTGGATTCATTAGGTTAGTTGTTTTTAAAATAACATCATCTTGTTCTGTCAAAATCGCTTGGTATTTCATCATTCTACTTGGGGAAAGCCAATGGCCCCCCTTTTGTTCCAATACAGTAGTCACCATGTGGGATACAAATACTTCAATCCTTTTCCCCATGGTCAGTTTCCGAACTTCCTGGATTAATATCACGGTAGCAGCCACCGCCCGCAAGCACGCCGGCCATCCAGCACTTACCGGGTCAAGTTGTTTGGAAAAATAACCTACGGGCCGTTTCCAAGATCCCAGCCGTTGGGTTAATACCCCTAGGGCAAGTCTCTGTCGCTCATGCACGAATAACTGAAAGTCTTTACTCAGATCAGGTAGGCCCAAAGCAGGTGCTTGCTTTAAAGCTTGTTTCAGTTTTTGGAAAGCCTCTTGTTGCAGTTTTTCCCACACCAAAACCTTATTCTTCTGTGCCTCGTATAAAGGTTTGGCAATAAGTCCATAGTCCATAATCCAGAGCCTGCACCATCCTGCCATTCCTAGAAAAGATCTTAATTCATGTAAGTTACGCGGTTCAGAGATAGCACAGATAGCATGCACGTGGTTTATACCTAGTCTTCGTTGTCCTTGAGAAAGCTCACATCCTAGATAGATCACAGTCGTGGATGCAATCTGAGCCTTATTTTTCGACACTTTATATCCATTCATTCCTAATTGATTTAATATTTCAATTGTTACCTGGATGCAAAGTTCTTGGGTCTCAGTAACAACCAGAATATCATCCACATATTGCAGCAACAAATACCATTGTCGGGGAATTCTGATATGGCCTCTTGTAGTCCACTCCTCAAGCTCTTTGGCTAGTTGATTTCCAAAGATGGTCGGACTATTCTTAAATCCTTGTGGAAGACGTGTCCAGGTCAATTGAGTCTTTCTGCCGTTGTGAGGATTTTCCCATTCGAAAGCGAATAGCTTTTTGCTTTCCTGGTCAAGGGGTATGCAGAACAAGGCATCTTTTAAATCAAGTACTGTAAACCATTTATATTTCTCCTTCACAGATGTTAACAAGATATAGGGATTTGCAACTACTGGATGTATGTCCTTAGTGATCTGATTTATTGCTCGTAAGTCTTGAACTAGTCAATAGCTACCATCAGGTTTCTTTACTGGAAAGATTGGGGTATTATATTCTGATTCACACTCCTCTAGAATTCCATATTTCAAAAATTTCTTAATTAAAGATACTATTCCTAATTTGGCTTCCAGTTTCAATGGATACTGTCTCAACCGTACTGGTTTAGCATCCTCCTTCAGCTCCACTTTCACAGGTCTAGCTGTTTTTGACCTTCCAGGTATGTCAGTTTCCCATACTGTGGGAATTACTGCATCTTCTATTGCCTGTGGTATTTTTACAAACGGTTTTTCTTTTAATAGTAAAATCTGTCCTACCTTTGACTCTGGAATTTTCATTACCAACTCTCCATCCTCAAATGTTATTGTGGCATCCAATTTAGTCAGCACATCTCGTCCTAAAAGAGAAACTGGACAATCTGGAACATACAAGAACTCATGAGTTAATTCCTTTTCTCCAAAACACAAATCCAAGGGTTGCAGGAATGGCTGTACTTCCTCCTTCCCTGTGGCACCAACAATTGTAGCTCTGTGACCTACCGCCCCTTGTAAGGAATTCAGTACAGAGTAAGTAGCCCCTGTGTCTACTAAAAATTTTACATCCCGGTTTTGGCAGCTTCTTTTAATCTTTCTAAAAAGGCCGAGGGAGACTCATTCTTTTCCTGCCTCACATTATACAGTTTTGACCAATTCATTTGCTTCAGCATAGCAGTTTGAATGCCAATCAATAACCAATCCTGATATCTCCAGAGACAGCATAACCCGCCTCCTGTATTATAATTCCATCGGGGATCTTCTTTTGGAAAGTTCTCATCAACGTTACCCTCTACTTTCCCATTCCGAATATCTTCTCTCACTTTATCCCTTGCAACCTGTATAACCATATATTTTCTGTAGAGTCCATTAATGTATCCAAAATCACTTGTAAATAATCCCAATGAGGATTCTGCATTTTAATTATCATCTTAATTATTGCAACCTTATCTGGATTTTCCCGATAAGGACCAGCTGATTGCTTTCAGGTTACTAAATCCCCTGGCGAAAACGGAAATTCTACGTAGACTGGTTCCCCCCCCCCTTTTCATCCCCGCGGGCGGCAAGCCCGGAGGAGAGGAGCTGCAGCTCCAGCTCTAGCAGCCGCCGCTCCCCCCCCTGCTTTTCCACCGCTTTAGCAAACAGTCAGCTTTTTACCCTTTTTTTTTTTTTCTCTCCGCAGCTTATCAAAGAGAAGCTGCCGGGCACAGGTTTGGGCTCCTTTTGCCCTTGTTCTCTCTTCATTTAATTCCTGTGATTATAAACTTTATATGTAATTCCAATTAGCTGAACAATAGTTACATTCCTCAGCTGCTACCTTTTGTAACTTCTTACAAATATCAATCAACAGCACATTAAGCATCAATCCCTGACATTAATTTTAGATCCAAATCAGTCTATCCACAGGACAAGCCTAACTGCAATACAGATAACTCAATTTACTTTCATGTGTACAGATGCATCTGAAGGGGGAGCAAGGTGGTACTTTAGTAACAGAACCGGTTCTTATTTTGTAATTATTTCCCCAAATGAATTCTTTTGGTACCAAATATAAACATACAAACTAAAATACTGAGCTCAGACACACAAACCAAATACAGAAACCAAACCAAATTAACACAAACACAAAGACAAACACAAGAACCAGCTTAAATATAGAAACTAATGCAAAAACCAGACCAAAATAGAATCAGAAACCAAGGTTCAGGACCTGCCACGAATACACGAACCAGACCAAATGACACCTAGGAACGGAACTGAACCAGAACAAGTACAGAAACAAATACAAGAACCACACCAAATACAGGAACAAATACAGGAACCAGACCAGAACAAATTCAGAGACCAAGATTAGGATGCCGAGCCTGCAGCAAATACACAAACCAAACCAAATGGCGCCTAACCAAGTGCTGAACCTTTCAGCTACACAAACTAATTGGCGCCTAACCAAATGCCGAACCTGCAGAGGTTTCCCTCTGTCTGACGGACGGCGCCTATAGGCTTTACCAAACGGGAGCTCCCTGCCCAACCGAGCGTGGCTTTCGTCGCGTCTGACCGGCAGGCTACCAAAACAAATGGGGTACCCCAAATCCAAAATAAAAGCACCTTCTTACCAATCAGAGGTCCGTCGAGAGCAGCGGAGGGTCGGTCGCGTCCGATGCGCTCCCCAAGAATACCTCGGTGCTAGCCGGAGCAGGATCAAGACGCGATCCGCCTCAGCAGTGCTCGCGAGGTCCCACCTGGGTCGCCAAAAATGTTGGCAAAAAGGACACATAACCACGGACGTAGTTATATGCGGTGCTTTTATTCCAGCGCTGGGAAACCAGGGGTTCACACCCAAAGCTGGCTTCGACCACCGATCCAAAACTCACTACATTTATACAACTTAGTTACATACATATTCATCACAACTCTTAACAACCATTAGCATATTCCACACCTATTCTAACACAAACTGTCTATCTAACCGATGCTAAGTAACATTCGCATGTTTTCGATTATTTCTAAGTTACCTGTTTTAAGAGAATATATCATAAATCTTTGTCAACTAGAAGAATAGGGTACGGTTATATAAGACCATGCCTGAATGCACATCTCCCTGGACACAGTCCGAAAACTTCAAAATAAGGTAAAAATCTTGGATACGGCATCTTAGATACAGTTTACTAAACCAAGAATCTTAGATACAGTTATATAGTTTACAAAACTAAGAATCTTAGATACAGTTTGCAAAACAGAAAACTAATTCAACCATAAGAAAACTAATTTCAACTATTTGATGCAAAACTTATTTCAACTATAAGATGTAAAAACTAATTCAACTATAACATGACAACCTTATTAACACACTATTTTAATAGATTCAAAATAACCAGACAAGTTAATACAATATATTCTCTTAAATTCCTAAAAGATTTATAACTGCGCAGTTTATAGGGTAACATACTTAATACCATCAGTATATACTAATAATTGAATTAATATCTTAAAAGTTATCTTAACCTATTTAAAAGATCAATAGCTTAACCTTAATATCCCTTCTAGAACTTGATCAGTTGCTAAACTTCGATTACTATGGTAGAGATATCTCATAATTTTACCTTATCTATGCATTAACTATCTAATCATAATATCACCCTTTTGGATCTCCTGCTGATTGTTCAAATTGCCATTCTCCACAGAAGGTACACCACCTGCTTGCTAATAGGCTTCTAGACCACCAGGTCTGCGAGCATCTGTAACACTGAATTGGGATCCATGGTTTACATCTGAAACAGTCCTCACAACTTATCTCCCTCCTGTCCATCTGCATCCATTGAATCTTTTTTGAATCTACTTCAATCCTTGGCCTGTAATGACACAAACATAACCTTTTCCCCAGGTTATCAATTGATGTGGCCTTTTTAATTGACTAGTGATTTGACCATAACTAATGTAGGTTCTTTCTGATTTAGCATGGCCTTGGGTCATACTTGCAAAGTATTTAATCAAATACAATGCTTTTGACAATTGTTTTTGTGGTATTTCCCCTACTTCCCCCCTTTTTTAAAAAAACAAACAAACAAACAAACAAACAAAGTTCAGAACCAGATATGTGCATTGGACCTTGACTACGTACTCAAAATCACAAATCAAATTTAGAGGTTCCTCCTTAAAAAGCTCTAAGTAATGTAAAGCTGTGTCAAGTTCTGCTAATTGGGTTGAACCTTCAATAATTTTTACAGAATGATGCCAATTGTTATCTTCACACCAAACCACTACAGCTTTATGAGACTTCCCAGAACCATCAACAAAAACTTTGCAAGTATGTAGGATCAGACCAGATACAAGTATGGCCTATGACCTGATGTTAAAGACTTGCAGGTTCTGCAGCAATTTACATTTAGGCATGCCAAAAGCTGTGCTGTTAAGAAAACCGGCTAGTGCAATTTATAAAGACATAGATTACAAATAAAAAAAAAATCAGAATTAAATTTCACGAATGGTACATATATGACAAAAGGATCATGGTCTATTAAGACTTAAATTCATTCCCCGCATTTTCTTTATCAGAGTGACAATTGGTATATAACAGTCGGTAGGTATATCAGTTTGCTAGCAATCTCATCATACTGTCCCACAATAGCCACAGGTTGTTTCTATGTTGTAGCTATAAATAGACAAATCTGCAAGTCCAATTGAATGCAGTCAGCCTGTAAGGTTGTCATAAATTTATTCCTCAAAGTTTCTAACTCCATTTTGGTTGTCCTATTTATTGGATATTATTTTCCCTTACCGGATCGAAGTCCTGTTTCAGATCTATCAGTGTAGTATTTGCTTTATCGAAACATTGGCTGTTAATACGAGTGGAAATACAGCATTTGAAATTTCCTTGGAGATTTCTCACTTGCAGTAAGCAGATCTGCGCCATCCAAGCAGCTTCTTGTAGGCCATGCAACTAAACAGAATTCTCAGAAAACGTTATTTGAGCTTACAATTTACTTAACAAATCTTAACCTAAGAGAGGTATAGGACTTTCTGGCAACTATAAGAATTCATGTATTTAAACTTTGTTCCAAATTTGGCATTCCATTGGTCTCAAAAAATGGCCTTTCTTTCGTTCTCTCCCATGACCTCAAAAACTAGCATGGTGAATTTACTAAGAAGTCTCTTACAACTAATTACCACAGAATAAGTCTATCAACAAGTTTTTGGTTTAATTTTCCAGTTTCATTAGAACTATGGGTCTGCTAAGGATGCCTTTAAACTTCACCCTCGGACTGCTCTATTCAGTATTACATTGCTGCAGTGCAGGGGAGCGAGAACCTCCCTTTCACTGCTTTAAAAGCGGGGAGCCAGGTTTTTCCATTTTTTTTTTCTTTCTCTTCTTGCTGCAGTTTAGATATAACCAAGGTCACGCAGCTGGCATAATGGCTGGTACGAAGTAGGAGGCTCTGGGAAACTTCTCAGTTACAATGAGCTGCACACAGGCCTGGGATATTTTGCTCTTTTGTTTTCCCATTTCATTCCAATCATAATACACTTTATATGCAATTTCAAGTAGCTCAGCAATAGTTACATTCCTTAGCTCCATTTACCTTTTACTATTTAGAGATGTCAAAAAACAGTATAAACCAGTATAATAAACATAAATCCATTATTCTGTTTTCCTAGATCCAAATCAGTTAATATTCTAGCAACTTTTAAATACAACCTCTTTCAAATTCACAGCTATCATAGCATTTTAACAATTTAAATGCTTTTCTAACAATATAAGCAATTACTCTAATGTGTAAGGATGCATCCTAAGGGGGAGCAAGGTGGAATTTTAGCAGTGGAACCGGTTCCCATTTTGTAATTATCTCCCCAAACAAGATTCTTTTGGTACCAAATATGAATATGCAAACTAAAATACTGAGCTCAGATGTGAAAACCAAATATCCAGTTCAAATATGCAGATGGATCACAGTCACACTAATTTAAGACAATATCTCAATTTTTGCATTGCACCTGTGGGCCGCTTACTGCTCAGCCAGGTGGAGGTACCTCTGGGTCTCCCTGACAAAATAGGTCAGTGTGCACTGGAGCCCCATCGACACCCGCTCCCCTGCCGCCGCAGCGAGCTGGACTGGGCAAGGCCTTTTTTTTTTTCTGTTTTGTTTTGGTTTTTTTAGTGTCTCATCTGGTGCGCTACAGCTGTTATTCCAAAACCAGGATTCTTTACATGGTATGCATATGGAAAAGCCAAATCCACCACACCGAGATGAGACACAGCCTGTCACAGAGTTGCGCAAGTCTGAATGCTGGAATAAAGGTAGCATGCTGGAGAGAAAAATAACAGCTACTACACACAAAATTTTACTATCACATTCACGCAGTAAAGAACTAAATTACTCATGATCTTCTGTATTATCACAAAATGCACATTTTGAGTCAACGGATGATTTAGCAGACTGTGAACTTATTGTACCATATAGCACAGACCTACCAAAATTGCAACATGCTTAAACAGATACCCACAAAGAAAACAGGTTAATAAGGAAAGCATCTTGCAGACTTTAACAAGTTTTCTGACCTGTGTGTTATCAGTTAATTCTCTCAGCTTGTTGAAGTTCAAATCGCCCTGCCTGTAAAACTGTCTGAAATGATTTAATGATTTCTTGTAGAGATTTATTTTGTCCTGCTCTTCTGGCCTCAAAAACAACATTAATCACAACAAAGTGTTATACTTCAAGATTGTATTCTCTGGACACTTTTCCCAATCATTTAACTTATACAGCAGGCAACACTGATTTCAATATTTAACAAGATCTTCCTTCCTTATAATTCCGAGTGCTTTCCTAAGTTTTAAAACACCTCCCAATACTGATTTTTTAGGAACACAACTGAAAACAATTATTCCTGACCCCATCTTGCAAGTAAAAACCTTGATAAGAGGGAGGGAGGGGGAGGGCTGCTTGCAGCGTGAACGGGAAAAGCAGGGAGAATGTTTTACGGTGCACTTAAAAACAATTAGTAAAACAATTAACTCACATTCCTAACAAGCTGCTTGATTTTCAGAGAGGCAATACACAGGAGCACATAATATGTACTGTAAAACTCGCAAATAACACGTTGATAGCAAACACTAGCATTCTCTACTGCTAATCTCAACACTAGTGTTTCCTTAGCTTCTAAGTTTTCAACCTGCTTACTGATGGCCTCTTGAAGATGGTCAATAAATTGCATGTAATTCTCATTGGGACCCTGATTAATAGTTGCAAATGATTTGGCTGCTTTGTTGGTTTCAGACACCGCTCTCATAGCTTGATATGCAAGATCTGTTGACTGCCTCAGGATTTCAGAAACTTATCGTGTCTGTAGTTGTGGTGTGTCAATTAGTGTCTCTTCCAGGAGTTGTGGGATACCTGCCCCTTTCAACGAATCCCCATTGTTCTGTCCTAAATGATCTATAGCTGTTACATTGGATAGGTCTAATTTTGCTTGAGTTTTTTTCATGGTTCTTATCTGATCTCGGGGCAACTCGTACACATACTTAACTTTTCAAGAAAAATGCTTCAAATCCTCATCGTCTTCCGAGTCATCAGCTAACACGGACTTGAACGGTGCTGGAGAATCATTAGTAACAGGGGGGTTCGGAACAGTGCACATTCTCGCCAATACTTTCTAGCATCATAATTATTCGTATAACCTAAGTCCCCAAGCGCATCCCCTTTCCCGTCACGATCAGCATGACCGCGTTGCTGACTGTTGGATTCACTCGCTAATAGCTGATCTGATCTTTCACACAGTTCTTTTGCCCAGTTCTTATCCGGCGACTCCTTCTACTTTCTTGTAGGAGTTAGAGGAGTAGAAGGCGGTAAAGGCGGACAGGAATCAGTAAAAGGACTGATATTACACTTATTTACGGCTTTAGCATTTTCAGCTTTCACCAGTTCTTTTGACAAATTGTCTGACTCCAGTTCTTTGGACTTCTTGGTCTCTTTAGGGTCGTGTGATGGTACAGAAGGCCATCCACTCGGTAATTTTCCTCCCCCTGCCGCAGACTACTGTATCATCGGGGGTGCCGATGGCACAACAGGGGATGGAGTGGGGAGGGGGTCAAAAGACATGATCCGGGTAAACTTCACAGTCATTTTTAGGTTTGTTATCAGGCTGCAATGCTGAAAAAATTCCAGCAACTGTAGCTCACTCAGCCTTGAAGTCTTTTAAGGTGGAAATTATAAGCTTCCATGGAGTCGCTAATGATTTAGTTTCTTTATCATCTCCATTGCTGACCTTATTCCATAATTTCTGCCCTTTATCGTCCCAAAGTTAACGTTTAAAAGCCTTCTCGTTTTCTCCCGGGTAGCCCTTAATTCTACACCAAATTAATAGTCTACATATGTTACTTTCTTCCTATTTAAGTCCTCTCATAGAGAGAATATGCAAGAGGAGTTTAACTATAGCTTGTTCCTCGATGTCCTGGTTTTGTTAAAAAACAAGTTTCTCTTTCAGTGAATTTTGCCTGTCAGCTAAAGCCTTCATATTAACTGCATTTTCCTGGAGAACCAGACACATGTTTTGGTAAAACCTAGCAATGGAATGCAAACTTATTGATAAGCATGGATGGACATCTCGCGAGAGGGGTGACGAGAAACAACTGACCAACTGTGTATAACATTCCATTCACGTGAATACTTCATATAAAATGGGAGATCACGAGGATCTCGTTCCTTTTCCCTTTTTTTTCCCTATGGCCGACATTAGGAGAGGACCTTGCTAGTCGTCCCTGTGAACTGAGGCCTAGTGAGAGACTGAATCCAGCTCTGGTTGGCTGTGGAGTCTAATCCAGGACTTTGGGTGCTGGCTCTGCAGTTGCTGAGACTTTCAAGATTGGTTTTGTATATTTTGTATTATTTTCTCTATTCTTATTAGTAGCATTAGTAAAACATCTTTAATTTTTTTAACTCTCTTCTCTCTGTCCTTCTTTTTCTCTCCCGATCACCTGTCCTGAGTGGAAGGGGGGAGAGGGAGGGGCAAAAGGGGGGAGTGGGGGGGAAGAGGGGGTTAACAATACATCTGCCAGGGTTTTATTGTCACCCCGCAATCTTAACCCTCGACACTCGAGGATATACTTTGCCCCATAACTTCACTCTTCCCTCCTCCTGCTCCCAGCCGCTCACCTTTTCCGGGGCCGCCTTCAACAAAATTTATCTGCGGAACGTCTGTACGCCTCCGCCCGGTTCTCAGTCCAGCTGATCCGCCTCCGGCTTGGCTGCTCCAGGCTTTTCCCCGATCTTAGTGGTACGCCATTCAGAGTATCACGTCGGGGTCACCATTTGTTGGAGCGATAAAGGACTCAGCAAACATTTCAATTCAATGTGAATCACGCAAAGCCATTTATTACAGAAACAAGCCTCCTTATATATGCAACTATATTCTAATCACGCGTCCACGCTCCAAGCATGGATTCGCTAAATGAGTATCATGGGCTGTCCATGCGCTGGAGTCTCACTGATGATACGTCCGATGATTCACGCCATGCCAGGACCTCAGTGATTGAGGAACGCCCCTCTTTCTCACAGCAGATTCTGTTCTCAGCTTCTCGAAGAGGCCTTGAGATTCCTTTGAGCCTGACTAATTCAGCAACAAATCTTTATCTATCAAAACCCCTCCACAGAGTCCTAAAGAGATTATTGGCTACACATTTGCATATTGGTTACACAATCAGTTTACCACTAGGTATGCTCCCTGAGGAGGGGTCTCAGGCTGGGCTTGGGTCTTCCCTCCTAGGGGTGTGATTTTTTGCTTTATAATGAACATATAATGAGCAAAGTTCAGCTAAAGGACACTTTATCTAACAGTCTTAAGATATATGTTAAACAAGACTCAACTAATTGTCCAGGCTCCAGAATGTCTACACTGCAAGGACAGTAGTCCCTGTAGTTCCTAATAGGGAGGTTCTCCAAATCACTCTTATCTATGTCAGAGGAATAGACTGACCTGAAACTAACAGGATTTACATATCTTTAGGTTAGCAATTGCAGACAGGATTCATTCTTCTAAGTGGTAATGACTACACTGTGATGGGCCTGGGAGTACCTGGGGCAGGGTATTGTTTGGGTCCCCCACCTGCCATTGCCTCTCTGAGCTCCTTTGTGGGTATGCAGATGAGCTTTTATCACCTTACAAGGATATATGATTTTGCGTCAATGAGAACATCCATAGATAAGTCTTCTATCAAATATATTTAATGAGGGTTATACATGCTTACAGCAGCCCATAAATGGATGGAGTTAAATATTTAATGACTGTCCACTGTCTTGACAGTTGCACTTTGAAGCATGCTGCTGCCAAGAACAAGAACCTATACTGAATGGCTACCCATCTTTGACGGATAACTATTCTGATTATAAAAGACGTAGTGTATTCAAAGAGTTTGATTAACATTAATAAAGGTAATCACACCATACCTCTGAGGGACAAGTTAGTATGATTGTCCTATTTTACAAGTGAAAAAAAGCTGAAGAAAAAGATTTTATAAATCTCTCTCCTGAGACTGCATAATAAGTACAACAGGCATCAGAATAGAGCACAAATGTAAGTTTTTGGTCCAATTTTTCAGCCAATGTGGAAAACAGGGAACCTGCTTTCAAATCTTTATTTATTTATATACAAATGCCAGTATCTCTGATCAAACTTCATACTGAAATCTTAGGACAGTCTAGCTGGCAATAGAACAAAAAGTGAATTTCAGCAAAATAGCTAGTTCAACAGCTGAACATTGTCACTGTTACTGAGTTCTGTAGTGTTCCAGAAATCCAGGAGGAAATGCTGATAGCTTACTAAAGGAGTAGCTATTTTTGAGATAACGTTATTTTTCTTTCATGTTTTCCAGGTCCTTGCAAGTGTTTTGAGGAACTTGTCCTGACGAGCAGATGTAAACAGTAAAAAACCTCTACATGAAGTTGGAAGTGTGAAAGCACTGATGGAATGTGCTTTAGAAGTTAAGAAGGTATCACGTATAAATGTTTATGAGATAAATTTTGGACAGATTGCATTAATTTTACATAAAACACAAATATTGTTACCCCTTTTTGACATAAGCAATTAGTCAAATAGTTGCAGTGTTTCAGGTACTTTCCTTTGAAGAAGAGAATTGTTTTGAGTTAAATGGGCAACAGATCACAACGTAGCAACGACATCTGGGAAATACTAGTGTTTCTGTAGTTTTATTTACAAGGACTGATAGCTTTCACACTTCAGTTTAATGAGCTATGCTGTTCCAATAGCCTTTTTAATAATTTTTCAGTTTTAATAAGACCATTTTCTGGTTTTGTGGATGTAATTCTAGAGATGTCTACTTGATATCCCACCAGGATTATATTCCATCCCAGTGTCCCCTGACAGCTAATCTACAAACTTTTTCCTGTTATGGCAGCTGACAAGTATTGTGGTGCATACTTCTGAAACTTTCTGGCAATCAATAGGAAAACCATAGCTGAGGAAATGAGAGAGAAGCAAACAAAAGTAGATATGTGTGCACTGCTGCTTGCCTCTAGTTTATCAGCACAGAAAGCAGAGCCTGAAACATAATTCTCATTTGTGAAGAAAAGCTAGAGAAATAGTGGCACATGCAGTAAAACAGAAAGCAAAACATTGGTCATCAACATACAACACAGCAGAGATTTCATGCCAATCAAAAATAAAATTCTACAGTGAACTGGAAAGAAGCTAAATTCCATGGTCAATGAATTCTGTGATTTGCAAATCTGGATTAGAGTAAGTGAGGCAGTTTGTGTCTCCGAGCTGTATTTTTAGACGTTGTGCAGGTTCAGTGGGAAATACTTCTTTAGGTTATTCTTGGTTCACATTTTCAAAGCTATCTTTGCATCCATGAGAGATAGAAAAACAAGTTTGTGACTACCTCCTTGAAGTTAACTTGCATACTTCTGAGGGCTTGTGATCAATAGTTGAAAAATCTCTAATTCTGTCATTTTATTATTCTCCTAGGAATCCACACTAAAAAGTGTCTTCAGTGCCTTATGGAATTTGTCAGCACACTGTACTGAGAACAAAGGTGATATACGTGCTGTTGATGGTGCTCTTGCATTTCTAGTTGGTACACTGACATACCAGAGCCAAACAAATACTTTAGCCATCATAGAAAGTGGAGGAAAAATATTAAGAAATGTTTCTAGCTTAATTGCTACTAATGAGGACCACAGGTGAATATACTTTCTATTTTTATAGTTGTGGTACCAAAAGTATATTCAATAGTTTGTATGACCAAGGCTTAATATGAATGCATGTTTTAAGTATAATAATTAAGCATTCATTTTTTAATTGACATGATAAGGCAAGTATTTAATTTAGATAACAGGAATATGCAAAAGGATTAATATATCTGCTGCTTGTTAAATGATTAATTGTACTAAAAGCTTTTCCTGGAAAGAGAGAGGAAATTAATAAGTTACTATCAGCCACCTGGAATGGTTTATATGGAGAGGATAGTGTGTGAGCAAACTGTCCATATTTGTATGGGATTTGATTAACATTCAGATGAAAACCTGATGAAAAAATAAGGTAAATTTGCACTGAAGAATTAATAATTATCCTTACTATGGGTTAAGCTTGCCTACAGCACAATAGATTTTTGTTTTCTTTTGTCTCTTATCCTTTTGAAATGCCACTTACTGATTTTTGGTTTTGATCACTCAACACCAGGCAAATCTTGCGAGAGAACAGCTGCTTACAAACCTTGTTACAGCATTTGAAGTCACACAGTTTGACAATAGTCAGTAATGCATGTGGGACCCTGTGGAATCTTTCTGCACGAAATGCAAAAGATCAGGAGGCACTGTGGGACATGGGAGTAGTGAGCATGCTCAAAAATCTCATTCACTCAAACCACAAAATGATAGCAATGGGCAGTGCTGCAGCTCTAAGAAACCTGACGACAAATAGGCCAGCAAAATATAAGGATGCCAACATTATTTCTCCAGGATCAAGCTTACCATCTCTTCATGTTAGAAAACAAAAGGCACTGGAAGCAGAATTAGATGCTTAGCATTTATCAGAGATTTTTGACAACATAGATTTAAGCCCAAAAGCATCTCACCATAATAAGCAGAGACATAAGCAAAATATATATAATGAATATGTTTTGGATTCCAGGCGACATGATGATGGGATTTGCACATCAGAGAGTTTTAATACTGGTCATACGACTGTACTTTCACCATATTTAAATGCTACAGTATTTCCCGTCTCCTCTTCCTCTAACAGAGGAAACATAGAAAACTCTCAATCTCAGAAAGACAGAAGTCTCAATAAGGATGGAGCAGTAGGTTTAAATAGCTATCATCCAGCTACAGAGAATACTGGGAACTTCTCTAAGAGAACAGGAATGCAGATTACTGCTGCAGCTCAGATTGCCAAAGTTATGGAAGAAGTAGCAAGCATGCATATTCCACAAGAAGACAGAAGTTCTTGTTCCACTCCTGAAATGCACTGTTTGACAGAAGATAGAAATGTCCCAAGAAGAACAGCTGCTGCCCATACTCACTCAAATACATGCTTTCCTAAATCTGAGAATTCAAACAGGACATGTCGTATGCTTTACACAAAACTGGAATACAAGAGAGCTTCAAATGATAGTATAAATAATGTCAGCAGCAGTGATGGCTATGGTAAAAGAGGTCAAATGAAACCTTCCATTGAATCTTATTCAGAAGATGATGAAAGTAAATTTCATAGTTATGGTCAATACCAAGCTGACTTGGCACATAAGATACATAGTGCAAATCATAAGGATGACAATGATGAAGAGCTAGACACTCCTATTAATTATAGTCTTAAATATTCAGATGAACATTTAAATTCTGGAAAGCAAAGTCCCTTTCAGAATGAAAGATGGGCAAGGCCTAAGCATATAAAACATTATGAAATAAAACAAAATGAACAAAGGCAGTTAAGGAGCCAAAATGAAACTTATTTCATGTACACTGAAAGTGAAGATGAGAAGCGGATGAAATATCAGTCACCTTTTGGACAGCAAGGGTGTGTTTCTTCTTTTAGATCAAGAGGATCCAATCGCTCAGAGCAGAGCAGAGTAGGCTCAACTCTTGGAATGAATCAGAAAGTAAGCCAGTCCTTGTGCCAGGTTGATGATTATGATAATAAGCCAACCAACTATAGTGAACGCTATTCTGAGAAGGAACAACACAAAAGATGAAGAAGATAGACCAACCAATTATAGCATAAAGTACAATGAAGAGGAACATCATGTTGATCAGCCTATTGATTATAGTCTAAAATATTCAACAGAAGTTCCTCCCTCTTCTCAGAAACCATCTTTTACTTTTTCAAACAGTTCATCAGTGCAAAGCACTAAAACTGGCCATATTTCCTCAAGCTGTGAGAATGTATCAACCCCTTCAGGTAGTTCAGAGAAACAGAATCAGCTTCACCCAAGTTCTGCACAGAGTAGAAGCAGTCATGCTCAAAAGACTGCCTCCTGTAAGACTCCCTCTATTAATCGGGAAACTATACAAACTTACTATGTGAAAGATACACCAATATGTTTTTCAAGGTGTAGCTCTTTGTCATCTTTGTCATCAGCTGAAGATGAAATAGGACATGTTCAGTCCACACATGTGACAGATGCTAATGACACATTACAGAAAGCAGAACTAAAGGAAAACAATGGGATTCTGCCTACAGAAGATGCAGTAAGTGAAGTTGCATCATCATCTCAGCACATCAGAACAAAATCTAGTAGACTTCAGACTCCTAGTTTATCTCCTTCTGACTCTTCTAGACATAAAGTTGTTGAATTTTCTTCAGGTGCCAAATCTCCTTCAAAGAGTGGCGCACACACTCCTAAAAGTCCACCAGAACATTATGTGCAGGAGACTCCACTCATGTTTAGCAGATGTACTTCTGTAAGTTCCCTGGATAGCTTTGAAAGTCATTCAATTGCTAGTTCGGTTCAAAGTGAGCCTTGCAGTGGAATGGTAAGTGGTATTATAAGTCTCACTGATCTTCCAGACAGCCCTGGACAAACAATGACTCCAAGCAGAAGTAAAACTCCATCCCCTGCTCAAGGAGCTCAAATAAAGAGTGAAGTAGCTAAAGGCAAAGTACCTAATGCAGAAAAGAAAGTCTGGTCCTAGACAGGTAGCTATAAATGAAGCTGTTCAACGGGTTCAGGTGCTGTCAGATGCTGATACATTATTACATTTTGCCACAGAAAGTACACCGGATGGATTTTCTTGCTCTTCTAGCCTAGGTGGTCTGAGTCTTAATGAACTGTTTGTACAGAAAGATGTAGAGTTAAGAATAATGCCTCCTATACATGAAAATGAACATGGAAATGAAGCAGAACCTGAACAGCCACATGATACAAAGGATAACCAAGAGAAGAAAGCAGAGAAGCCTACTGAAGCAGAAAAAGACATTATGGATTATTCTGATGGTGATGATATTGAAATATTGGAAGAATGTATTATTTCTGCAATGCCAACAAAATCTTCACGTAAAGCCAAAAAGCCTTCTCAAGCATCTGCTTCAAAAATATCTCCTGTAACCAGAAAACCAAGCCAACTGCCAGTTTACGAACTTTTGCCTTCACAAACTGGATTGCAATCCCAAAAGCGTGTGAGTTTTACACCTGGAGATGATATGCCACATGTATATTTTGTTGAGGATACACCAATAATTTTTTCAACAGCTACATCTTTGAGTGGCCTCACAATAGAATCACTACCAAATGACTTGGCCAATGTAGAGAACGCGGGTACAAGGGCAGAGTCAGGGGAGTTTGAAAAGAGAGGCACCATTCCTACAGAAGGTATAAGTACAGATGACTCTTGGAGAGCAAAAAGTTCAACTAGGACTGCCCCAGGACTGAATGATGACAAAACAGAAGAGGGTGATATTCTGGTCAAATGTATTAACTCAGCTATGCCAAAAGGAAAAAGTCACAAACCTTTCAGAGTGAAGAAGATAATGGATCAAATTCAACAAGCATCTTTATCTGTAAGTAACAAAAATCAGTCAGAATGTGATAAAAAAAGCCAACATCACCAGTAAAGCCCATTCCCCAAAATAATGAATATAGAGCATGTGTAAGAAAAAACACAGAGCCTAAAAGCTATATTAATGATGAAATAAGCTATTCAGAGAACAAAGACACAAAGAAACAGAATCTTAAAAATAATTCAAGATATTTTAATGACAAATTTCCAAATAATTAAGAGCGTGTAAAAGGAAGCTTTGCATTTGATTCCCTTCATTATTATATGCCTATTGAGGGAACTCCTTATTGCTTTTCACTGAATGATTCCCTAAGTTCTTTAGATTTTGATGATGATGATGTTGACCTTTCAAGGGGGAAGGCAGAATTGCGAAAAGGAAAAGCGAAGACAATAGAAACTGAAGACACTACTAATAGAGAACAGTCTTCAAATCAGCAACCAAGTAATAGGACACAAGTTTGCCAAAAATACCCAACAGGCAGAAGCCAACCTAAAACTTTCCTAATTCTTAAGCCAGGGGAGAAGAGTACATTGGAGTCTAAAAAAGTAGAATCTGAAAATAAGGGAATCAAGAATATTAGTGGCATTCCCAGAAGTGAATCTGCTTCAGAAGGATTAAACCAAATTCTCAATAGTGGTGGATCAAACAAAAAGGCTGAACTATCTAGAATGTCAACCACAAAATCTAACGGAAGTGAATCTGACAGATCTGAAAGACCTGTTCTGGTTCGTCAGTCCACTTTTATTAAAGAAGCTTCGAGTTCAGCTCTAAGACAGAAATTAGAAGAGCCTGCTTCATTCGAATCTCTGTCTCCTTACAGGTCAGGCTCTCCCACTAGGTCCCAAATACAGACTCCAGTTTTAAGTCCATCTCTTCCCAATATGTCTTTATCCACTCATTTAACTGCTCAGACTAGTGGTTGGCAAAATGTACCCCCTAATCTGAATCCTTCTGTAGAATATGATGGGAGACCAGCAAAATGTCATGACATAGCCCATTCTCATTCTGAGAGTTCATCTAGATTGCCAATCAATAGATCAGGAACATGGAAGCGTGAACATAGCAAGCATTCCTCATCTCTTCCTCAAGTGAGCACTTGGCAAAGAACTGAAAGTTCTTCCTCAATTCTGTCAGCTTCTTTAGAATCCAGTGAAAAGACAAAAAGTGAAAATGAAAAGCAACATGGAAGTTCTGTTTCTAGACACAAGCAAAGTAAAGAAAGTCAAGCATCAGCAAAAGGTACTTGGAGAAAAATAAAAGAAATTCCTCAAATAATGAATGATCCTCAGTATTCTTCCTCAGGTGCAACAAATTACTCTGATTCCAAAACTCTAATTTATCAGATGGCACCAGTCTGCTTTTCTGCATGAATAGAACTGATGGTTCATTTTCTGAAGTAATGATTAACATTTCTGCAGTCACATAATGTGCATAGATAGTTATGATGTAACAATTTACACTTTCTTTGTGCTCCACAAAAAAATGGACAACTGTGTAACCGTAAAACCTTGAACAAAATTATTCTACTTGAACTAGATTTTATCTTAAAGTAAGTAGAATGTTTTTGCTATGCTGTAACTTGTTGTATATTCTGGTACTTGAGGTGACGTGGCTGCTCTTCTATTAATGAGACATGGGTGATATCTCAACAGACGCTAAAGTGAACACTTCAGAATAAATTATTGCTATATGTAAATTGTATGTGTTACTTCTGCATTACATAAAACCAGTGTATTTTATTTTGAGATGTCACCTTATAATGCATTGTATAATGTGCGTACACTTAAGGCTTGATCCAGCAGAATCTTACACCTCCAATATTCACTCTTCTTTATCACTGACAAATGGCTGTTGTAGGATGTTTATAATCACAGCAGGATCAGGCCCTAGGTCTGAAATAGTTTCACACATCTCAGGTGCATAACAAGGTTAAAAGCAGGGTATTTCCAGAAAGCAAGCAGTGTAATTGTTTTCACAGCTGCAAGCCTGAAAAAATATTGGATTTTTTTAAAATGTTTTGTTTTACAAAAATCACTTTTAATAGGGGAAAATAATGTAGAATGTGAAATAGTGACTATAAGATGAAACTTTAATTCTATTTGAAATCTTAATGCATTATTTATTTTTAAAAAATATTATCAAGGGAAAATATTGCAAAAATCCCATGACAATAAATTTCTCTATCATAGTAGAAAAAGTATTATATGGAAACCTGGACATTTGCTGCCTCAAGTCTTTTTGATGTGAATATGGTTTGTTCTAAAACCTTTAAAATTATAGCCTGAATTTAGATGAGATTTGGTTCAACATAGAAATGCTTAGGAGAGAATATAACATTTGCCATTTTGTGTGTGACTGAATGAACCATTAAATGGTATCTCAGTTTTGTTGTATCTTAACTTGACTATTCTAAAGTTAGTATTCTAAATAATTGGTAATCAGGATTCAAAATGCCCTGATTTCAGGAAGCACTGACATAGAGCAATTTAACTTTACGGTATCTTTAACACAGTTGCAGACTGTACTGATACTGTAAAATCAGCTAATTGAAGAAACTTCTAAAACCCATTTTGGAGGTTTTAAAAGCAAGCATCACCTTTACTGATGAGCTGGCACACCCACGGGGATCATTCTGCCTAGTGGGGGGCCCCGAACAATTCCCAGACACAAGTTAAATCCACAGATCACACATATTCATTACATTTCCAAAAATTCTTTGCATATGTATTAAATTCCTTTGTTATTCAGCTAGTAACCTGCTTGCACTGGTGTCGCCACCTTTTCTTCTGAGAGCAAGGGCGTCTCCTACCCTTCTCCTGCTTATCTTAACAAATATCATTCTTGTGACTTAACACCTAGTAAGTGCCTAAAGTCTAACATCTGTGAACCTTATTCTTATTGACTTAGTAAATGCCTAAAATCTATGACCCTTATTCATATAGACTTATTTTACTACTGATTTCTGATTTTAGGTATCATTATCACATCTGTGGCTTTTGTACTTCATCTGATATTGAAGTGAATCTGGTTTTTACCTGAATTTCAGCATATGTCATGCACTGTTTATGAACAGAAATGAGATACTGTCAGCAGACAGAAATCAATTTAGATTAGTTTAAAAGCCAATACTAAAATATCTTTTTGGAAGAGGTGATATCCTTTTAAAGATGAAACAGATAGAGAGAGATTATGTGATTTTTTTTTAAGTCAAGACTTTGCATTGGAGTAGAATAGAGAACACCACCCCTGTTTTTAAAATGCAAGAAAATTTTTCTTATAAATGATATTTTTTTCTGCTGGGTTTTGAACTACTAATTTGAAGGTATACCACACAATCCAGGATTGTCACTTGACATCAGCTGTACACCTAAATCCTGTTGATTTAAGAGTTTTAAGTTAAATTGAATCCATATAAAGCAATTCTTATTTCAGTTTTATAACCAAATAATTTTATGTGTATCAAATACCAGAATGTCTTTGAAAATTATAATGGCTTCTCTAGTTAGTCTTGGAGGTACTTCATGACCATTAAAATTGGGAAGTTTCTCTTAATATCCTCATAACTAGCCTATATTTGTAGCAAAGATAGGTAAGATAAACTATCCAACTATAAGGATAGTGAAACACTAAAATATGCTTCCCATGGGAGTTTTTACATTTTCATTATAGAAGTTTTAAGAAGAGGTTTAGCAAATATCTCTCAGGGATGGACTTCAGTATATTTCATATTGCCTGTATGCAGAGATGGGCTTAGGTGACCTTTTGAAACGCCTTCCAAACCTACATTTTTCTGATTCTATATCTAAAATGCTTAGTACCCATTAAGAGCCTTTTTGAATATTTAAGGACATGCATGATGTTTGATTTATCTATTGGGATCTGGTGACGCCCATCTTGCCATTTAATTCCCAGAAACTGAATCTCTCGGGCAGGTCCCTTGACCTTACCTCTCTTTATGGCAAAACCAGCTTTCAAAAGAATTTGAATTATTCTCTCACCTTTCTTGAAGACTTCTGCTGCTGTATCACCCCATACAATGATGTCATCAATGTACTGCAGGTGTTCTGGAGCTTTACCTTGTTCCAGTGCAGTCTGGATCAGTCCATGGCTGTGTTTCCACCCCTGGGGCAGTCAAATCCAGGTGTACTGGATACCCCTCCAGGTAAAAGCAAACAGTGGCCTGCATTCTACTGCCAAAGGAACAGAGAAAAATGCATTAGCAATGTAAATTGTGGCATACCACTTGACTGCCTTTGACTCCAGTTCATATTGCAGTTCTAACATGTCCGGCACGGCAGCACTTAATGGTGGCGTAACTTCATTTAGGCCACGATAATCTACAGTCAGTCTCCATTCTCCATTAGGCTTTGGAATAGGCCATATAAGACTATTGAAAGGTGAGCGAGTCTTACTGATCACTCCTTGACTCTCTAGCTGTCAGTTTATGAATGGGGATCAGGGAATCTCGGTTGGTGCGGTATTGTCATCTGTGCACCATCATGGTAGCAAATGGCACCTGTTGCTCTTTGACCTTAAGCATTCCTACAACAGAAGGGTCATCAGAAAGACCAGGCAAATTAGACAGCTGTTTAATGTTCTCAGTCTCTACAGCTGCTATACCAAAGGCCCATCGATACCCTTTTGGGTCCTTAAAATACCCACTCCTTAGGTAGTCTATACCAAGGATGCATGGAGCATCTGGACCAGTCAAAACAGGGTCCCTCAGCCTTCAATACTGACAGATACTGACCCTTTATGATTCAATGGCATCATTGTACATTGTGCACCAGTGTCTACCAGGGCTTTATACTCATGTGGTTCTGACGCACCAGGCTGTTCCGTCCCAACAGATGGGATGAGGGATGAGTTAACTCTAGACGCGACACGCGCCCTGACTCAACAGATGAGACCAGGTATGAGTTAACTCTGGGTTAATTCTGCGCGGTTATGTGAAGTGAATGACAGACAATCACCTCCGGGGTCCAATTCAATTGTGAGTTTTACTAAAAGTACTTGTTGGAATATTGGTTACAGCGAATAGTGACTTGGCAAAAGCATAACGGAACTTATCAACACATTAACAGCAAAAATCCTACTACGAGCGGTGTATTGGCAACCATCAGTAGCTATAATATGAAATTTAACCAGAAATCAACAGCAGAGCTTAAAGATGGTGTTATCCTTATATGTTCAAGAGGGAAAGAGAGAAAGAGAGTGGTAGAGAGGGAAGGAAAACTAAGGTATAAGGGAGAGAGAGAGAGAGAGTGATATATATATGGAAGGAGAGACAAAGAAATGGGGGTATAGAGAAAAGGAGGGAAGGAAAGAGCAGAGAGAAAGGAAGAAAGGAGTGATCCAGTCTCTTACGGTCCCGTAGTGTGGATGACAGGACTTGTATGATGATGTGTGGCCTCGGTGTTCCACGGCAAGGATGCTGGGGTCAGGAGCACAGCGTCCTCCAATGTCTGGTTCAGAGTGAGGGTCCTCAGGGTGCTGGATTCCCTTGGTGAGGCCAAGCTGGTATTTCCTTCGGTGAGACTGGTAGGCCCCTCTGGTGAGGCCGAACTGGTATTCCCTACCTGTGCTGTTTTAGGTGAGCTTTTTATAGCTCCCAGAGTAGAGGAAAGTCTGGGGCGGGGAAAGTGGTGATTTCGAAAGAGGGACAAGTCTGGACAAGTCCTGGGCCACCTTGAGGGGTCTCCGCTTTGCCCCTTTGTGTCATGCAGAAAATCCAGGGGGAAGTGGTGATTGCAAAAGATCAACAAGTCTCCACAAGTCCCGGGCCATGTTAAAGGGTCTCAGCTTTTCCCCTTTGTTTGCCGAACTGGGCATATCAGGAGATGGGGCTATGTGCCCTCCAGCACATCCTCCATCTCTGGTGGGTCAGCCAGCCTGATCTGTGGCTCATTGTTGATATGCAGATCGCAGTTCCCCCTGCTCTGAATATGTCATCTCCTGGCTGAACTAGTCTCCCCACAATGCTTTCAGCCATGATCCTTATCAATACCCAACACAGGACACCGAATCCACAGAGTTCAATAAAGTCTGTTGTCATTGTCCCTCTCCTCCACCTGGCTAGAGGCAGGGCCCCACTGTGCTTTGCACAGTGTCTGGTAGAGAGACACAAGAATCCCTCCTACTCTGGCTGGAAAGCCTCCCACTGGAAACTGGGCAGTTTTTCTCTCGGGAGCTTTCTTTTTCAACTCACGTACTCGTTCCTGTAGGTCAGCAGTGGGCTTGCCATGCCAATTACTCATATCTTCTCCCTGGTCATGCAGAAAAAAACATAATTCACCTCGTGACATGTTGCATTTGTCTCGGGCTGATGCTGCAGAAGGTCATCTCTTCCCAGTATCTGTGGCTCAGGCCCGTGTATGTGACGAGTAGGTTCTGTCCTCCTTCTTGGACAGTTTGTCTCACTGTTTCTCCACAGCTGCAACACAGGCTTGTAGAGGAGAAGAAAGACTGTCTTCATACTGCTGCAACATGTCTGCTACTTCACCCACAGTTGATAGAACGTCCTTTGAAAGGGTGAGTAATCCTTAAGTGTGGGCGCAAGACGGTGGTGTGCTCTGCACAAACTTCTGCATTATACCTCGGGTACATGGCACTTCATCAGGATCTATAATTGTCTGTGGGTCACTGTAAATTATCTCTCGCACAGCCAGTTCTCTCAGATACCTAATACCTCTCTCCATAGTAGTCCATTTGGTTGGGTGGCATATGATATGTTATAAATGAAGACGAGTCTTTGAGCCAATTAATTAATTTTATTAAGCAAGCGAATTTAAAGCAAGCGGTAATTAGGCAAAACAGCGCTGGGTGACCGGGGGAAGCTCAGTTCCACCAATGGCACAAAACTCAACTTTTCATATGTGCTTATATATGTTATACACTTGTTCACGCGCTGGGACACCCTGACGAGTTAGCTCCTGGTTGGCTAGTCGACAGTGAAAGATGTTGCTGGGTGTCGCTTGGTGTTTCTGCCTCTGGAGTTCTGTTATCTGTTGCACCATCTGGGCGCTCTGTTATCTGTTGCACTATTTGGGCGCTCTGTTATCTGTTGCACCATCCGGCCATTGGCTTGGTTGGGGTCCGGCATCCGGCCATTGGCTTAGCTACTATTTTTTACAAAATATAATGAAACTTGCACAAGCGCGATTACTTCTTACAACGATATGCATAATATGATTGAACCCTACTCGATTTGTTCAACAACCTTGACCATTATCTATTACAATATCATCTTTTAAAGGGTACCTGATTTTTACTGCTGACAAAATTCTTCTCCAGATGCTTTGACTTGGTTTCTTCTTTGCAATTGCCTTATCAATGCCACCATCTCTGGCCAGGGATTCCAACTGACTGACTTCACTGCCATCTAAGTCCAAACTATTAGCCCCATTGTCTCAGCATCAAATGAGCCAAGTGACAATTGGCTTGCCTTCAGGACAGCTAAAGTCTTGTTTCACAGTCCTCAGCTCCTTCAGAGATAAGGAGCATTCTATTAGCTTGTCCTTTGCTGGTCGCTTTGTTTTAGAAGGACCCACTGATTGCTATGGTGTAGAATCCAGGGGTAGCAGTGGAAGGAGTTTAGAAAGGGCTATGGGAGAAGCTGTAGAAGGACCCTCTTTTTCCTCCTCTGATTCTTCTTTGTCATCACCTTGTTCTATTCCAGAAACAACCTCTCCCTGCTCTGTGGTAGAAGGACCCTCTGCTTCCTCTTCTTCATCTTCCTCCACAATGGATTTCAATTGTGCTTTCTTTTGCTTCCTCGTTTTTGGGGCAACCAATACTGCTGAAGTCTGAATGGCCACATTACATGTTGTGGGGGTTTGAGTGGATGCAGAAACTGATGTTGCAGTTGTAGTGGCTGCTCTATTCAAGTCAGGAACTGGAGCTGCTGCAGAGTCTGTCGAGAGGGGAGCACTAGCTGTCACGGACGTTGTAGCTTTAAAAGTGGCAACTCCTGTCGCAGGAGTTAGAATCGCTGCAGTACTCCTAAACAGTTTTATCAGCACCAAAAACTTGACACACATTCCAGAGACTAAATAATACCAACAAACTTCGCTCAAGGTCCAGGGATATTCAAAATTCCCAAAAGCATCTGTAATTTGCTCTAATGACACAGGCAGAAAATAGTTAAATAGCTCTCCTAAAATCTCACTTCTGAAACTGAGAAAACAAAAGGCACAGGTCTCTTTAATTTCTTCTGCTTCTACCGGAGAATTCCAAAAATGCATACTCCCAAAGTATGATAACAATGAGTAGAAATACATCATGGACTTAACTAAAATCACATAAATCAGTGATACACAACCCAGGAGCAAAGCTATTATAACAAGTTTATGTCTACTTCCAAAAGTTATGTTCTGCACAAAAACATAAACAAGAAGAATTAACCCCAAACAAGGCATTATTAAATCCAAATAGATTTGCAACAACATCCTTTAAAATCAAAACCAAACTCAAACCACAATCTGCTTTATGACCCGTAAAGCACACAGATCTATCGTTTCCCAAAGTTTCCTCCCACCAGAGGATTCACACACAGGCCGAGCACATCAAAGCCCAATGCTCTCTCACTTACGCTACCCGGTAAGCTGTTTACATTAATTGTCAGATACTGCTCAGAGCCCATCTCAGTCAAACCCCGTCCCTGGTCTGGCGCAATAAAATCTGTCACGATTTCTCATGCAAATCTGAGTCAAGGCACCAATAGAACCTGTCACGGTTTCTCTTATCCCCGTACGGGCCACCAATTAAATTTTGTCAGGGTTTAAGGCAAGGCAGCAATAAACCATGGCAGATGCTCCCTGTTACCCCCTCACTTTCCGCCACACCCTTCCTTTAGATCGGAAAGATAATAGGAAAGATAAGGAGGAAGGAAGAGAGACTTAGACTTCAAGTTGGAAGGTTTTAAAGAGTTTTACTAATGCTACTAATAAATAGAGAATATATATAAAAAATATACAAAACCAATCCTGAGTGCTCGATGTAGAGTTGGCGTCACTCCAGCAGCGGTGGAACTGGGTGTGCGGAGCTGGTGTGGCTCCAGCAGGTGCAAGGGCGAATTATCATGGACTCCACACAATCCAATGTGAATTCAAGCAAAGCCAATTCATTACAGAAACAAGCCTCCTTATATATACAGTTATTTCCTGATCACGTGCCCACGCTCCAAGCATGCACTAATTGATTGGGTATTGTCTATGTTCACGACCTGTCCACACGCCCGACTCTCACTGCTGATAGGTCTGTTGATTTACGTCATGTTTTCAGCTTTCCAAGGTGGCCTTGAAATTCCTTTGTGCCTGACTAGTTCAATGACAAATCTCTGTCTAATAGAAACCCATCCACATATTAACTTGAAGAAAATCCCTCAAATCTCCCACAGTTTACCCTTTTTGTTCTTGAACCAGTCAGGCCTTTTTTACAGTGCGCTGAATCATCTTTGAAATAAACTGCAACATACAACACATGATTAACAACATAATTACAATTACATATAATGCAGTTAAGCCTTACTTAATAACATCAAACAACTACCCACCTATTCCCAAGCTTTTAAACTGTTTGTCAAACCCTAATTCTACTACGACAATCTTCTTAATGTGCTGGTTTAGTTTGTCTAAAACACTATGAATAGATTCAGAATGATCAGACAAGTTAATATAACATGTTTTCTTGAATTCTTCACAACCATGACCTAGTGTTAAAAGTAAGAGATCTATAACTGTGCGATTTTGTAGAGTAGCATGCCTAATACTATCAACATCTACTATTAATTGAGTTAGTATCTCAGAAGTTAGATTAGCCTGTTTAAGAGACCAACAGCTTAACTTTGATATGTCTCCTAAAGCTTTACGAGCTGCTAGACTAGGGAGAAAGAGTGCAGTACACACTAGGGTAGGAACGTCCCATAATTTTACCTCATTTTTGCATTGACTGTCTAAGTGTAATATCGCCCTTTTGGCTCTCCTGCTGTTTGTTCAAATTGCCATTCTCCACAGAAGGTACAGCACCTGCTTGCTAATAGGATTGTAGACCACCAGGTCTGTGAGCATCTATAACACTGAATTAGGATCCACGGTTTACATCTGAAACAGTCCTCACAACTTATCTCCCTCCTGTCCGTCTGCATCTGTTAAATCTTTGTTGTCTTTATTCAGCCATGGCTTGACCCATTTCACGGGAATCCACTTTGATCCTTGGCCTGTAATGACAGAAGCATAACAGTTATTAATTGGAAAGGACATTTCCATTCACCTGTAACACCATCGCGCACTTGGACCTGAAACTGATTTTCCCTAAGGTCTGTCAGATGTCCTTTTAAACTTGTTCCATGGTGAATCATAGGTCCAGATCAGGGACATCACAAGGACACTCATCAACCAGATGCACCCGACGGACTACTACCCACTGCTGATCTTCCAGACAGATGGGGAGGAAGCTGCATCCCGCAGTCTGACGGGAATGAAAAAAGATTTCAAGGCCTTGGGATGGATGGTAAAAGAGTCTGGGGCTCAAGTGATTTTCTCTTCCCTCCTTCCAGTTTTGAGTGATGATGTGGGAGGGAATAGAAAAATCCAGTCCCTAAACAATTTGCTACAGGACTGGTGCTGCAGGCAGGGCTTTGGGTACTTTGATAACGGCTGGTTTTACAAGACACCAATCCAAACAGTGATACATGGGAAAGGTTTATATCAAAGGGGCAAAAGGATGCTGGGACAGGAATTAGCAGGGCTCATTTGGAGAGCTTTAAACTAGACTCGAAGGGGGATGGGGTGGTAGCTGGGCTTGCATCAGTAGGGCATCACTCTAGAGTTCATGAAGGCTGGGAGGCCCCCCATACCCCTGAGGTGAAATCGAAGTGCTCAGCTCGCTCTCTGAAATGCCTGTACACCAATGCGTGCAGCATGGGGAATAAGCAGGAAGAGTTAGAAACCTGTGTTAGGGCAGGAGATTATGACCTAGTGGCAATTATAGAAACATGGTAGAACAGCACACATGACTGGAATGTGGTCATGGATAGATATGTCCTTTTCAGGAAAGACAGGACAGCTAGGCGTGGTGGTGGAGTTGCGCTTTACATGAGAGAGCAACTACAATGTATTGAGTATTGTCCAGGCACGGATGAGGAGCGAGTTGAGAGTCTGGGTGAAAGTTAAGGGGCAGGCTGGCAAGGGTGGTACTATTGTGGGCGTCTATTACAGGCTACCAGATCAGGGTGAGGAAGTTGATGAGGCCTTCTACAGACAGCCGAGAGCAGCCTCACAATCACAGGCCCTGGTTGTGGTGGGGGATTTTAACTTCCCTGATGTTTGTTAGAAGGACTACTCGGCCGGCCAGACGCAGTCTAAGAGGTTCCTCCAGTGCCTTGATGATAACTTTCTGATGCAAAGGGTGGAGGAGCCAATTAGAAGAGGTGCATTGCTGGACCTCATCCTCACTAACAAGGAGGGTCTGGTTGAAGCAGTAAAGGTTGAGGGCTGCCTTGGCTGCAGCAACCGTGAGATGGTGGAGTTCAGGATCTCATGTGGTAGGAGCAGGATAGCAAGCAGAATTGCAACCCTGGATTTCAGCAAGGCAAACTTTGGCCTTTTCAGGCAATTGCTAGGGGAAATCCCATGGGCAAGGCTGCTTGAAGGTAAAGGAGCCCAAGATAGTTGGTTAGTGTTCAGGGACTGTTTCTACCAGGCACAAGATCAGAGCATCCCGACACGTAGGAAGTCAAAGAAGGGAGCCAGGAGACCTGTGTGGTTAAACAGGAAGCTGCTGGGTATGCTCAAGTGGAAGAGAAGTGTTTATAGATCATGGAAGGAGGGGCTGGCCACTTGGGGAGAATATAAGGCTGTTGTCAAAGGATATAGGGAGGCAACTAGGAAAAATAAGGCCTCCTTAGAATTACACCTGGCGAGAGGGGTCAAGGACAACAGAAAGAGCTTTTTCCAATACGTGGCAGATAAAACTAACACCAGAGGCAATGTAGGCCCACTGATGAAGGAGGTGTGTGCCCTGGTGACAGAAGACACGGAGAAGGCAGAGTTACTGAATACCTTCTTTATCTCTGTCTACTCTGCCAGAAGCTGTCCTGAGGAGCCCCATACCAGAGGAAGGCAGGAAAATGGAGGAGTTAGCCTCGGTTCATGAGGACTGGGTTAGGGAGCAGTTAGGCAATCTGGACATCCATAAATCCATGGGTCCGGATCGGATGCACCCACGGGTGCAGCCCTATGGAAAAGGAGTTGTGGGGTGTCCTGGTTTTGTTAAAAACAAGACCAGTTCTCTTTTAGTGAATTTTCCTTTCAGCTTAGTTCTTCTAAGTAACTGTACTTTTCTGAATTTAGCTGCATGTTTTCTCAGACACTGCGCTCTGGAGCTGATAACAGTAGCAATGGTATGCAGAAGAGCCCCAGGTTTAGATTTATTGCTATAGCAGCCAAGGATGCTGGTAAAATTTTGCACATCCTGTAAGTGAGAGGGGCATATTTGCAAGGAGGGGCAGACAAAACAGGTGACTAAAACTGACCAACTGAGTATTCCATCCCATACACGTCATACACCCTATAAAAGTGGGAGATCACGAGGGTCTCGCTCTCTCTGACCATGGCCAGCATCTGAAGAGGACCCTGCCTGTCGTGCCTGCGATCCAAGGCCTGGTTCCAGACCCTGCATCCCTGAATCCATTTCTAGTTTACTGCGGAGTCCAGCCCAGGACTTCTGGGTGCCTGCCTTGCAGCCGCTGGAGCCACGCCAGCTCCACATCAGGCAACCCTGTGCTACCCCGGGAAATTCAAGATTGGTTTTGTATATTTTGCATTATTTTCTCTATTTATTAGTAGCATTAGTAAAGCATTTTAAACTTTTCCAGCTCGTAAGTCTCTCTCCCTTTTCCTCCTATTACCTTTCCTTAGCGGGGAGGGCAGGGGGTTAACTGAGAGCATCTGCCACGGTTTATTGTTACCCTGCAGTAAACGATGACATGGGGTACTGGTGGATGAAAAATTGGACATGAGCCAGCAATATGCACTTGCAGCCCAGAAGAAGGCTGCATCAAAAGGAGCGTGGCCAGCAGATAGAGGGAGGTGATTGCCTCCCAAGATGAGAACCAGAGGGCCAACCACCTCAAGAGTACACACAGCTCCGGTAGATCTTTCTGCGTGGGGTATAAACAGGAATAATTAGAGATCTATGCGTGTTCACAAGGCCACGATCTCATTGCTGGTACGGAGACGTGGTGGAACAGCTCACATGACTGGAATGTTGTCATGGAGGGCTGTGTACTTTTCAGGAAAGACAGGCCAGCAAGGTGAGGTGGAGGAGTTGCACTTTGTGAGAGAGCAACTCAAATGTCTTGAACTCTACCTAGTGGGGGATGACAAGCGAGTTGAATCCTTATGGGTAAAAATTAAGGGACAAGCTAATAAGGGGGACACTGTTGTGGGTGTTTACTGCAGGCCATCTGATCAGGAGGAGGAAGTTGATGAGGCTTTCTACAGACAGCTGGAAGTAGCCTCACAACCACATGCCCTGGTTCTCACGGGAGACTTCAGTCACCCTGACATCTGCTGGGTAGGCAACATAGCTAAGCACGCACAGTCCAGGAGGTTCCTACAGATCATTGATGACAACTTTTTGACACAGGTGGTGGAGGAAGCAATGAGGAGAGCCATGCTGCTGGATCTTGTCCTAACAAACCAAGAAGAACTGGTTGGAGATGTCACAGTTGGGGGCAGCCTTGGCTGCAGCAACCATGAGATAGTAGAGTTCAGGATCCTGCGTGGAGGACGCAGGACAATAAGTAAGACTAAAACCATGAACTTCAGCAGAGTGAACTTTGGCCTCTCAAAGGTCCTGCTTGGAAGAATCCCATGGGTTAGGACTCTAGAAGGTAAGGGGTTCCAAGAGAGCTGGCTGATATTCAAACATCGCTTCCTCCGAGCCCAAGACCGATGCATCCCTATAAGAAAGAAATCAAGTAAAGGGAGTAAGAGGCCAGCATGGATGAGTAAGGAACTCCAGTCAAAACTCAGGTGGAAGAAGGTTGTTTACGTAATGTGAAAAAAGGGACAGACCACCTCGGAGGAATACAAGGAGGCCGTTAGAGTATGCAGAGATGCAGTGAGGAAGGCCAAGCTCCACTTGGAAGCAAATCTGTCCAGGGATGTCAAAGACAACAAGAAAGGCTTTTTCAAGTATATCAGCAGAAAAAAGGAAGGCTAGGGAAAATGTAGGTCCATTGCTGAATGAGGAGGGTGCCCTGGTGATGGATGATACAGAGAAGGCAGAGTTACTGAATGCTGCCTTTGCTTCCACCTTTATGGCTAAACCTGGCCCTCTGGTATCCCAGACCCTAGAGATAGAAGAGAAAGTCTGGTAAAAGGAAGGCTTTCCCTTGGTTGAAGAAGAACAGGTTAGAGATCATTTACACAAACTGGACATCCACAAATACATGGGGCCTGATGGGATGGACCCACGAGTGCTGAGAGAGTTGGCAGACGTTATTGCAAAGCCACTCTCCATCATCTTTGAAAGGTCCTGGAGAACAGGAGAGGTGCCTGAGGACTGGAGGAAAGCAAATGTCAGTCCAGTCTTCAAAAAGGGCAAGAAGGACAACCCAGGAAACTACAGGCCAGTCAGCCTCACCTCCATCCCTGGAAAGGTAATGGAGCAGCTCATTCTGGACGTTATCTCCAATCTCCAAGGATGTGGAGGAAAAGAAGGTTATCAGGAGTAATCAGCATGGTTTCACCAAAGGGAAATCATGTTTGACCAACCTGATAGCCTTCTATGATGGTATGACTGGCTGGGTAGACACAAGAAGAGCAGTGGACGTCTTACCTTGACTTCAACAAGGCTTTTGACACCGTCTCTCACAGTTTCCCCATAGGTAAGCTCAGGAAGTGCGGGTTGGATGAATGCATGGTGAGATGGATCATGAACTGGCTGGATGGCAAAGCTCAGAGGGTTGTGATCAATGGTGCAAAGTCTGGTTGGAGGCCTGTAGTTAGTGGGGTTCCCCAGGGGTCAGTATTATGTCCAGTCCTGTTCAACCTGTTCATCAGTGACCTGGATGAAGAGACTTAGTGTACCCTCAGCAAGTTTGCTGATGATACCAAACTGGGAGGAAGGGTTGATACACCAGAAGGCTGTGCTGCCATTCATCAAGACCTGGACAGGCTGGAGGACTGGGCAGAGAAGAACCTGATGAAATTCAACAAGGACAAGTGTAGGGTCCTGCACCTGGGGAGGAATAACCCCAGGCACCAGTACAGGTTAGGGTATGACCTGTTGGAGAGCAGCATTGCAGAGAGGGACTTGGGAGTTCTGGTGGAACACAGGTTGACCATGAGTCAGCAGTGTGCTCTTGTGGCCAAGAAGGTCAATGGCATCCTGGGGTGCATTAAGAAGAGTGTGACCAGCAGGTTGAGGGCGGTTATCCTCCCCCTCTACTCTGCCCTGCTGAGGCTGCATCTGGAGTACTGCATCCAGTTCTGGGCTCCCCAGTTTAAGAAGGACAAGGAATTACTAGAGGGAGCCCAGCGGCAGGCTACAAAGATGATTAGGGGCCTAGAGCAGCTTTCTTATGAGGAGATACTGAGAGAGCTGGGTCTGTTCAGCCTGGAGAGGAGAAAGATGGGAGGGGATCTCATCAATGTTTATAAATATCTAAGGGGTGGATATCAAGAGGATGGGACCAGACTCCTTTCAGTGGTGCCCAATGACAGAATGAGGGGCAACAGGTGCAGACTGAAGCATAGGAGGTTCCATCTGAATATGAGGAAAAAATTATTTACTTCGAGGGTGCCAGAGCCCTGGAACAGGCTGCACAGAGAGGTTGTGGATTCTCCTTCTCTGGAGACATTCAAGACCTGCCTGGACACATTCCTGTGCAATGTATTCTAGGTGAACCTGCTTAGCAGGTGGGTTGGACTAGATGATCTCCAGACGTCCCTTCCAACCCTAACCATTCTGTGATTCTGGGAAATTAATTTAAATTTTTACCAATCAAATCAGCATAAGATAATGAGAAATAAAACCTAAATTTTAAAACACCTTCCCCCCACCCCTCCCTTCTTCCCAGGCTCAACTTCACTCCCAGCTGCTCTACCTCCTCCCCCTGAGCAGTGAAGGGGGACAGGGAATGGTGGTTGCAGTCAGTTCATTACACGTTGTCTCTGCTGCTCCTTCCTCCTCATGCTCTTCCCCTGCTCTGGCGTGGGGTGCCTCTCAGGGGGAGACAGTCCTTTACGAACTTCTCCAATGTGGATCCTTCCCATGAGTTGCAGTTATTCTTGAACTGCTCCAGCATGGGTCCTTTCCAACATCTTCCCCCCTGAGCAGTGGAGGGGGACAGGGAACTGGGGTTGCAGTCATTTCATCACACATCTCTGCTGCTCCTTCCTCCTCACACTCTTCCCGGGGCTCCTGCTGGCTTCTCTGGGATCGGTTGCATCACTGTACTGGGTGCCTCACAGCACCCATCTGTGTCACTCCGGATTTGGGGATCTGAACCTGACTCCGTTTCAATCGGATTTTCATGGGCCAGTGAAAGCTCAATGGATGCTGCCAGAACTGTGATGCTTTCCAAGGTGTGGGCCTCTCTTTCAGGGTGAATGCATTCCAGGGTGTCCAGCCCTTCACAAAGAAAAGAGAACTCTCCCTGCCAGCGTGGGTTCCCTCTCCACAGGGTCCCAGCCTCCTTTGGGCACATCCACCTGCTCTGGCATGGGGTCCTCCAAAGGCAGCAGGTGGATATCTGCTCCACCATGGACCTCCATGGGCTGCAGGGGGATAACCTGCTTCACCACGTTCTTTTCCACAGGCTGCAGAGGAATCTCTGCTCCAGCACCTGGAGCACCTCCTCCCCCTCCTTCTGCACTGACCTTGGTGTCTGGACAGCTGTTTCTCTCACATATTCTCACTTCTCTCTCCCAGCACAGCATTTTTTTCCCCCTTCTTAAATATGCTATCACAGAGGTGCTACCACTGTTGCTGACTGACTCAGCTTTGGCCAGCAGTGAGTCCATCTTGGAGCTGGCTGGCACTGGCTATGTCAGACACAGGGGAAGCTTCTGCCATCTTCTCACAGAAGCCACCCCTGTCGCCCCCCTGCTACCAAAACCTTGCCATGCAAACTCAATACAGTCTACCAACAGTCTTCTTAAATCCTAAACTGGACAAAGCAAATTCCAACAAAAGTTGTTTCAGTGCCAAACTAAGAACTAGTATTGCCTTTGTTGTCCCTAGAGATTTCACTTCATATAACCAAGAATTACATGAGGCTTTTTGAGCAAAGCACCAAATTTAAGAATTCATTCATTGTTATGTTCCTGTACTGGTTTCGGCTGGGATAGAGATAATTTTCTTCCTAGTAGCTGGTATAGTGCCATGTTGTGGCTTTAGTATGAGAAGAATGTTGATAATATACTGATGTTTTGTTTGTTGCCAAGCAATGTTTATACCAAGTCAAGAACTTTTAAGCTAGAAGGCTGGAGATACACAAGAAGCTGGGAGGGGGCACAGCCAGGACAGCTGACCCAAACTGGCCAAAGGGATATTCCGTACCATATGATGTCATGCTCAGTATATCAATTAGGAAAAAAGTTAGATGGGAGATTGCTGCTCGGGGATGGATTGGGCACTGATTAGTGGGTGGTGAGCAATTGCTCTGTGAATCACTTGTTTTGTATATTCTGATATTATTATTGTGGTTATTTTATCTTCCTTTGCTGTCTTGTTGAACTGTCCTTATCTCAAACCATGAGTTTTGCTTTTTTTTTTCTTTTTTATTCTCCTCCCCATTCCACTGGGGGGGAGGAGTAAGCGAGCGGCTGCGTGGTGCTTAGTGGACAGCAGGGATTAAACATGACAGTCCATTTTGGCACTAAACATGGGGTTCGAAGGGTTTGAGATAATAACAGATTAACTAGAGCATATTAAGGGATTTATATCTGTTTAAAGTTACAGGTCACAATATTAATTCTTCTGTTCTTGATATTAGTTTATTTGATCTGCACCATGCTCTTGTTCTTTTGTTGTACATGTTAAAGGCTGATGTTAGCTCTTGCAATTTGCTGTGCTCTGTAGTGATTAGTGATGTTTTTCCTGGGAGATCTGTTATTAAAACAATGATCTTGAGCTTAATCTGGTATTTGAGCTTTGTACTGAAGCCATTACTGTACTTCAGGTACCATCTCATGGAGACAATTAGCAGTTATACTACTGGGAAGTTTTTTATGGAGGAAATACAGAATGGCACCTTCACTACCTTCTGTGATGTTTCCTACTTCATTACAATAACTTTTCAGTATTTTGAACATCCTTGGGTAGTTAAAATACTTCTATCAGTATTTCTTGGGAATATTGTTGCAGTTTTGTTGAAGGTTAGCAAGCAATTTAAGAATATCATCCAGAGATCTGCCCTGAGGCTGGATAGTTATGAGTCACAGGGTGCATGGAATAGCATGGGCAAATGCCTAGGATAGTGAGCACCTCCAATGTTTGGGAACTTCACCCCTAAACAAGTGCAGAATCCTGATAAACTAGTAGAATATTTGGAAGAAGTATGCTGTCGCCCCAGCAATTCCAGAGACACAAATCACTGCAATGTGCTGGGGCCTGCCCCGTGCCTACTGAGCCCTGTTCAACACTATTCGGTACCTTCAAAGGGAAGAGAGGGTGTATGGGTCTGGCGACAACACGACTGTCATGGACATGGTATGTTATGCCTTAAACAGCTGTTTTTTGCAACTTCTGGCAGGGAGGAAGAAATAAGTGCTGTGGAGGCAGGACTTATCTCTTCCTTGAGGCCTACCTATTCTTTGAAAAACAAAGGCATCAGTCTTTGAGATAAAGGCATTAACGGTGCACTTATTAAAACTGAAGTTGTACATGACGGCAAAGATGCTGAACCTGCAGTTGTCACTAAAGAGATACCCTATATGGTCACTGAACTAGCAAAGTTACAGGAAAAATATAGTAGACAGGCCAAGGAGACTGAATATGTGTGGAGCGTCTCCCTGACTGGTGGGGACAGAATAAGGCTTTCAGAGGAGGAGGCTCAAGCATATTGGGGTCCCGGCGTATTTTTAACAGTAGAGGATGAATGGGAGCCCTGGTCCCTGACCCAAAGAGAGACGTATTGGGCTGGAGGATTAGACCCCTTGGAGAGGGGAGACCCCTTCTCATGGGCTCTAGAGAGGAAATTACCAGCCCTCCAAAGTCATGAAACTTCTTACGCAGCCCCCAGTAAGTGAGCTGGGGGATGGCCAATGGGTATATTTTAGACAGCTTGCTGAAAACAAGCAAGGGGATCTGCTGGCAACTTTCCCTCTTGGCCCTTTCAAAACTCCAGTCACTTTCCTGGGAGACACAGGAGCCCAAGTGTCTGCTTTAAATTCCAACACTGCGGACCAGAGTGGAATTGTCCCTGACAAAAAACAGATATGGGTTACCGATGTGTTTGGATATTCCAAGCCCCAGCCCACGGCTCGAGTAAAGTGTTAGCTGCCTGGAGACACTGTTATAGTTGTAACTAAGTTTTGTAAACTATATCCAAGATTCTTACCTTATCTTGAGGCTTTGCAGGTTGTATACAAAAAGAGAACTGAAAGTTAGTCCTCAGTTAGTCCTTATCTTATCTTGAAAGGATAGGATGTGCTGAGAAGGCGCATCTAAGAAATCCAAGAATTCTACATGATTTCACAATGAACATAGGAATAGTGCGCATGTGCGGTGACAAAAGGTGAAAAGTACATGGGCGAAGAAGACTCCTTACTTCATCCTGAAGACCTCCTGAACGACCACCAGAGGACACTGCGCATTCTTAGAGTAGTTCCAAGGTGTTGCAACTGATATTGTGAAATAGTTGTGTAATCTGATGAATATGCAATACATACGTTGTAATCCTAATGAATATGTATGTAACCAAATTGTATAAATGTAGTGGAGTTTGAATCAGTGGTCGAAGCCAGCTTTGAGTGCGAACGCCTGGTTTCCCAGCGCTGAAATAAAAGCACTGCATATAACTACGTCCGTGGTTATGTGTCTCGTTTGCTAACAACACCACTCCCACTGAGACCACTATGATACTGGGAACTCCCACAAATATTCTGGGGTTGGATTTATTGAAAGGGAAAGCTTGGATGGATTTGGCAGGCAGGGAAAGAAAGTTCCGGTCTCTGGCAGTCCTGATAAGTCTTTTGCAAACTACTCCTGCCCTTCCCCCATCCAAAACTGTGAATGTGAAACCTTATCCCTTGCCACTGCAAGTGAGAGAAGGGATTACTCTGATGATAAGAGAACTGCAGGAGTAGGGAGTTGTGGGAACAGCAGGATGCGTGGTTCCAGCCGTTTGGATGATAAAGGAAGATCAGTACTAACATGACCATCTGGAAAGTCAAAGAAGAAAAAATACTAACATGATTAAAGCACAGCAATTAGTCAAAATATAAAGGGCCTTGGACAGGTTGTACAGAAGTATGTTTTTCATGATTGTAAGGAATTATAGACCCGGCTTGTGAGAATGGTATCTCGGGCTGGAACACCGCCCTCAAGGATGTGTGATGTGTGAATGTTGTTGGGCCAGGGCTGCGAATGAGTGGGAACGTGACTAAAAACAGTCACAACATGAGTGTGGTGTGTTTGGAATAACAATTATTGAAAAAACATCCTGTCTAACCTCTTAGTCCAGGCCCGTATCTGTAAATCTATAAATTGAGAATGGCTAATAGAGGGTCTCAGCTTGGCTCAGCTTAGCTCTTCCTGGCTCTGTGCTCCCTGCTGAACATGACCTCTGTCTGCGTGTGCATCTTTGTCTGGTCCCCGTGTGTGTCGTTCTTCATTACTGCAAATGTTGCCCTTTGTGTGTCTGACTCCTGTGAGGCTCTTCATTGAGCAGTGTGTGTGGCGGTGACCACGCAATCCGACGGGTGAGTAAATTTTATTTGTGGCCACAAGTCCCTGAGTGTAACGGGGACAGCAACCCTCATTGAACAAGTGAGTTACAGGATTGCGTTAGTATGGGGCAAGCTGCTTCTCAGGAACATAAGCTGTATCTTCGGGTTTTACTGCAGATATTACGTTTTTCTGGGTATCATCTTTCTGAGAAACGAGTCGCTTCGCTTCTGGTATGGGTGAAAGAGAATTGCCATTGGTTTCCGAGTGATGGGACATTTGACAGTAGAATTTAGAAAAAGTTCGGGGAATATCCACAAAACACAAACGAATTTAGGTTTTGAAGTTCCTGATGATTTGCATGTAACTTGGCAAGTTGTGTAATCTATGCTATTGCAGCTGCAGCCAGCAAAAAGGGGAGGATGGAAAGCAAAACATAGATGAGCAAGTTGTTAATGATTTGAGTCCTGACAGCACTAATCCTTTTGATTCAGGACCTGTAGATCTTGAAAAATATGACCTCTGTCTGCATGTGCATCTTTGTCTGTGTCCCCATGTGCGATGTTCTTCATCAGCGCAGGGAGTAATCATTCAGACTCACTCTCTTTATAATTCCCCACTTTGGCCATTTTGCAAATCAAATGGGAAATGGAGACTAACCATTGACTACTGGCTTTTAAACACAGTGGCTGTGCCTAATATAGCCGAACTGATCTCCACTATACAGGAGCAGTCCTATCAAATCCTAGCCACCATTGATGTGAAGGATATGTTTTTTTAGGTACCTTTACAGGAAAATGATCAAGATAAATTTGCATTCACATGGGAAGGTATAGACTGTGCCTCAAGGGTACAGACATTCTCCCACTTTGGCACATCATGCTCTGTGTCAGCATTAGCAGAAATCACCCCTGAGGAGGGAGTTAAACTGTACCAATACATTGACGATATATTGGTGGGCGGATCTGATGTCGATGCAGTAGGACAAACCCAAATGAAAATAATTACCCTCCTGGAAAAATTTGGACTTCAGATTCCGACAGAAAAAGTACAACTCTCCTCTTCTGAAGTAAAGTTTGTAGGTAAATGGTGGAGAGGAGGGGCAGTGTGTATTCCTCCTGAAACCTTGACCACCTTAGAATAGATAAAGATCCCAGAGAATAAAAAGGAGCTGCAACATGCCCTAGGCCTACTGGTATTCTGGAGGAAGCACATCCCACATTTCCCTATCATAGTTCATCCCCTGCATGATTTAACACATAAAAAAGCTACCTAGGATTGGACACCTATTCATGAGGAAGCCTTAAAGTTGTTAGTCTTTGAGGCAGGGGTATATCCAGCTCTGGGCTCAATACACCCAACAGATCCAGTCCAAATTGAGTGGGATTTTGCAGTCCATGGAGCATCTATACACATGTGGCAGTAGGGACCAGAAAGTCCAACCCGCCCCATTGGGTTTTATTCAAGCAGTTTTAAAGATGCAGAGAAACCATACTCAATCTGGGAAAAAGGCCTTTTTGTGGTCAGTTTAGCCTTGCAGGAAGCTGAAAGAATTATACAACAACAGCTAATCATCTTATGGGAACCTTTTAAAGTTTTAAAGCCTGTATTGGCTGGCACCCCACCCCCTGTGGGAGTTGCACAATGCGAAACAGTCAGGAAGTGGTATGCCCAGTTAGAACATTACAGTCGCATATATCGAGTGGAGGAGGGGGTGCTCAAGACACTTCAAATACAGGAGGGATCATCTGCTTCCCCAGATAAGGAAACACTCCATTCCTACATAAAGGAAGCCCCTTCATCTGAATCTCACCTGAAAAATGCGTGCTCCACTTCTCTTCAAAGAGAGAAGGGAAAACATGAAAGTATCGGGCAGTAGCTCTGCATGTTGATTCCAGGGAGTGAATTATAAGAGAAGGGCAGAGGAGGGCTCAGGTAGGAGAACTGACAGCAGTTTGGAGTGTAATAACAAGAGAAGCAGACAGTACTGAACCCGTGTATTTTTACATGTATTCATATGCCGTATTCAAAGGATGTCCCGAGTGACTCCCCTTTTCGTAACAGAATTAGTGGGAAATAAATTGAGTGCCTGTCTGGCAGAGGGAAAAGTGGGAAGAGATAGTAGTTGTGGCCAAGCAAAAATCCATACAGGTGGGATTGGTGGCTGCCCACCCATGGGAGAATCAACCAGCTCACATCTGGAATAACCAAATAGACTCACTCACCCGCTTGGCTACGATGGCAAAAGAGGGAGGAGAAATGGGAACACCTATTAGAGTGGCTGCATGTCAAGCGTGGACACCCAGGAGTCAGAGACCTTCTCAAAAAAGCTGGGAGTAGAGGATGGCCCGTCACCCAAAATCTATGTAGCACAGTAATTTCTGCCTGTGGTCTATGCTGTATTAGACTAGAAAAGCACCCTTTGCAAGATCCTCTGCTCCATCCTGCAGGATGGGAAAGGACTATGGGAAACCTGGCAGGTCGATTACATAGGACCTTTTAAGAGATTAGAAGGGAAATGTTAAGTGCTTGTTGGAGTGGAAGTAGTATTAGGACTTGTTCAGGCTGGAGCAGTGTCACGGACCACTGGGGAAAACACAGTGAAAAAGTTAAAATTGTGGTTTAGTTTCTTACCAAAACCCAAATCGATTCAATCAGCCACTTTACTGCTGGGGTGGTCCAGGAGTGGGCAAAAACTGAAGGAATACAGTGGACATTTCATACCCCTTACTATCCCCAAGCTAATAGTATAGTAGAAAGAACGAATAGTCTCTTAAAACATTTTCAGAAACCCCATGATCCTGGATGGTCTGTGAAACTCTCAGAAGCTATGACCAAAGTAAATGATTGCTGGTGAGTTAAAGCATGTCCTCGAATTACTGAATTTTGCCCTAAATCTCCATCTCTACTCCCTGGGGTGAAAGAAACTAAAGACCCCAAAAAATCCTCTCCATTATCCTGGACAACCTGTCCTAGTTGAACTCCCCAATGTGGGGCAAGTCCCTCTGGTACTAAAACCCCCTTTCAATAAATATGCCTGGGTGGCCACTGATGCCCATGGCGGGGAGCATAAAATCAATACTAGGTGGATTGTTGCCTCTTTCTAAAGCCAGTTCAGTGAAGGATCGAGCTTTTTCCTTTTTCTTTCCTTGCAGGGAAAAGAGGAAAGAAACTGATCTTCGCCTGTCAAAAGTGCCTGCTTTATCAAGGCACATGTTAGCTTTCAGCCTCTGCTTAGTAGTTTTGGTTGTTGGTTTGATTGTACTTTTAGCATGTATATGTCATTTTGGTTTTGGTTCTGGGCAGTTTTCTCTTTCTTCTCCTCTATCAGTCAAGGAGAGGAAGGAGGGAATGGAAACAATAATTCTCCAAATCTTGCATGGAAATTGATTCAGGGATTTATGAGAGTTTGGAACCACACCAGTCAGGGAATATATATGGCCAAGGGATGAGATTTTTTGTTACCCCACTGAATGGAACTCTTGATCTAACAAAAAATCAGACTTTAGAGACTCCCTATGTTTGTTTTCCTGCTGAGTGGGATTGGGACATGAAGGATGGCACAACAGGCCCCATTCAGTGGAGAGCAGACTGTCTCCTAACAGAGGGTTATCATTTTCCGGTACGGAGTCCCAAACATTACCCCAGGACTAAATGTCGTTGCATATAATTCAAGGGGCAATTTTGAGGAAAAAAGGATTAATGCCTCCCACCCACAACTAAACATTACCTGTAAGACATCTCGAATTGGGACTTAACGAGCTGTTGTGTTCCAAAATGTATTGATCCTACTGGGAGACTATAGCCTCTTGGGAGATAACTATATCTTGCTTAGCTCCATTTTTCCTTTTGACCCCTTTTTCCATTCTCTTAAGCAACCTGACTATTATGAGGCTCATTATTCTTTGAATATAACTCTCCCATGGTGTATAGAACTTCCCCATTAATTAGGAACAGAACAAAGAAGTTTATCTGGTATTCAATGGATGTGTGGTCATGTGTAAATCCTGTTTTGAAACCTTCAGAATATATAAATTCCCCTCACCAGGATGTTTCTGACCTTTTTCAGTGTCAGAAAGTTATTAACTGTAGCACTGGTCCTGGAATTCCACCTAAAACATGGTTGTTAAAAGGTGCATGTGTTTGATAAGAGATATGCGTATGTGTTTGGGTTAGCCCTCTGATGGCTTTGGGAATCAAGATCCTCTATGCAACCCAACTTATAATCCTACCTTAGACAGAACAAAGTCTAGGTACTGTGAGGTACCACACACACACTATCCTCTGAAAAGTCTGCCTCTTTCTACAAAACCAGACATTCATCTCATAAACTATATCGATATTTGGACTTGCCAAACAAGTATATATCCTGTACCATTTGGATCGGCTTGAGGATGTTCAAATGGAAAATTTTATTCATATTGGACCTTGGAGCAACATGCAGAGTTGCAGTGTGATGGAGTAATACCTTCACTCTGCCCAAATAGAGTGTTTAATTTTACTGTCCCTCAGAGATGGACATGTTGACAAGCCGAGAAACCAACTAAGCAACTCAATCAGACAATATAAGGAGTTATTATTATACCACAGGACAAACATTATCTTTGGTATTAGAAAATATCTTTGCTCCATATCTAACTCTCAAATGACATCAATTTGTTCTAGAAAACATAACCTGGCAAGTCCACGTATTGAAAAATTGGACCAGATATGCTTCTGGAGAATTAAATTTGCAAGTCCAACGGGTATCGAAAATGACACTTCAGAATTGCCTAGCTCTAGATATGTGAAATGTTGAATCTAACTGAGGGAGACCTCTATAGAAGAAGCTCGTGCCAAGATGAAAGAAATTGCTCATCAGACTTCTGAACTGTTCCATGTGCTCCAAACAAACTGGTTCAATGGATTCTCACCTGGATCCTGGTTTATCTCTCTTTTACATTCTTTGGGACTCACCGGGTAGGGAAAACGGTTAGCACAAATTCGAATAACCCTGTTAATTGGATTACTGCTTTTGATGATGGGCATAGCCATGGTTAAGTGTATGATTACTTGCTTGCTTTCCTCTGCCTCTTCTCTCTTTACTCCTTCTGTTTGCTATGTAAGAATCACCACTCTAGAAGATGACCTCCAAGAAGCACCCAAGTTGTCTGTTTGAGCCACGGGATGGAGAAAATGGTTTGGATGCAAAGACCACTACCACTGATGAGGCAAAAAAGTGTTTAAGTCACATGGTGGTAGACATACTATGTTATGCCTTAAACAGCTGATTTTTGCAACTTCTGGCAGGGAGGAAGAAATAAGTGCCGTGGAGGCAGGACTTTTATTCTATTTTATTCTATTCTTTGCAAAATGGAGGCTTCATTAATTGGGCTTGAACAAAGGCAGGGTCATTCAGCAGTCACTGACCAGCTAGGGGAAATAATGAATCAGCAGCTACCCCTAGAGGACCAACCATCTCACTTCTGGGACCACCAACTAATTTATGGAACAATCTCCTTTATTAGCACGAGGAGTGAGCAGAGGGAGGAGATGAGCCCCCCTCTCCTATCTCGCATGCAAATGAACTAAAGTAGAAAAAACTTCTCACTTGGGACACTAGTAATGAAGTTTCATCGCACCCACCACCAAGAGAGCTACAGAGATTGTCACTGAAGCAAAGGACCCTTGGAGTGGTGAAATCTTACCTTTCTTCTGATATCTTAATCTATCTCTCTTTTCTCTCTCTTTCTAACTTTATTCTAAGCACATAAGGGCAATATCATTGTGAGTTTTGTTGTTGAAGTCTTGTTAAGTTTTATGATATAGTTAAAAGCTGTTGCCAAGCCACTATTCACTGTAATTCCACTAAGTTTTAAGTAAATTCGTGATTTAATTTAACCTCTCAAGTAATTGTCATTACTCCCAGTTACCACACAGAGTATTTAAAAGTTAACTCTACCCTCACCCCACTGAGTGGGATGGGCCGATGACAGGCACTGCAGCTACTCAAACCCCTGCTAAAGGCACTGCAGCTGAACCAGAGAAACAACCTGTGCTGATATCAGTCACACCTATTCACAAAAGAAATCCTGGAAGGGAAAGTCAGTTCGTTTAGTAAAGGATGAAGAAGTTTCTCCTAAGAGGGATCAGAAGTGTCATGATTTAACCTCAGGTAGCAATCAAAACCATGATACCCATTCACTCACTCTCCCTCCCCCACACCCCAAGTAGGGGAGAGAATTGAAAGGAAGGGAGAAGCTTGTGGATAGAGATAAAAACAGTTTAATAAAATAACAAAATAATACTAATATACTACTACTAATAATATTTATAATAAAATAAAAAATAACATAAATATTAAATATAAAATAAGTGATACTCAATCCAATTCCTCATGAACTGCACTGAGCAACCAGGCCCAGGAAGAGAGCACCCTGGTACCGAACAGCTGATCCCGGGGAGAGAGTGAAAAGGCCAAAAAGGTAGAAAGGCCCAGAGGCCAAGTACAAAATGGCAGAATGGCAAAAGGCCAAACTAATGAAACTAACTGAAGTAGTGAAACTCCATAACAGAACTCCATTGGAATGAAGCTGAACTGGAACAGGGTCTAACCAGCTGGAGAACCCCACTCCAATTAAATACAAAGCATGATGCTAATGGTATGGAATATTTGAATTGAGCAGCCTGGATGTCAGTCAAGGCCTGTCTGATCTCATTATCTCTTATCTCATCCCCGTACATTCTCTCTCTCTGTACGGTCTCGTTCCCCGTACAGGCCACCAATTCAATCTGTCAAGGATTAAGGTAAGGCGACAATAAACCGTGGCAGATGCTCCCTGTTACCCTCTTACTTCCCACCACCCCTTCCCTTTAGATCAGAAAGATTATAAGAAAGATAAGGGGAAAGGAAGAGAGACTTAGACTTCAAGTTCGAAGGTTTTAAAGGGTTTTACTAATGCTACTAATAAATAGAGAATATATACAAAATATACAAAACCAATCTTGAATGCTCGATGTGGAGTTGGCGTCACTTCAGCAGCAGGAGCTGGGTGTGCAGAGCTGGCGTGGCTCCAGCAGCTGCAGCTCAGGCCCCCGGAAGTCATGGGTGGGACTTCACAGCAAACTGGAACCTGGTTGCAGGATGTAGGGCCTGAGGCCTGTAGATCACAGGCAGACAGACAGGGTCCTCTCTAGATGCTGGCCATGGTCAAAGAGAGAGACCCTCGTGATCACCCTCTTATATAGGCGGTATGACAATTATGGGATGGAATACTCAGTTGGTCAGTTCTAGTCACCTGTTCCATCCACCCCTCCTCAAACATGCCCCTCTCACAATGGAACGTGGGAAAACTTATCAGTCTTTCTTGACTACCATAGTAATAAATCTAAACATGAGCTTCTTCAGCATTCTGTTGGTCTCTTATCAGCACCAAGTACAGCATCCTAGGAGAAATATGCAGGCTAAAACTCAGAAAAGTACAGCCACCTAGAAGAACTTAGTTGAAAGAAAAAATCACTAAAAGAGAACTGGCCTTGTTTTCAACAAAACCAGGACAGCCTCCCTTCCTAGTTGCCTCGCACCTGCAGATAGAAAGTCCAGAAAGACTTTGGTCTCCCAGACAGTGGCTAAGATATCAGTAAGTTCTTACATCCTCTTAATTCCAACTCAAAACCACAGGAAAATTGCTTGAAGAAAAACATTAATTCTATCACGGGGTGCTATCTTATTATTCTCAAACAAAATCCAAACAATGACCATGCTAGCTGTGAAAAAGAAGAGTTTCTAACTGCATGAAGAGAATTAAATCGATTTCAGTCAAATCAGCACAAGAAAGAAGCAGCATGCTGCCCAGCCAGCAAGGAGGCAGACTACTCCGAGGCAGGGCTATCAGGAGAACAGGAGGCGGAAGAGGAAGAATTCCTGCCTTCCTCCTGAGGAACAACTTGGTAGGAGGTGCAGCGACTAGAAACGACACACACCGAGATGCAGACAGAGACACACAGCCACAGAGTTCTTGTTAGCAGTGAGAGCAGTGCCAGGCAGAGCTGAGCTATCTTTTATTAACAGTTCTCAATTTATATGTTTACAGATATAGGGCTGGACCAAGAGGTTAGACAGTTTTTTCAAAAAATGTTATTCTAAACACACCACACTCATGCTGTGACTGTTTTCAGTCACGTTGCCATGCATATCTTGTGGGCGGCATTCCGACTCATTCATTCACACACCATACATATGGGGGTGGTTTTCCGACCTGAGATATCATTCTCACTGGCCTGGGCTATCACTTCTTACACTCATAAAAAACATACATATGTATAATGTGTCCCAGGCCCTTTAGCTGGAACTGCTTTTCCCACAAGGAGGGCTCCTCCTCTTCCTCAGAATGAGAGGAAGAACTCATAAAAAAGACAGTAACCACCTGATATCTGTCCCTCAGTGAGCTGCGAGACATGCGAAAGGATTTCAGTCATTGTCCAGGCAAGCACATTGTTACTTGGCTGCTCCGAGCTGGGATAACAGGGCCAGTAGCCTGGAATTGAAGGTAAGGAAGCCAAGCACCTGGGGTCTCTTTCCAGGGAAGGGGGTATTGAAAAAGAAATTGAAAAAGTAGCATAGGCCCTCAGCCTCTGGAGGTGACTCCTGTCAGGTATGAAGGAAAGATATCCCTTCAAGGAAGACGTTACATGTCACCCAGGCAAGTGGACCACTATGGAGAGAGGTATCAAGAATTAGCCATGCTGAAAGTGATTTATGATTACCTGAACAACAAGCAGTTATCCAAAGATCCAAATGAAGGCAAGTACACACAACTCACACGGTGGAAGTTTGTACAGAGGACACCATCATCTTATGCCAACTCATTGTCAGTAATGACCTGGAAAGATAAAGAAGAACAAATGGTGGATGAATCGGTTGGTCAACTCTGGCAATATGAAGAAAATCTCTCTTCCTCCCTACAGGTATGCATCTCAGCTGTGAAGAAACTGTCCTGGGAGGTTCAGCAACTCAAACAGGATATGTCCAACTCCTCACCTGTAGGGAGAAGTATCTCAGCTACTAGAAGTGTTTGTCTGCTCAAGTGTCTGGGGTTTAGATTGCGGAATGACAATAAAACCCTGGCAGATGTATTAACCTCCTCTCCCCACCACTTCCCCCTTTTGCCCCTCCCTCTCCCCCCTTCCCACTAAGGACAGGTGATTGGGAGGGAAAGAAGGACAGAGAGAAGAGAGTTGGAAAAATTCAAGATGTTTTACTAATGCTACTAATAAGAACAGAGAAAATAATACAAAATATACAAAACCAATCTTGAAAGTCTCAGCAACTGCAGAGCCGGCACCCAAAGTCCTGGATTAGACAGGAACTACAGGGACTTTATCTCCTTCTACAGTCTGTAGAATTTCTGATTGGGCAGGCCCAGCTCGATTGGTTGATCCCCTAGTATTGACCAACCGAGTGGCTTTTGCTAAATGTGAATCCCAGTTTTTAAAGGTTCCACCACCAAGTGCCTTTACTGTAGTTTTTAGCAAACCATTGTACCTTTCAATTTTCCCAGAGGCTGGTGCATGATATGGAATATGATATACCCACTCAATACCATGTTCTTTGGCCCAATTGTCTATAATACTGTTTTCGAAATGAGTACCATTGTCTGATTCAGTTCTTTCTGGCGTACCGTGTCGCCAAAGGACTTGCTTCTCAAGGCCCAAGATAGTATTTCGGGCTGTAGCATGAGGTACAGCATATGTTTCCAACCATCCAGTGGTTGCTTCCACCACTGTAAGTACATAACGCTTACCTTGACGTGTTTGTGGAAGTGTAATATAATCAATCTGCCAAGCTTCTCCATACTTTAACCATCGCCCCCCATACCATACAGGTTTTAACTGTTTCGCTTGCTTGATTTTGGCGCAAGTTTCACATTCATGAATAACCTGTGAAATATTGTCCATAGTTAAATCCACCCCTCGACCGCGAGCCCATTTATATGTGGCATCTCTACCTTGATGCCCTGAAGCATCATGGGCCCACCGAGCTAGGAAAAGTTCACCTTTATGTTGCCAGTCCAAGTCCACCTCAGTCCATTTACTCCACATAACTTCGGTTGCATGATGTGGAGAGGGAACCGTCCCTTTGAACATCCAGCTCAGCACCGGCAGTCGAGGTGCTAGGAGGAGCTGTGCTTCAGTACCGATCACTTCTGAAGCAGCTCAAACTCCTTCGTATGCTGCTAGTATCTCTTTTTCAGTTGGAGTATAGTTGGCCTCAGATCCTTTGTATCCTCGACTCCAAAAACCTAAGGGTCGACCTCGGGTTTCTCCTGGTGCTTTCTGCCAGAGGCTCCAGGTAAGTCCATTATCTCCAGCTGTGGTGTAGAGTACATTTTTAACATCTAGTCCAGACCGAACTGGTCCAAGGGACACCGCATGAGTTATCTCACACTTAATTTGTTCAAAGGCTTGTCATTGTTCAGGGCCCCACTCAAATTGGTTCTTTTTATGAGTCACTCAATAGAGAGGGCTCACAATCTGGCTGTAGTCAGGAATATGCATTCCCCAAAAACCTACAACGCCCAAGAAAGTCTGGGTCTCCTTTTTAGTAGTAGGTGGAGACATTGCTGCAATTTTGTTGATCACATCCATTGGGATCTGACAATGGCCATCTTGCCATTTTATTCCTAAAAACTGGATCTCTCGTGCAGGTCCCTTGACCTTGCTTTGTTTTATGGCAAAACCAGCATCCAAAAGAATCTGAATTATTCTCTCACCTTTCTCGAAGACTTCTTTCGCTGTGTCGCCCCATACAATGATGTCATCAATATATTGCAAGTGTTCTGGAGCTTTACCTTGCTCCAGCGTGGTCTGGATCAGTCCATGGCAGATGGTAGGACTGTGTTTCCACCCCTGGGACAAGCGATTCCACGTGTACTGGATGCCCCTCCAGGTGAAAGCAAACTGTGGCCTGCACTCTGCTGCTACACGAATAGAGAAAAATGTATTAGCAATGTCAGTTGTGTCATATCACTTGGCTGCCTTTGACTCCAGTTCAAATTGCAGTTCTAGCATGTCAGGCACAGCAGCACTCAGTGGTGGCGTAACTTCATTCAGGCCACAATAGTCTACTGTTAGTCTCCACTCTTCACTAGACTTAGGCACTGGCCAGATTGGGCTGTTAAAAGGTGAGCGAGTCATACTGATCACACCCTGGCTTTCCAATTGACGGATCAACTTCTGGATAGGAATCAAAGAGTCTCGATTGGTGCGATATTGCCGGCGATACACTGTCGTGGTAGCAGTTGGCACCTGCTGGTTGTCAACCATCAGCAGTCCAACAGAAGGGTCATCTGAAAGACCAGGCAAATCAGACAGCTGTTCAATTTTCTCAGTGTCCACAGCTGCTATACCAAATGCCCACCTATACCCTTTTGGGTCCTTAAAATACCCTCTCCTGAAGTACTCTATGTCAAGGATGCATGGAGCATCTGGACCAGTCACAATGGGATGCTTTTGCCAGTTTTTTCCAGTTAGGCTCATTTCAGCCTCTACAACAGTCAGTTCCTGGGATCCCCCAGTCACTCCAACAATATTGATGGATTGCGTTCCTTTATAATTAGAAGGAATTATTGAGCACCAATGTCCACCAAAGCTTTGTACTCCTGGAGATGTGTTGTACCAGGCCATCGTATTTGTACAGTTCAATAAACTCTGTTATCCCTTTCCTCCACCTGGTTGGAGGCAGGGCACCTCTAATTTCTGTTTTGCACAGTCTCTGGGTGTGAATTAGAGGTTCCTTCAAGAGCATCAGAATCTCTTCTGCTCCTTTTGTAAACCGGAGCAGCCACTTCCTAGGAGTTTTTCCTTTGATCTCACGTACTCGTTCTTGAAGTTCTGAGGTAGGTCTTCCATGCCACTTATTTATGTTTTCTCCCTGCTCATGTAGGAAGAACCACAGTGAACCTCTTTTTGTGGGCTGCCTCTGTCCTCTCTCTCGAGATTGGAAACGCCTTTTCCTAATAGCTGAAACATAGGTTTGTGCAGGTCGTGAATGGTACGTGTCTTCTCTGAGTTCTTTGATTTCTTGCAACAGCTTTTCAAAACGGTCATCAGATTTTTCACAGTTTCTCCACAGCAGAGACACAAGCCCGTAGAGAACCAGCAAGGCTGTCCTCAAAGTTCCGGAGCTGCTCAATCACTTCAGTAATATTTTGTACACCTCCAGCTAACCAGACCATTCCTGCCAATGACTTAGCATATGCAGGTGGTGCACTTTGTACAAATCTGCGCCACAGAGGTCGTGTACAATTGATTCTATCTGGGTCTGTCCCCTCTTGGCTGTTTGGTCCAAAATAGATGATCTCTCGCACAGCTAATTCTCTCAGGAACTGGATACCTCTCTCCATAGTATTCCATTTCCCTAACTTTGATATACAATCTTCCTTGTAGGGAAATCTTACTTTCATAGCTGCCAGGAGTCGGGTTCAGAGAGTAGTGGCATTAGACTCTCTTGAAATTGCCCTATCAATGGTGGAATCTTTTGACAGAGATCCCAGCTGCCTAGCTTCACCACCTTCTAATTCAAGTGTTTCTGCCCCATTGTCCCAGCATCGGAGAAGCCAGGTTAAAATATTCTCGCCTTCACGATGACTAAGGTCTTTTCACAGATCTCTCACCTCACCTGGAGCGAGCGGTGGTCACTTCATCTCCTCCCTGCGCTGATGATGCCCCTTGGGTTGATGTTGGCCCTGTGCCATCACCTGCTGCACGGATCGTCTTTCTAGTGACTTTCTTACAACTGGCAACTGATGCTGATATGGGCTCACCATCATCTGATTCATTTCCAGAGTCTGAAAGATTGTCACAGTGATTGCTGTGGTTACAGCAGCAACAGTGCCCAGTGTGTGAGGAAGGGGGGGCTGCCTTGTTAGCCTTTGAGGCTGGAGAAGTAATGTTATCTGCAGCGACCTTGGCAGAGGAACTCTGCGGAGGAGCTGTAGCTTCAGCCTGTGAAGCCGTGGTTGGGGGGGCAGTGGCGGCAGCGGCAGCTTTTGCTGTTTTGTTTTTTCTCGAGTGGATAGGAGTGCTTTTTGCTAAAGCTTCTGAAGACACACCGCAAATGTCAGGACTAAAAAGAGACGCAAACCTCCTATTGAACCTCATTTCTCTTAACAGTAACACAAACTGACACACATTCAGCAAAACAGATAACACCATCACAGTTCTATCAAAGCTCCAAGGATATTCAAAGCTCTCCAAAACACTTGCAAACTGTCCCAGTGAAAAATGAAATATTGTTAGTCAACCTTCCTAAAGATTCGCTCGACCAGTTAGCAAACACAGAGCCATACTGCTCTTTAATCTCTCCCGGAGGCTTTTCAAGGTAAAGCAGAAACAAGTAGAAATTCATTAGTGGCTGCAATATAATTAAATAAACCAGTGACAAACCACACAATATGATCATGATCATTGTCCAGTTCCTTGTTGTTATGTAATGAATACTTCGATTTAAAAAGAAGGCCCAACACAGATATGGAATCAGTGAGCACAATGTAGAAAATAACTGATACAACTTATGCCATAACATCTTTAAATCAATGTAATTCACTTTGCCTTAATACCACTAAATAATATCCAAAGCAAACAGACGCGTGAGTATCACAACTCTATGAGTTGGCACCGTGCCAAGAAAATTGAAAGGTATGTCAGAGCAGTAGAAAAGCCAAATATCTTCAAATTTACCCCTTTCTCTTGCCCCACGTTGAGCGGCAATTATCTTTCGAGGGTTAGATTGCAGGGTGACAATAAAACCCTAGCAGATGTATTGTTAAACTCCTCTCCCTCCCTACTTCCCCCTTTTGCCCCTCCCTCTCCCCCCTTCCCACTCAGGACAGGCGATCGGGAGGGAAAGAAGGACAGAGAGAAGAGAGTTGGAAAAAATTAAAAATGTTTTACTAATGCTACTAATAAGAATAGAGAAAATAATACAAAATATACAAAACCAATCTTGAAAGTCTCAGCAACTGCAGAGCCGGCACCCAAAGTCCTGGATTGGACTCTGCAGCCAACCAGAGCTGGATTCAGTCTCTCACTAGGCCTCAGTTCGCAGGGACGACTAGCAAGGTCCTCTCCTAATGTTGGCCAGAAGCAGAAGGGAAAAAGCAAAGGCAAAAGTGAAAAGGGACGAGATCCTCGTGATCTCCCACTTTTATATGAAGTATTCACGTGAATGGAATGTTATACACAGTTGGTCAGTTTCTTGGTCACCGGTTTCTCGTTGCCCCTCTCGCGAGATGTCCATCTGTCCTTATCAATAAGTTTGCATTCCATTGCTAGGTTTACCAAAACATGTATCTGGTTCTCCAGGAAAATGCAGCTAATATGAAGCTTTAGCTGACTTGCAAATTCACTAGAGGAGAAACTTGTTTTTTAACAAAACCAGGACATCAAGAGAGATAATATAGTGGGTACACACCACAGGCCACCCTGTGGTTTTACCTGTAGGACCACAGAGAGGACATGAGGAAGTGGGATGGAAAAACTACCTTGACCCTAGAGGCAAGGGTATGTGAGTTGCAAGGAAAAACAACCACAAAAGGAGTTTCTTCTAGGAAAATATCTTTCCAGTTTCCAGTGGGTAGTTTCCCAGACAGAGTAGAAGGGCTGATTTTACTTCTGATCTTATGGAAGGAACTTCTGATTTGTATTTACAAGAAGTGCGTAATGAATACTATGATCAGGACCAGAGGGGCCTTGATTCAAGCCAGGTGGAGGAAAGGGACAACTGGGTTTATTGGACCGTGTGGATTCGATGGCTTGGCACATTAGATGCACAGGAGTCTAAGGCCCTAGTGGACACTGGTGCGTAGTGTACCCTAATGCCATCAAGCTATAAAGGGGCAGAAACCATATGTATTTCTAGAGTGACAGGGGGATCCCAACAGCAAACTGTATTGGAGGGTGAAGTGAGCCTAACTGGGAAGGACTGGCAAAAGCATCCCATTGTGACTGGCCCAGAGGCTCTGTGCATCCTTGGTACAGACTACCTCAGGAGAGGGTATTTCAAGGACCCAAAAGGTTACCAGTGGGCTTTTGGCATAGCTGCCTTGGAGATGGAGGAAATTAAACATCTGTCCATCTTGCCCAGTCTCTTGGAGGACCTTTCTGTTGTGGGGTTGCTGAGGGTCAAAGAACAACAGGTGCTGATTGGTACCACAATGGTGCACTGGCAACAATATCACACCAAACAAGAATCTGATTCACAGTATGTTTGGGATTGGAAGGGACCTCAAAAGATCATCTAGTCCAATCCCCCTGCTGGAGCAGGAACGCCTAGGTGAGGTCGCACAGAAACATGTCCAGGCGGGTTTTGAATGTCTCCAGAGAAGGAGACTCCACAACCTTCCTGGGCAGCCTGTTCCAGTGCTCCGTCACCCTTACTGAGAAGAAGTTTTTTCTCAAATTTAAGTGGAACCTCTTGTGTTCCAGCTTGATCCCATTACCCCTTGTCCTATCATTGTTTGCCACTGAGAAGAGCCTGGCTCCATCCTCGTGGCACTCACCCTTTATATATTTATAAACATTAATAAGGATTCCCCTCCATAAGTTGATTTGTCTACTGGAGAGACAAGAATTGATCAGCAAGACTCACTCCCCCATATGGCCAGTGCAAAAGTCTAATGGAGAGTGGAGGCTAATAGTAGACTATTGTGGCCTGAATGAAGTCACACCACCATTGAATGCTGCTGTGCCAGACATTCTAGAACTTCACTATGAACTGGAGTAAAAGTCAGCCAAGTGGTATGTCATAATTGACATTACTAATGCATTTTTCTCAGTTCCTTTGGCAGCAGAGCACAGGTCACAGTTTGCTTTCACCTCAAGGGGCGTCCAGTACACTTGGAATCGCTTGCCCCAGGGGTGGAAACACAGCTCTACCATTTGCCATGGGCTGATCCAAACCGCCCTAAACAGGGCAAAGCTCCACAACACCTGCAATACATTGACAACATCATGTGAGGCAACACAGAAGTTTCAGAGAAAAGGAAGAAAATATTCTAAGTCCTTCTGAAAGCCTGTTTTGCCATAAAACAAAGTAAGGTCAAGGGACCTACATCCAGTTTTTAAGAATAAAATGGCAAGATGGATATTGTCAGATGTGATTGACAAAATAACATCTATGTCTCCACCAACTAATAAAAGGAAAACACAAGCTTTCTTAGGCATTGTGGATTTTTGGAGAATGCATATTCCAAACTACAGTCTGATCATAAGAAGTCTCTATCAAGTGTCCCGGAAGAAGAATTATTTCAAATGGGGCCTGGAGCAACAACAAGCCTTTGAACAAAGTAAACAATACATACATCTACATACATCAGATCTTGGGCCAGTCCAGACAGGAAAAGCTGTAAAAAATATGCTCTACATAGCAGTTGGTTAGAATGGCCCTACCTGGAGCCTTTGGCAGAAAACACCAGGGGAGACTCGAGGTTCAGTCCTAGTGTTTTGGAGTCGGGGATACAGAGGATCCAAGGCCTGCTATACTCCAACTGAAAAAGAGATATTGGCAGCATATGAAAAAGTTTTAGCTGCTTCTGGAGTGGTTGGTACTGAAGCACAGCTCCTCCTGCCACCCCAACTGCCGGTGCTGAGCTGGATGTTCAAAGGGAGGGTCCCCTCTACACATCATGCAGCTGATGCTATGTAGAGTAAATGGGTCGTACTGATCACACAATGGGCTTGTATAGGAAACCCCAATCACCCAGGAATCTTGGAAGCGGTCATGGACTGACCAGAAGGCAAAGATTTTGGAATGTCATTAGAGGAGGAGGCAATACGTTCTGAAGAGTCCCCACTGTGTAATAAACTAACAGACAATGAGGAGCAATATGCCCTGTTCACTGATGGGTTGTGCTGCATTGTAGGAAAACATTGGAAGTGGAAAGTTGCTGTGTACACAAGTCACAAAAACTGCTGAAGGACAAGGTGAATCGAGTCAGTTTGCAGAGGTAAAAGCCATCCAGCTGGCTTTAGATATTGCTGACTGACAAAAATGGCCAGGGCTCTATCGCTATACTGACTCATGGATGGTAGCAAATGCCCTGCAGGGGTGGCTACAGCAATGGAAGTGGAGCAACTGGCAGTGCAGAGGTAAACTCATCTGGGCTGCCACATTGTGGCAAGATATTGTTGCCCAAGTAGACAACCTAGTTGAACACCATGTAGCTGCTCATGTACCCAAGAGTCAGTCCACTGAAGAACATCAAAACAACCAGCAGGTAGATAAGGCTCCTAAGACTAAAGTGGTTCAGGTAGATCTGGGCTGGCAACGTAAGGGTGAATTATTTATAGGTTGCTGGGCCCATGACATGTCAGTCCATCAAGGAAGAGTTGCAACATACAGAGGGGCTCGTAATTGAGGGGTGTACTTGACCATAGACACTATTATGCAAGTTATCCATGAATGTGAAATGTGCTGGGATCAAGCAAGCTAAGCAGTTAAAGTCTGTATGGTATGGGGGGCGATGGCTACAGTATAAATATGGGGAGGCCTGGCAGACCAATTACATCACACTCCCACAAACCTGCCAAGGCAAGCACCATGTGCTCACAGTGTTGGAAACAACCACCAGATGGCTGGAAACAAACCCTGTGCCCCATGCCACTGCCCAGAACACTATCCTGGAGCTTGAAAAGCAAGTCTTATAGCGACATGGCACCCCAGAAAGAATTGAGTTAGACAACAGGACTCATTTCTGAAACAACCTCATAGACACCTGGGTCAAAGAGCACAGCATTCAGTGAGTATATCACATCTACTATCTTGCACCAGCCTCTGTGAAAATCAAACAATACAGTGTACTGCTAAAGACTATAATGGTTGCTGGGACATTCAAACATTGGGATACACATTTAGCAAAAGCCACCTGGTTAGTCAACACTAGGGGATCTGCCAACTGAGCTGGCCCTGCCCAGTCAAAACTTCTATGTACTGTAGAGGGGGATAAAGTTCCTGTAGTGCACATAAAGAATACATTAGGGAAGACAGTCTGGGTTACTCCTGCCTCAGGCAAAGGTAAACCCACCCATGGGATTGCTTTTGCTCGAGGACCTGCATGCACTTGGTGGGTAATGCAGAAGGATGGGGAAGTCCTATGTGTGCCTCAAGGGGATTTGATTTTGGGTGAGAATAGCCAATTATTTGAATTGTATGATTTTAATTGCTACATAATACTGTATGTTATCACTACTATAGTTGCTATATGCCATATAAACAGTATTACAGTAAGAATTACCCAGATTAATGAAGAATAAATTTTGATGAAACCAAGCAAAGTGCAGCGATGATAGAACCGGACAAGCACAGCAGTGATGGAACCAGAACTGGCGTCAGCATGCAGCAATCCAACACCCCACACCATCTCTCTTGTCCTGAAGGACTGTTATGACAGATGGAGCCCAAAGTCATGGAGTAAATGAACTTAATAGACATTTTAGAGGGATGGCCTATAGATTAAGGAAATTATATCTGTGTGTACATATATCAAAAATCAGGAAACGTAGTCATGATTAACTGGGATGTTTTGGAATGTGTGGGATGTGGACATTACATAGATGGTATAGAATAAGGGGTGGATATAGATTTAATATAAGGGTTGGGATAGAGTTCATTTTCTTCTGAGTAGCTGGTATAGTGCTGTGTTTTGGATTTAGGATGAGAATAATGTTGATAACACACTAATGTTTTAGTTGCTGCTGAGCAGTGCTTACACTAAGTCAAGGACTTTTCAGCTTCTCATACTGACCTGCCAGTGAGGAGGCTGGGACTGCACAAGAAGCTGGGAGGGGACACAGTTGGGACAGCTGACCCCAACTGACTAAAACGGAATATTCCATAACATTTGATATCATACTCAGTATATAAACTAGGGGGGAAAGTTAGCTGGGGGCCACTGCTCGGAGACTGGCTGGGCATCAGTTAGGAGGTAGTGAGCAATTGCATTGTGCATCACTTGTTTTGCAATTTATTTTATCATTATTATTATTATTTTTCCCTTTTCTGTCCTGTTAAACTGTCTTTATCTCAACTCATGAGTTTTGCCTTTTTTCCGATTCTCTCCCCCATCTCACTGTGGCAGAAGTGAGCAAACAGTTGTGGTTTAACCTGGCAGGCAGCTAAACACCACACAGCACTATGAGATGCCATAATTAAGTTACACAAGCATAACAACTGCATGTTTTAGAGATGAGCCATGATATACAGGAGTCCCAGGAAAACAAACTGGAAGCTTAGATTCCCTTAAAACAAAATGCTGTGTTTTCTAGGGAACTGTATTTGAGAACACTTTGCTCAACTGACCTTCAATGGCCCCAAATTTAGGTGTCTTCTCTCTGTTCTTGAGCTCTGGTATTTCGTGTGCAGACCAAATGGACAGGTAAAAAGGACAGTCTGCTTTCACTGTTCACAGATATATTACTTAATAGTTTGCCACTAAACACTTGTCTGCTTGCACCCAACTTATTAAATGAAGTCATCTGGACTGCATCAATGACTTATCTTTGTTGCTTATTACATCCCCAATCTTTTAGGTCATCTATGAGCTATCATTAATATTTTTGTACAATCTTTGATGCCATTTAAAACAAACAGTAAATAATACATGGGCAAAAGCAATTCCTCAAATAACCCTAATATGAATATACTTGCTCAGTTAGAATCCTCCATTTACTATTTTGTTTTCAGCTGTCAGTTAACCAATATCCTGTTAAATAACAGGTCATATTCATTAAATTAGCATGACATTAAAAATGTCATGCAGGGATAAGTCAAAATGTCTGGAAGAAGTCTAAGTATTACATAAACACTATTGTTATTTAAAGATTACATTTTTAATCAAGTGTGTTGTTTAAAAAAAATGTGGTTAGATCTGTTTTTCATATACCCATATTGACCAACATTATTTCTACTGATTTCCTTTAATAGCTTGCTGATCAGACTTGTATTCAGTTATACATTTTTTGCCTGCATGAATGCTAGCCATTTTTCATGTGGATTGCCTTATTTACCCATTTTACTGCCAGTAGTCTTAAATTCATCAAGTCTTCTGGATTGTCTTTCACATTTTCAAATTTATTGAAGACAAACAGTAGCAATCCAGATAACTTTAATTCAGTGTTTATATTCAAACTGACTGAGCAGCTATCTGAACATGTTACTTTAAACCTAGTTTTGATGGCTAACATGCTCCTGAGATACTGCTGGAATAGGATGTGTTTTCTCACCTTGTGAAGTTCTAAAGTTTGGGGTTTACCCATATGCTCCAAATATAGAAAAAAAATATTTAATTATTCAGTCTTTTGTGATTTACTAGCAACATTTTCATCATTTCTATAGTCCATATGATTCTTAGGACTAACATAACCCTCCCTAAATGTACCACTTCTAGCCATGAGGGCAGCAAGGGACATGAATGTCTTTGCAGACGTGATTGCTGTTTACAGCACTAACTCATGGGAAGTAGTAACTCTACATAAAATATTTCATCAGACTGGCTGATATGTTGAGGCAATAAAAGAGCAGTCACTTTTCTGAGCATCTGTTGTAAGGGCAGAGTCAGCTTAAAATCTAGCCAACTTTCAAAAATCACTTAAAAGTAGTTCTATATTTTCCTACACATCTCCTAAAGGACTTGTGAAGCTTATTTACAGAAAAATCTTTCCTGATATGTGACAGATGCACACAAAAGAAGAAATTGACTTAAACAAAAACTTTGAAGGTAACCACAGATAAAAGTGCAGGCAGAGTAACCAGGGAAATATTTTTGTTCAGCATTACTTGCAATAGCTATTAAGACTCTCAATGAGAAATGTGTAGTTACATCGACTCTGTTCCTTTCAGAAAGAAGTGACCTGCAGAGAGACATGAAGAAGCAAAGAATTATTGCATCCTTCATTCTGTCAGACCTCAACTTCCCATATAAAAGATTTCTGCAAGAACATCAAAAAGTGCTGCAACAACAACAAAAAATACTTATTAGATTAAGTTTAGCAACAGTTTATACCTGGAACAGCAGAGGACAAACTCAGATCTAGGAATTTCCTTTATATTCCCCTCTTTCCTTATTTCCATTCATCCCACGTTTATTTTTTTTTTTTTTTTTTTACATACAGACAGTAGAACTTTAGTTTTGTCTAGGAATTGTCATTCTTTATTTTTTTCCAAGTAAACTTGGAAAAAAATATTTTAACTACAGTTGAGCATATAAGGCTAGTAGTATTTGTATTTTTAAGTATACTTCACACAAAAGTAAGGCTGTCATGGGGCTTTTCAGAATCACCACTGGCTATAAATATTTATACCATTATGCTTTCACTTCTCAAGGTAAGATCTATACAAATGATACCACAAATACTCCTGCTGAGATCAGGGTAAGCCAAAGTAGTAAATTTTGCATAATGTTCACTTTGCAAATGCTAAAGTGTATTCTTATCCGGACTGTAGTTCAAAACAGAATTTTGCAGTTCTCAAGACACTTTCAAACAGCTGTCTTCTGAATGCTAATTTCACACTCACATTGGCAGATCCATACAGAGCATGTCATGAATGTTGCTATGGTTATACTCTCCGTTTAGTAAACAGTATGAAATAAACCCACATTCAATGACAATAATGCAACTTAGACCAATCCTAAGGTGGATCAAAGTGGATCCTCTTCATTTATGCTTCTTAAAAATCATGGAATCATAGAATAGTTTGGGTTGGAAGGGACCTTTAAAGGCCATCTAGTCCAACCCTCCTGCAACAAACAGAGACATCTTCAACTAGATCAGGCTGCTCAGAGCCCTGTCCAGCCTGGCTGTGAATGTTTCCAGGGATCCACCACCTCTCTGAGCAACCTGTTCCACTGTTTCGCCACCCTCATTGTAAAAAAATTCTTCCTTATATCGAGTCTAAATCTGCCCTCTTTCAGTTTAAAACCATTGCCCTGTGTCCTATCACAACAGGCCCTGCTAAAAAGTCTGTCCGAATATTTCTTATAAGCCCCCTTTAAGTATTGAAAGGCCGCAATAAGGTCTCTCCGGAGCCTTCTCTTCTCCAGGCTAAACAACCTCAACAGTCTCAGCCTTTCCTCATAGGAGAGGTGTTCCAGCCCTCTGATCACTTTTGTGGCCCTCCCCTGGACCCTCTCTAACAGGTCCATGTCTTTCCTGTACTGAGGGCTCCAAAGCTGAATGCTGTACTCCAGGTGGGGTCACACGAGAGCAGAGGGGTAGAATCACTTCCCTCAACCTGCTGGCCATGCTTCTTTTGATGCAGCCCAGGATACAGTTGGCTTTCTGAGCTGTGTGTGCACGTTGCTGGCTCATGTCCAGCTTTTCATCCACCAGCACCCCCAATTACTTCTCCACAGGGCTGCTCTCAATCCCTTCTTACCCCAGTCTGTATTGATACCAGAGGTTGCCCTGACCCAGGTGCAGGACCTTGCACTTGGCCTTGTTGAACCTCATGAGGTTCACACAAGCCCAATTCTCAAGTCCAGGTCCCTCTGAGTGGCATCCCGTCCCTCAGGCACATCAACCGCACCACTCAGCTTGGTGCCATCTGCAAACTTGCTGAGGGTGCACTCAATCCCACTATCTATGTCTGATGAAGATATTAAACAGTACTGGTCCCAATATGGACTCCTGAGGGACACCAATCATCACTGATCTCCATCTGGACATTGAGCCATTGACCACTACCCTCTGGATACGACCATCTAACCAATTCCTCATCCACCGAACAGTCCACCCATCAAATCCATAACTCTCCAATTTAGAGAGAAGGATGTTGTGGGGGACTGTGTCAAACACCTTATAGAAATCTCTTCCCTTGTCCACTGATGTAGTCACTCCATCATAGAATGCCACTAGGTTGGTCAGGCAAGACTTGGCCTTGGTGAAACCATGCTGGCTGTCTCAAATCACCTCCCTGTCCTCCATGTGACTTAGCGTAGCTTCTAGGAGGATCTGTTCCATGATCTTCCCAGTTGCAGAGGTGAGGTTGACAGGTTGGCAGTTCCCGGGGTCCTCCTTTCTACACTTTTTAAAAATGGGTGTGTGTGGGAATAGTGCAAGAATGGTAAGGAGAAGAATTGTAAATACGCTCAAGTGACTACAGCTGAGGTGTAGAAAAACACATAAATCACAAGTAGAATCTCTATGTTTAGATAACAGGCCTGTGAAAAAAGTCATAAAGGCACCTTATCATACAGCCTTGAGATTCTTGCAGGCAAATATCAAAGCAGTGTGGTAAACTGCACCTGCACAAATCCCTATATACAGGCTGAAAAGAGCAGGCTCATTGATCTACATCAAGGGCTGAATTCTGCAGCGCCTGCATCTCCACTTGTGTGACCTCTGCCCAGGAGCTTAAGTGCTGTTTTGGAGATTCCCTGGTTAAAGAGGTAACAAAAATAAATTTGCTCTTTGCATTGCATCTGTGGCTTCTGGCTGTTCCTGCAACTGACCTGCATTGCCTCACACATTTGGTGTGGTCAGCTGTCATGGAGGCACCCCGAAGTTAGTTTAGGCAGACAACAGGGTCCAAAACAAACTTTTATTCTGGTCAAAAAGGTGCAGCACATTAACCGGTAGAAAACGGGGTTTTAGCTCTCCGAAAACATAAATACAGGTTCGAGTATCATTTGCAGTAATTATTGAGGTGCAGCAAATAATGACACTGGAGATCCACAGTGTGCATACACGTGGCTCACCAAAAACAATGCCAGAGCCGTCCCTGACTCTGGGAAAAGTATACACTTGCCTGAATCTGGCAAAGAATTATTAAAGAAAATACACGTGCTTATATTTAAGCATGGAATAAGCACCCGCCCAAGTGGCAAGGAATTATTGCACTCACCTACACGTGGAGAAGAGGTAAATGGCATCCCGGTCCCGGGAGGACTCTCGGCGGCAGCATTTGGCCTGCGCTCTGAGAGGTCCACACAACGGGCACAACCTCGGCAGGAGTGGTCCCGTTTTATACACGAGTCAGATCTGACTGTGGGCACTCCAGAAGCTTCTCTGCACCCCCACTCTGGCTGTGGGGTGCCCTGAAAACCTCTAAGCACCACCCCCTCACTTGGGCTGTGAGTGCCCAGCGGCAGCTTCGTGCTTCTGTGCCCCCTCCTCCTCCCTCTTCACGACCCTGACCAACCAGTTCTGGGGTCAAACAAAAGAAGATGTTACCCCCATTGCAGGAAAGGATGGGGATGTGTTGAGGGAGAGGAGGATGTGCCTGCACCTTCCATATCAAAGGAAGGGGTGGGGGGGGGTTGCATCTGCCACATTGGCAGTTGCTAGAAACAGCCATGCCATGGTTTGCAAAAAAAGTTGGGGACTGGGGAGGCTATGTCAGTGACTCCCTGCATTCTGGGATGGCCCAGTATGGAGCCCTGGACCCCCGTGGCTGCTTTTCTGGCTAAATTGGCTCTGCCTGAGATGGATGAGGGGGGTAGTAATTATCTCCCAGGCAATTGAAACAGCTATGCACATGCTGCCATGGAAAATGGCCTTGGATTCTTCTCACAAGTTAGCGGGGAAATTGGGATGGTTATTAGTGACTGGTCTTAGAGTTCTTGACCGTGAAGTTGTTGTATTATAGAGTAAAATAAGGGAATTGGAAAAGGAGGTTGGGATTTTACAGGATGCAAAGGTGATTGCACAAGAAGTAATTACTGTTCAAGCAGAGCGGTGCTATGAGCTGCAAGACAATATAGACCAGTTGGTAGTGCATATTGCTAAGAAACAAAGGGATAAATATGGAAAAAAGGAGTGTTTGAGTTTTCAGGTTCATGCTCCCACCACAAAACAGTCTTGGAATCCTGAGGAATGGGACAGAAATATTTGGATTGACTCCACAGACTCCAGCAGCAGGAACAAGCAGATGGGGGGGGACAGATCACGCATCCCCATGCGCCAAGAAAGTTAAGGGAATTTTTAGAGATGTCTCAGCAGAGGAGTGTGAAAGGGACACTGGCACGGATTTTGCAAGATTGGGATAGTGGAACTGCATCTATCCATTTATTAGCAGATGAAAAAAAATTATTAAGCCCTATGGCCAATGATGATCAGATACAACAAGGATATGCTCAGTTGCAAAATGACAGAGGTCCTGATGGGCAATATATGTGGGACTACGGTGGGTCTGTGGATTCCCTGACAGAGGGCATGGGAACAGAAATTAGCCTTGAAGATATGAAGGTCTACGCGTGAGAAAGATGGGAGTAAAGGAGTATCCAGAGATGTTAAGGATGTACACGGGAGAGAGAAGGGAGTAAAAGAGTAACATTGATAATAGCAAAAATAGCCAATGAGATGTTACTGCTGTAACTTGTAACCAATAGTGAAGAGACACATGAATTGGTAAAACTGTATAAAAATGCACTTGTGGCAATAAACGGCATCTACTGCTTTCATCCTGGAAGAACTTGGTCTATGTCGTTTGTCTGTCTCAATCGCGACAGATACATTATTGCACCTATGCTATATCAATGTTTGTGTGAAGCAGTTTTAACAGCATATGCTGAACCTGTCAAATTGGTGTTGTCCCTCAGAAACTGATGTACGATGGAGGAGAATATTAATTTAGTGCAGCAGATGGGGATCGCTTATGCATTGATTATGGGATCTGATTCGGACAGGGTAGCAGTGACAAGAAGTATTAAAATGCAGCTTTTGAGAGGAGCACCTGCCTCACTAAAACCTGTGATTATACCAGCAGTGACAAATGCTACAGGTAACATATGCGCTCCAGCAAATATCTTGAGGGAAATTTGGGCTGTAATTTCAGAATCCTCTGGGTGGTTAGTAAAGGAAATCAGAAATGTTTTGCTGATGGCAAAAGTTAATGCTTATACAAAAAAATCCGACTACTCCTAGCCCTACCACCAACACTGTGCCCCACCCTACCTGCCACTTTAATGCAAAACCAGTTTGCTTTTACCTGTCAGCAAAAGCAACATGCTTTCCAAATATTGTCTCAGGGATACAAACACAGTCTTCTCATTTGCCATCAAGTGATAGTAGCTAATATAGCACTATGGTCGAGTACTGTTACTGTTTGCAATTATATTGATGATCTATTGATTACGGCAGTTTCACAACAAGAAACTGATACAGCTGCCGAATTTCTGAAAGTGGATTTACAGGACTAAGGCTGGGCAATTAATCTGACTAAAACACAGGGCCATAGCACTACTGTACTATTTTAAGGAATAGTTTGTGTGGCAGATGTACTTAACCCCACCCCTAGCCAAACCAGCAGCAGGTTGGTCCAGGCTCCAGAGGAGGTAAAGGCCTGATCTGTAGCCAGGCCAAGAACTCCTTTTAGGAAACCCACAAGGAAACAGAATGACACACTGAACACCGACAAGTTGTGGGTGCAAGGAGTCTTGTGCATACCTTTCGTACTGTATGCAATTTGACTACAAGTCAACCACTTCATTCTATAAGTATGATAGCCTGGGTGAGCCTACTTAGAGCTCTCTCTGCTAAATGAGTGGGCTGTATGGCAATGGTTTTACTACTCACAGGTCAGTGGATGAGTCCAATTCAAGTTTAATATTAATCATTTAGCTTAAGTAAATGCACACTAAATACAATTAATTATTTAAAGGTATAAGATTTGTGATTTTAAATGTACTCTCTGCTTCATGTTAGCTGGATTTGCTAAAATCTTAAGCTGTAAAATTCTGCTCATATTTACCACAAGTAACTACAAACTACACTGAACACCTGCAAGATAAGGTCTAGTTCACACTTTGCTGGAAAGAACAGAATTAACGGGGGAAAATAAGGACTTCAAGGCTAACACAAGCACATGACAGACATCTGCAAAACGGGGCCTGTTTTGCACTTTGCTGAGAAGAAAAGGATTTATTCAGACAAAGAGCACCTGCAGGGTTATGGACTACGAATAATATCTATAGCTAAACAAAAAAAAGGCATATATGAGATCAGCAAAAAAGATCCACTTAGAAGCAAGAAGACCCCAGACTCAAATATTGCTATTAGACTGAATCATAGTGTGAATCGTCTGTAAAGATATAAAAATCTATGATTTTTTGGTTGAACCTCTGCGCAGGTACCCATTTTGAGCCAGCCTTCCTTCTATTTTACTCTCTTTTTTTTTTTTTTTTTTCCTGAGAATTTTGTTTTCTGAAAGCTTGCTCCGCTCATGTTTACCAGGCCTCACCTGAAAGTTTGCCTCTGGAGTTCTAAAATACAGACTCCAGAGCAAAAGGTTATCAGGGAGAGTAGACACCTAAAAGTTTGCTCCGTGAACAGGTATCAGGCTCCTGGAGAGAAGGTAAGCAGCATTAGGCTTGGCATATATCCACCATACAGTAAATAATAGAGTGAACCTGCCACTGAACTCTTTTAAGTCACACTTCTCTTTGACAAATCTAAGCACTGTTCTGCAGTAAGCAGAACCCTAAATCACTCCCCCACAACACTTTGGCATGGACAGATTAGAGAAATACCAGATAAGGTACAGCAACCAGTCCAGCAGTTTTCTGTACCAGCTGCAGTAAAACAACTACATGCCTTTTGGGGATTTTTAGGGCACTGGTGAAGTTTTATCCCTACATCTTCTGTGGAGGAGGCTTCCCCTTGTGATGGGTTAGTAGAAGAGCACAATGAGGTTGATTCACTTGAGTCACAAAACAATAGGGAAGTAGGTAATATGTCCTCTGCCAAGCTACATGCTCAAGTTCTAAATATCACAGAATCACAGAACGTTAGGGATTTGGAAGGGACCTCAAAAGATCGTCTAGTCCAATCCTCCAACCAGAGCAGGAACACTTAGATGAGGCTACACAGGAATGTGTCTGGGCAGGTTTTGAATGTCTCCAGAGTAGGACACTCCACAACCCCCCTGGGCAGCCTGTTCCCATGTTCTGATACCCTCACTGAGAAGAAGTTTCTTCTCAAATTTAAGTGGAACCTTTTGTGATCCAGTTTGTACCCATTACCCCTTGTCCTATCATTGGTTGTCACAGAGAAGAGCCTGGCTCCATCCTCATGACACTCACCCTTTATATATCTGTAAACATTAATAAGGTCACCCCTCTGTCTCCTCCAAGCTAAAGAGACCCAGCTCCCTCAGCCTTTCCTCATAAGGGAGGTGCTCCACTCCCTTAATCATCTTTGTGGCTCTCTGCTGGGCTCTCTCCAGCAGTTCCCTGTCCTTCTGGAACTGAGGGGCCCAGAACTGGACACAATATTCCAGGTGTGGTCTCACCAGGGCAGAGTAGAGGGGAAGGAGAACCTCTCTCGACCTACTAACCACCCCTTCTAATACATCCCAGGTACCATTGGCCTTCCTGGCCACAAGGGCCCAGTGCTGGCTCATGGTCATCCTGCTGTCCACCAGGACCCCCAGGTCCCTTTCTCCTACACTGCTCTCTAATGGATCGTTCCCCAACTTATACTGGAACCTGGGGTTGTTCCTACCCAGATGCAAGACTCTACACTTGCCCTTGTTATATTTCATTAAATTTTTCCCCGCCCAACTCTCTAGCCTGTCTAGGTCTTGCTGGATGGCAGCACAGCCTTCTGGTGTGTCAGCCACTCCTCCCAGTGTCATCAGCAAACTTGCTGACAGTCACTCTATTCCCTCATCCAAATTGTTGATGAATATACTGAATAGTACTGATCCCAGTACTGACCCTTGAGGCACTGCACTAGATACAGGCCTCCAACAAGACTCTGCCCCATTGACCACGACTCTCTGGCTTCTTCCCTTCAGCCAGTTTGCAGTCCACCTCACTACCCGGTCATCCAGACCGCACTCCCTCAGTTTAGCTGTGAGGATGCTGTGGGAGACTGTGTCAAATGCCTTACTCAAGTCAAGGTAGATCATGTCCACCACTCTGCCATCATCCATCCACCTTGTTATGTCCTCATAAAAGTCAATGAGGTTGGTCAAGCACAACTTCCCCTTGGTGAAGCCATGTTGACTGCCCCTAATGACCCTCTTATCCCTGATATGCCTTGAGATGGCACCAAGAATAAGTTGCTCCATCACTTTCCCAGGGATGGAGGTGAGGCTGCTTACACAGCTGCAACGTTTCCCTTTTTCCAGTCACAGGGGATTTCACCTGAATGCCATGACTTCTCAAGTATCATGGAGAGTGGCTTGGCAACTACATCAGGAAATTCCTCAGGACTCTGGGATATATCTCCTCAGGTCTCATATATTTACGTATTTTCAGGGTCCTTAAGTGGTTACAAACCTGATCTTCTCTGAAAGTGGGAGGAACTTTGCTCCCCCAGTCCCTGTCTTGTGGTCTATCCACTTGAGAGGTGTGGGAATTGAGATCACCAGTGAAAACTGATGTAAAAAAGTTGTTGACCACGTCAGCCTTCTCCTCATCCATTGTTACCAGTTTGTCAGTCTTGTTCAACTGGGGGGTACACCTTCCTTTTCTAGCTGACATATCTGTAAAAGTCCTTCTTATTATTCTTTCCGTCCCTTCCCAAGTTCAGCTCCAGCTGCGTCTTGGCCTTCCTGACCCCATCCCTCTTCCCCCTTTGAGAAAGGTGAATCCCATCTGACACCAGCAGGCTTGGTGCTGTGTAAGCCATCCCATTATCAAAAAACCCCAACATGTGGTGGTGACATCAGCCACAGAGCCATGTATTAATAAACTGGGTCCATCTGTTTCTTCCCTTGTCGCTGCCCACAACTGGAAGGAAAAAAATAACCTGTACTCCAGATTCTCTTACCAACTGTCCCAAGGCCCCGAAGTCTCATTGATTGCCCTGGGACTATGCGTTGTGGCTTCATTGCCAGCCATGTGGAAGAGCAATAATGAATAATAGTCCGAGGGCTGTACTGGGCTAGGAAGTTTCCTAGTGATGTCCTTAACTTGGGCCTGAGGGAGGCAGGAGACTTCCCTTATAGGATGGTATGTCTGGCATATTGAATCCTCTGTACCCCTCAGAAGGGAGTCACCTACAACTATAATCCGTCTTCCTTGTGGAAGTGGTCATGATACAGGGAGTAGGCCTTTCTGACCTTGGCAACACCTCTGGTGTAGATGGACCATTGTCCACATCATCCATTGACTGGCCTTTTACATCCAGAGCTTCATAACTGTTGCCCAAAAGCACCTGGGAAGGCGAGGTGGGCAAGCAGGGGATTTACCTGTGGCTCCAAGCGTGGACTTGCCTCCATTTACTCCTTTCCTTTAGGCTACTGCCTTCAGCCTGGTAGGAGGAAGATACAGGACCCCCTTCTTGGTTCTTTTCTGGTGGCTGTTCCTGTTTCTGTCTCAGGGAGGGCAAAGCATGGTTCACCAGTCTATCTCTCTCTCAGACTGATCTGAGTAAACAGATTGCAGTATCATTTCCAAGTTGTCAGTATAGGAGACACCAACCCTTCCAAGAAGTGTTCAAACTTAGCAAACCATTTTTCACTCCTAGGACCATCATTGCAGACAAGGCAAGAGATTCTGAGCAAAGGGAAAAAGTTGTTTTCTTCTCCTTAGCAGATGTGGTGACTGCGACTCATGAGTACCAGACGGAGGTTCTCACCACAGCATCAGTTATTGGGATAGGAAACCGCAACTTTTGTAAGGCCCAGAGCTATTTTAGGAGGATTTTCCCAATGTCAGAATCAGTCCAAGGTGGATACAATTTCCCTAGCAGTAAATGCAATTTAGAGGGTGGAGTTGGCAAGGGACTGGTTCTGTAAACTCATCCTTCAAATCTTACTTGCATTAGTTCTGCCCTTATCTTCCTCAGTTCTTCCACTTCTAACTCATATCCTAGTGATTTCTTATTTTCTTTTTAAAGAAAAGATATCTAGCTTTCCTAGAGAACTTTAAAAGCAGCCATTCAACTGCAGCCAATTAACTTTTGTTTTGTTTTGTTATGTTTGCAGAAATAAATTGAAAGGTCAGAGTAGGGTGCAAACTGACTCAGTACTGTTTGTCCAAGTGTGCATACAGGGAGCTTTGGTGCCTATGCTGCTGCCCTGAGCACAATGAAAACCAGACAGCATCTGTCAGGTTTTCCTGCTGCTGCTCAGAACCACTGAAATCACAGAACAAGGTGATTTTTTTGTGCTGGCTGTAACAAAGCTCTGAGAAGCACATATTAAAATTACTAACTGGGAAGCAGTTCTGACTTAGGGTACTGGAGAGATTCTTCCTTCTTCTCAGATTGGGGGAGCAGTAACATGGCACCAGATCTTTACTACAACTGGATGAATTCAGAGGCTCCATGTTTTTGAACCACTAAGAAAATGTATTTTACATGAACACACCAGAATAGCTTTCTCTCCCTCCAGCTCATGGATCACAACATCTGCAGGATGACTGATGGTGACATCTGCCTAAGCCCACAGTCATCTTGACATAGTATCTCCTAGAGTGTTTGAACCACACCACACACAGTGCCTGTATCTATTCCTTCTGAAGGACTCCAATACGGCCCAGCAGAGGACAGTGTTTAGGAATATGACAGCTGTCCCATAAGTCCTGCCTAATTTATTGAAGCAAAGAAGCATGGATAAGTATTAAGTGGACCCTTCCTTTTCAGTAGTAAAACTGTCAACTTCTTGCAATTCTTAATACCCCCCTGAAAGAAGCTCAAAGCACTAATTTTCCAGAAAAATGAGAGTATATTGTGCCACTACTATTTGAAGTGGAGAAGTGCAGCAGAGGCATATCTCTGAGCTCATCTTAATCCCTGGAGCACAGAAGAGGAAAAAGAATGTTCGCCCTTTCTATTCAGAACAACTTCAAAAGTTAGATGTTTAGCAATAGACCAGTAGGGGAAAAAAAAAAAAAAAAAAAAAAAAAAAATCCCTGCTCCAAGAAAGGAATTCCAAAGAAACCTTTGAAGCTACCGAAGTAAAAGGAAGCACTGGGTTCTCTGACAAAATTTTACTGCAGAGCTCTAACCATAGCTTATCTCTACCTTCTGAATCTGATTACAAGGCTTAACTTGAGTTATTAGCTCTGGTACAATTTCCAAGAGTGCAGGACAGGAAGAATAGATAGAAGAAAGATAAGTGGATGGCATGTTTAGTTGGAACAGAGCAGTACAGTTTTACTCTAAGTTTTATTTAGTTAAACCCAACCCGCAAAAATATCATACCATTAAATTGCACTTTGCTTAAGGATAGAGTTGACATCAAATACTGCTATACAAATAGAAGACGAAAACTGGAAAATAAAATAAAATAAAAAAAAAATAAACCCAACTCCCCAGAACGTTATACCCTCATACTGGGTATTCCTCGGTGCATAGTCCTCATTGACTAAATGAAGCTTAACCAGATAGCACAGCACCATTTTTCTGCCATAGAGAACAACTTCATCTCTAATTTTATAGGATGTCTAAATTATCCAGAAGTGCTCATACTTAGAGCACTACCTTGTAAGTTTGTCTTTGGTACAACCCAAGAAAAGAGTAGTCTGTAAATCCTGACTAGGTGTTTCAGTCCCAGCAAAGCTAGAGGCAGGTTTGTAATATTGATTGAATACTTGTAAAGTAACAATTTAAGAACACCAGTAGGAATCAAAGTTTAAATGGTCTGTTTAAAAAAAAAAAAAAAAGTCTTGAAGTCCAGTTCAGTTTCCCCAGCTTGCTAAATGCAAACACTGGTGATTAAGTTAGAGGAAGCAGACATTGAACTCAAGCTTTTTAAAAGAATGACATTTTTTTTAAACAGGAACAATTTAAGTGTTCTTCAGCTATCTTGGCCTTTTCTCTGCCTCCATACTTTCTGCAGGTCCTCAATCAGCAGAGAAGTTCACAGAAGACTGGCAAATATACAATGCAATTCCTGGCCAGTTAGTAATACTTTCCTCTTCCTTGCACTGCTGTCTTGGCTGCACTGGTGGAGACAAGGATGCACGAGAACAAGGTATCCTACAGATACACACTGCATCTCTAGTGGGTGGGCAGGAGCTCCAGTTTTTGGCATATTTAAACTGTTCCCTTGTAAGTACAGTTCCCTCATCATCACTTTTTTTTTTTTTTTTTGGGGGGGGGGGGGTGTGCATGCATTTTTTTGGCTTTAAAGCCATTCTACCAGCACTTAAAATCCTGGAAAATGCACTTCTGAGAAATTTCAGTATATGTTGTTTCTCTTTGCCATAGGTGAAAAATCTCAGTAGGCTATGCCTTTTGTTCCTTACATTAGTGGATTGAGGCTTGCATGCCTGTCTTCACATGGATTTTCTGCCCAAGAATTATTATGTTGCCTGCAATGGCAAAGTAGCTATTTGGTCTAATGCAAGGAAGTCTAAAGTAAAATGTAGTTTAAAGGGCAGAAGCTGGAGAAGATAAAAAGGAGATCTGTTAGTAGAGGATGCTTATCCACAAGAAGTCAGTCCAATGATATTTCCATTTAGATCACCAGTCTACTTCACCTTCTGTACATTATATGTGCTGAGGTGTTCCTATACATGATGGTACATCAGTTGGTAGCATTTTGCAACTGATTAACTTCTTAACTGGCCTATCACATTTTTGGTAGAGGACTTCTGACCAGAAGAGGATAAAGCTTCGAGTAATCTTTTTTTGTTTTGTTTTTCATTACACAGCTACTGCAATTAAGTGGATGCACTTGCAGTAAAGACAGAAAAAATACCTAGAAAAGTTACTTTAAAACCTGAAGTTTTCATCAAATGTAGTTTATTTTGATATTAAAAAAAAATATAGTACTTAAAAAAAAAATTAGAAAAGTTTGGGAGAGTAATAACACTTTTTACTTTGAGTGTTCATGAATTCTGCAAGTCAGATCTACAGAAAGGATGTTAAATCTAGTTTCTTCTCAGAGACAGGATTTTCTGCTTTTGACTTTTTGCAAATGGCAAATGAATGAGTTAAAACTCCAAAGAAAGGTGAGACACTCTTGTTCTTCTATTCCAAGACTCTGAAATTCTGAATCTTTTAAATCACTTCAACATATTTAATTTTAAGAAGTCACTTTCACATTATCATTTTACTTGTAACAGTGATGCTTTTATCCCTAGTAACTTAGTAGTAAGCTAAACTGTCCCAACAGATATCCCAACACAATGCTCCTTATAAAGAAGAAATAATCCATTACCAGGGTTCAATAAATGTAAACTGAATGTGCTCATTCCTTGAGAAAACACAGAGCAGCATTAATTTACACAGCTCTGGGACTCTGGCACACGCAATGCCCTCCCCTTCAGTCCATCTCAGAATTATTTCATATATCAAGTATCAAGCCACAAAAAGGCAGAGGACACAGAAATGAATGTCAAGAGGATGCAGGTCAAATTAGGATGTTAGTATTTTTTCATTATTGTAGAATACTGGTAAAGCACACTTAAAACACTAAGTACATTTTCCTAAATGCTTTTAGATTCTAGCCTCTGACTTCAGTTTTGGAATCATCATGGAATTTAATTAGAATAAAAAGCTGTACTTTGAAAGGGCTCATTCAGTTCTGCTGGTTTATTTTCACTTTAACAGAGAGACTCTAAAGAGCTGGAAATATTTATCCTAGAGTACGTGATTTAAAATGCTACTGAAAGGCAAATATTTAATTTTTAACTCCTTAAATTAAAAATAGTTTCTGACCATAATGAATGAAACTATTTAAGAAAACACTGTAAAACCAAATACATTGATCAAACACTATTTTCTTCATTGACCAATCTTAAGACAATTCGACACTCAACACTACTATCCATTTCTCCTGTATTTAAATTTCCAGAGTCACTATACTGCTAACTGTAGTGATATTCACTATCTTTACCTACAGCAGTGTTTTTCAAGCTTTCAAATGATAAACAACAGAATACATAAAACAGAATACATAAAACCTATAGCTTTCTTATAAGAACTAAAGTGCTTAGTTATCAAAAAAGCTTAAAGAAATAGGTTAAACAGGACTTGTTTTAACATTTTAAATTAATCCCATCAGTCATTCTGTATTTGATTATTTTAGTGCCATCACCTTGAGTAATTTTTTTGTTTGTTTTTTCCCCCCACAGAATGCCAGGTTGGAAGGGACTTCAAGGATCATCTGGTCCAACTTTTCTTGGAAAAGCACAATCTAGACAGGATGGCCCAGCTGAATCCAATGTTGGGGAATCCACCACTTCCCTGGTGAGATTATTCCAATGGTTGATTGTACTCATGGTGAAAAATTTCCCTCTTGTGTACAATCACAATCTCCCCAGAAGTAACTTGTACCCATTACCCCTCATCTGTTCCATGTGCCTCCTTGTAAAAAGGGAATATCCATCCTCTTTGTAGCCACCCTTTGAATACTGGAACGTGGTGATGAGGTCTTTTCCCAAGGCTGAACAAGCCCAGTTATCTCAGCCTTTCCTCATATGGCAGGCTCCCCACTCCCCAGTCCTTTGATCATCTTTGTGGCCCTTCTCTGGACCCTCTCCAGCCTGTCCACATCTTTTTTTTTATATAGCAAGGACCAAAACTTAATACACTATTCCAGGTATAGCCTGACAAGCACCAAGTGGCATAATGACTTGTTTGTCTCTGCTGATGATGCCCTTGCTTACGCAGCCCAGCATCCTGTTAGCCGCCTTTGCCACAGCAGCACACTGTTCACTCATATTGAGCTTATTGTCCACCAGGATCCTCAGGTCCCTGTTGTGGTTGAGATGGACAAACGACATAGACCAAGTTCTTCCAGGATGAAAGTAGTAGATGCCATTTATTGCCACAAGTGCATTTTTATACAGTTTTACCAATTCATGTGTCTCCTCACCATTGGCTACAATCTACAGCAGTAACATGTCATTGGCTATTTTTGCTATCATCAATGTTACTCTTTTACTCCCTTCTCTCTCACGGGTACATCCTTAACATCTCCGGATACTCCTTTACTCCCATCTTTCTCACGGGTAGGCCTTCATATCTTCAGGGCTAATTTCTGTTCCCATGCCCTCCGTCCGGGAATCCACGGACCCACTGTAGTGCCCCACAATTCCCCCTTTTTGTTTTTGTGCTAAAAAAATTGCCTTCATTGTCCGCTGCAGGGCCCTTTGCAGCAGAGAAATCATGCATGGCAACATTAGTAACACAACCACAACAATCATCAAAATGATCAATCCTGTTTTCGCTACTGATAACAACCATCCTAAAAACCCTCAACCACTAAGCAATTTATTTAACAAATACCATCAAAACCTTCACACCCATCTCCTTGAGCTAATAACAAAAAGTCTATCGCGGCTCTACTCAGCCGTGTGGCATGTCTTACAGAATCTACATCTAACAAAAGCCCACTAAAAGCCTTTGAAGTTCTGTTAGTTTGCTTAACTAGCCAGCATTCTAATTTTTCTTAAATAATTAAAGCTTTTAGCTGTGCCAACACCAGATACAAGAGATCCTAAAACCCTTTACCTTGATCCACAAAAATCTACATTTTCATCACATTTTGACTCATATACACGCAAAATGTGTTTTTTTCATATTGCTCTTCTGTGATCTGTTATCATGGATACATTGGGCATTAAGAGAGTTAATAGTCCCTAAATACAGTCCTCCAACAGCATTAGAAGGAATTCCTGGCCAGGCTCTGTCTCCACAGATCAAGAATACACCATACAGGAGGTTTTGGGGTCGCTCTCCCACATCATCAATGACACCCCTTGGATTCTTCTGCGAGGCATTACACCATTGAGTTTCATTTCTATAGTCACCAAGGGTAGCATTAATATCTTGCAGTTCATCCATTCATGTTCTCGTATATTGTTCTAACACTTTTCACAAACCAGGTTGATACAAGCGTCCATGGGCACAGATCCCAGCAATTCCAGTTCCTGTGGTTCGATATCTGCTTCCAGGAGGCAACTAATCCAAAATGCCATGTTGGTATTATTACAGTTCGTTGCAATGCGTCTGCACCGACCACTATTTTGAAACAGTCGTGTGATGCTGCTGTAGTCATCAAGGAAGACACCAACCAAGCATGTGTGGAACGGGTTTTCCGGAAGCATCGTAGTTAGGCATATAGAGTCCTGGTCAGTCATGTTGGCTAAAGTAATCCACATGTTAGTCTTTGTCTGTGCGGGCATCCAAAACACAACAGCTGCAACAATCATTGTCAGGAAGATAACACAGGTTTCACGTTTCGTGCCGGCAACCATTGCGGCCCTTGATCTATAAAGACACAAGCATAGCCTCTCCCCCAGGTTATCAATTGATGTGGCCTTTTCCATTGACCATTAACTAGTGATTTGGCCATAACTAATGTAGGTTCTTTCTGATTTATCATGGTTTTGGGTCACACTTGCAAAGTGTTTCACCACAGGGCAAATTTGGGCTGCATCACTTAGATATAAGGGATTCACCACATACAAAGCTTTTGACAATTGTTTTTGTGGTGTTTTCCCTACTTCTCCCCCCTTTTTGTTTTAAAAATCCAAACCAAAACAAAAACACAGTTCATAATCAGATACGTGCGTTGGACCTTGACTACGTACTCAAAATCACAAATCCAATTTAGAGGTTCCTCCTTAAAAGGCTCTAAGTAATGGAAAGCTGCGCCAAGTTCTGCTAATTGGGTTGAACCTTCAATAATTTTTACAGAATGATGCCAATCATTATCGTCACACCAAACCACTACAGCTTTATGAGACTTCCCAGAACCATCCACAAAAACTTTGCAAGTATGTAGGATCAGACCAAATACAAGTATGGCCTATGACCTGATGTTAAAGGCTTGCAGGTTCTGCAGAAATTTACATTTATGCATGCCAAAAGCTGTGCTGTTAAGAAAACCAGCTAGTGCAATTTATAAAGACATAGATTACAAATAAAAAAAAAATAAAAATCAGAATTAAATTTCACAAATGGTACATATATGACAAAAGGATCATGGCCTATTAAGACTTAAATTCATTCCCTGCATTTTCTTGATCAGAGTGACAATTGGTATAGAACAGTCAGTATATCAGTTTGCTAGCAATCTCATCATACTGTCCCACAATAGCCACAGGTTGTTTCTATGTTGTAGCTATAAATAGACAAATCTGCAAGTCCAATCGAATGCAGTCAGCCTGTAAGGTTGTCATAAATTCATTCCTCAAAGTTTCTAACTCCATTTTGGCTGTCATATTTATTGGATATTGTTTTCCCTTACCGGATCCAAGTCCTGTTTCAGATCTATCAGTGTAGTGTTTGCTTTATTGAAACATTGGCTGTTAATACTAGTGGAAATACAGCATTTGAAATTTCCTTGGAGATTTCTCACTTGCAGCAAGCAGATCTGCAGCATCCCAGCAGCTTCTTGTAGGCCATGCAACTAAACAGAATTCTCAGAAAACGTTATTTGAGCTTACAATTTACTTAACAAATCTTAACCTAAGAGAGGTATAGGACTTTCTGGCAACTATAAGAATTCATGTATTAAAACTTTGTTCCAAATTTGGCATTCCATTGGTCTCAAAAAATGGCCTTTCTTTCGTTCTCTACCATGACTTCAAAAACTAGCATGGTGAATTTACTAAGAAGTCTCTTACAACTAATTACCACAGAATAAGTCTATCAACAATTTTTTGGTTTAATTTTCCAGATACATTAGAACTATGGGTCTGCTAAGGATGCCTTTAAACTTCACCCTCGGACTGCTCCATTCAGTATTACATCGCAGGAGTGGGGGGAGAGAGAACCCCCCTTTCACTGCTTTAAAAGCAGGCAGCCAGGTTTTTCCCTTTTTTTTTTTTTTCTCTTTCTCTTCTTGCTGCAGTTTAGATATAACCAAGGTCATGCAGCTGGCATAATGGCTGGTACGAAGTAGGAGGCTCTGGGAAATTTCTCAGTTACAATGAGCTGCACACAGGCCTGGGATATTTTGCTCTTTTGTTTTCCCATTTCATTCCAACCATAATACACTTTATATGCAATTTCAAGTAGCTCAGCAATAGTTACATTCCTTAGCTCCATTTACCTTTTACTATTTAGAGATGTCAAAAAACAGTATAAACCAGTATAATAAACATAAATCCATTATTCTACTTTCCTACATCCAAATCAGTTAATATTCTAGCAACTTTTAAATACAACCTCTTCCAAATTCACAGCTATCATAGCATTTTAACAATTTAAATGCTTTTCTAACAGTATAAGCAATTACTCTAATGTGTAAGGATGCATCCTAAGGGGGAGCAAGGTGGAATTTTAGCAGCGGAACCAGTTCCCATTTTGTAATTATCTCCTCAAACAAGATTCTTTTGGTACCAAATATGAATATGCAAACTAAAATACTGAGCTCAGATGTGAAAACCAAATACCCAGTTCAAATATGCAGATGGATCACAGTCACACCAATTTAAGACAATATCTCAATTTTTGCATTGCACCTGTGGGCCGCTTACTGCTCAGCCAGGTGGAGGTACCTCTGGGTCTCCCTGACAAAATAGGTCAGTGTGCACTGGAGCCCCATTGGCATCCACCCCCCCGCCGCAGCAAGCTGGACTGCGCAAGGCCTCTTTTTTTCTGTTTTGTTTTTTTTTTTAGTGTCTCATCTGGTGCGCTACAGCTGTTATTCCAAAACCAGGATTCTTTACATGGTGTGCATATGGAAAAGCCAAATCCACCACACCGAGATGAGACACAGCCTGTCACAGAGTTGCGCAAGTCTGAATGCTGGAATAAAGGTAGCATGCTGGAGAGAAAAATAACAGCTACTACACACAAAATTTTAGCATCACATTCACGCAGTAGAGAACTAAATTACTCATGATCTTCTGTATTATCACAGAACACACATTTTGAGTCAACGGATTCTCATGATTTAACAGACTGTGAAGTTATCGTACCATATAACAAAGACCTACCAAACTTGCAACATGCTTAAACCGATACCCAGAAAGAAAACAGGTTAATGAGGAAAGCATCTTGCAGACTTCAGCAAGTTTACTGTGACCTGTGTGTTATCAGTTAACTCTCTCTCAGCTTGTTGACGTTCAAACCGTGCCAGCTGTAAAACTGTCTGTAATGATCTAATGATCTCTTGGAGAGATTTATTTTGTCCTGCTCTTCTCACCTTAAAAACAATGGTAATCGCAACAAAATTCTATTCTCCGGACACTTTTCCCAATCATTTAACTTATACAGCAGCCAACACTGATTTCAATATTTAACAAGATTTTCCTTCCTTATAATTCCGAGTGCTTTCCTAAGTTTTAAAACACCTCCCAATACTGATTTTTTAGGAACACAACTGAAAACAATTATTCCTGACCCCATCTTGCAAGTAAAAACCTTGAGAAGAGGGAGGGAGGGGGAGGAGGGGAGGAAGGCACAGGGCTGCTTGAAGCATGAATGGGAAAAGTGGGCAGAAGGTTTTACGGCGCACTTAAAACAACTAGTAAAACCATTAACTCACATTCCTGACAAGCTGCTTGATTTTCAGAGAGGCAATACACAGGAGCACATAATATGTACTGTAAAACTCGCAAATAACATGTTGATAGCAACCATTAGCATTCTCTACTGCTAATCTCAACACTAGTGCTTCCTTAGCTTCTAAGTTTTCAACCTGCTTACTGATGGCCTCCTGAAGGTGGTCAATAAATTGCATGTAATTCTCATTGGGACCCTGATAGTTGCAAATGATTTGGCTGCTTTGTCCGTTTCAGGCACCTTTATCATAGCTTGATATGCGAGGTCTGTTGACTGCCTCAGGATTTCAGAAACTTATCGTGTCTGTAGTTGTGGTGTGTCAATTAGCGTCTCTTCCAAGAGTTGTGGGATACCTGCCCCTTTCAACGAATCCCCATCGTTCCGTCCTAAGAGACCTATAGCTGTTACATTGCAGAGGTCTAATTTTGCTTGAGTCTTTCATAGTTTTTATCTGATCTCGGGGCAACATGTACACATACTCTTTTTCCTGTTAACTTTAAAAAAAAAAAAAAAAAAAAAATGTTGCAGACCCTCATCTGAGTCATCAGATAACGTGGACTTGAACGGTGCTGGAGAATCATTAGTAACAGAGGGGTTTGGGGTTTAGAACAGTGCTTGCCTTTTTTTTTTTTTTTTCCCCAAATGTAGCCCAGAGGAACCACCCCCCTCCCCTGTCTCTGCATGTTCCCGTTGCTCTTTTAATCCTCTCAAAGTCTCTAGCAACAAGCTCCATGTTGTTAACCGTTCAGTTGTTTCTTTGGATCTTTCAGTAGTGCTTTGCCCCATAGTAACAGTCCTTTGTAAAGTCAATTCCAGAGGGCTAATACCCTGCTTCTTCAGAAGCAACTTCCATGCAGATAATACAATACCCTCTTCTTTAGATAAGTTTCACCCATGTTCCTGGTAGCTCGCCTACTCCTTAGCGAGGTGTATTTTCAACCATCCGGATCTTCGGCAGCTCTCCTCGGCTGCTCTATCAGCTGTACCGGGCTCCGTCTCCACAGCTCTTCTTCGGCTGTTCACAGCTTCCCGCTGTCTCCTTGTCATGTGAGATCCTCTTCAGGCAGGATCACGTCGGGGTCACCAGATGTCGTGGTTGAGATGGACAAACGACATAGATCAAGTTCTTCCAGGATGAAAGTAGTAGATGTGTGGGAAACTGCAGCAGGTCTGTGGAATCCTTGACAGAAAATATGAGAGTAGAGATCAGCCTTGAGATATTAAGATTTACCCTTGTGAAGGATGGGAGTAAAGGAGTATCCGGAGATATGGAGATGTACCCGTGAGAGAGAAGGGGATAGAAGAATAACATGAATGATAGCAAGTTTAACCAATGAGATGTTAGTGCTGTAACTTGTAACTTTCATCTTGAAAGAATTTGGTCCATGTCGCTTGTCCGTCTCAACCGCGACATAGATGCCATTTATTGCCACAAGTGCATTTTTATACAGTTTTACCAATTCATGTGTCTCCTCACCATTGGCTACAATCTACAGCAGTAACATGTCATTGGCTATTTTTGCTATCATCAATGTTACTCTTTTACTCCCTTCTCTCTCACGGGTACATCCTTAACATCTCCGGATACTCCTTTACTCCCATCTTTCTCACGGGTAGGCCTTCATATCTTCAGGGCTAATTTCTGTTCCCATGCCCTCTGTCAGGGAATCCACAGACCCACCGTAGTCCCCCACAGGTCCCTTTCCACAGAGCTGCTCCCCAGCCATGTAGATCCCAGCCTGTGCTGCACTCCTCTGTGGGACAGGATTTGGCAGGCCTCAGTAAAACTCCCAGCACTTATCAATTGGTAAAAGGAGACATGCTGGAACTTGTTGGTCACAGGCCATGGGAAGGATAAAGGCAAGAACCTTACTTAGAAGGAATAGAGAGTGCTGACACTATGTTAGTAAAGTTGTAAAACAGTTGTCCTGTAAAAGAGGGACTCTTGTTCTTGCACAGGGAAGATTGCTTGAGTTAAGATAGTAACTGTTTAAGAAAATGTCTTAGCATTAGCCAATCTGTGAATGTCTAGTGTACAGTGTAGACCAATCAGTCTGTAACACGGTAACAGAAACATCCATCAGCTCGAAGCAGGTTGCTGAGGAAAAGTATAAATGTATGCGAAGTACACTAATAAGGCGGACATTTTGTTTACATCAAACTGCATCCCGTCTCTCAATCGCTGCACTCCTCAATTATGTTTTCCCAGGTACAAGACCTTACACTTCTTGAACTTCATAAAGTTCTTTTAAGACTACTCTTTCAGCCTATCCAGGTCATCCTGCAGGGTAGCTCTCCCTTCCAAAGTGTCCACTTCCTCACTCAGTTTGGTATCATTAGCAAACTTCATCAGGATACACTTGATTTCATCATCCAGATCACCTATGAAGATATTAAAGTGTTGGGCCCAATATCAATCCCTGAGGGACCCCACTCGTGACAAGTCGCCAGCCTGAAAAGGAGCTACCTCCCCACTCCGAGTGCAGCCTGTCAGCCACTTACCCACCCACTGAACAGACCACTTGCTTAGACCATAACACATCAGTTTCTCTAGGAGGAGGCTGTGGAAACCATACTGAAAGACTTGGAGATATCCAGGTGGACAATGTCCACCACTTGCCTCACATCAACTGAGCATGTTACTTTGTCATAAAGGCAATCAGATTTGTCAAGCACAATTTGCCCTTGGTGAATCCACACTAGGTTTTCCCACTCACATGCTTCATTTGACTTGTGACAGCCCCCAGGAGAATTTGTTCTAGAACTTTCCCAGGTAAAGCTCTAACTCCAATAGCCCTCTAGCCTCCCTGAGTTTCTTCCTCTTCATTTCTGACCCACTACCCTCCCAGCATTTAGAAATATTTTATGCAGTGCATGAATCTGGACTCCTGTTCAACTTAAATGCCATGCTTCCTCTTAATGGTGGTTGCTCTTGTTCTCATCTTTGTAGGTAAATTTTAACCACCAGGATGACTTGTGTTGGCCAGCAGTAGGTTGTCTGCAATCCTTTTTTCTACATTTAGACCATTGTTTGCTTCATACAAACACAACTGTGCAGCTGTATGTAATCTTTCTTTTGAATTACCATAACTGGTAGAATGTTCAAGCCCTGTATGTATTACTGGAAAGAGCAAAAATGATTGCAAGTGGCCTAATGCTTTTAAACATTATTAAGAATAAATTTCACTGAGTGGTGACCAAGGGTATTTTTCCAAGTGGCTCATAGAATAGCCTTTGATTACATGCAGGTAATTAACCAAGTCAAGATTGCTGTTTTACAGCCATTCCTTCCTCTCTGTGTAGCTCTGGAATACAGACCTCCCAAAATCATGAGGCAGAAAAAGAGGAAATGAATGCTCAGCTTAGCAAGGTCCTTCCACAAGAACATAATACATTGAAAGCAGAAATACAGTTCAGGTATGGCTTTAACACATTTTAATTTATTTCCTGGAATTAACACATCTTCCCACTTAGTTTTAGAAAGTTAAAGGAACTTAAGGGGCAATACTAGCAGGATAAAACAACTTCAGACTCAGATTATAATTTGCAAGCCATTACAGAGCTACACCAATGCAGAGGGAGCCCAAGGAGAAGCATACCTGGTGCTTATGGCAGAATTTCAAGAGCAAAGATGCCATTACTTCCTCATGTACTCCCTAGCCCAGAAATGAAGAGAGATTCTACAGCATCCTGTGTAGTTATTAATATTCATAGACATAATGGGAAGTAGTTATTCCTGCTGAGTAGTATATGGATGAAAAAGGTGGATCTATGGGGTTTTCCACCTGCTTTTCTCTGAGATTTCTTAAGTGAATTTGATTATTTCTGCCCAGATCTGAAATGACAGAAGAATGACTAAGTGGAGATAACTGACACATGGGTTACTTCAGCTTATTATCTAAGTTCTATTTTTCATTGGCATATCTGTCACTCTTCTCATTTTTACTGTAAAGCTTCTTCACTATGACAGGAAGAATTCTTCCAGTGGCATTAGTGTGTTATTTTTATTACAGCAGGTGGCTGAGACCTGGTAAAGAACAGCCATTACCCAATCAAGAAGAGCATTTTTACTGACTTGCTAGACACTTGTGTAAAACAGTAATAGCACTAGAAGAACGTAGAAGAAGAATTGCTTCAAGATGTGAACAATTGTTAACAAAGAATAAGTGATGGGTAAAAAGGAAATATAATTTTCCTCTACTCTCATACACATGCAATAATATTGTTCTTATTTTTTTACCTTTATTCCATTTCTCTGCTCTCAGAAATACTGAAATCAATACCATATTAACAGTAAAAGAAAGTACTACATCCTCATCACTTGCCTGTAGCATTCAGGCTCCCAAATACCTCCAAAATTTAGTTGGAGTTAAGTATATAAATCCAGTAGATCACTTGTAAAATATGGGCCTAAAATGATAAAGATACCAGTTAATATCCCAGCAAAGGTATCTGTGAATTTATGAAACTGGAACCTCAAGGGTAACTGTTCTGTGGTGTCTATACCCAGAAGCACAAGCATTTCCTATCCAGAAGGTAGCTCTCATGATCCCAAAGAAAAAAAAAAATAAAAACAAAATAACAAACAAACAACAAACAGAAAAACACCACCTTGTAATATATACAGAAAATAAACTGCAGAACACAGCTTAGTCCCTGCCTGTAGTCTGCAGTTTAAACTCCTTTATTAAAAACCATTAGTCATTTTCTTTGTATAAGCAACTGACAGTAGAAAAGAAAAAAGAGTCCTATATGTAGATGTAAAAAAACTCTACCGCTAAAATTACAAATCAATGCTACTGTCTAAAAGCTTACCAGCATATAAAAAAGCCAGTACTTGCATATTCTAAATCACCTTCAGGTTTTCTGCTGATCTTTCTTTAAAAATCAAAGTCAGAACATCCGATACAGTTCGCTGAACTTCCCATCTGTTTTAATGGAAAATACAGTTTCCACAAAGCTCTTCAATCACCTGTATAGAAAATAAACTATCACTGTAGTCTCATTTTTTGGTGGAAACAAAAAGTAGATATTGAGTTTCAAGTCAACTCGATGTATTTGTACTTCTTAGATCTTATGCCTGACACACTTGACATTCTTTTGCTGCATCCACCGATAGATCCATCTCCCGACTGCACACCTCTCAGTTGAACGCTTACACTGCACCATGGAAAATGTAGTCTAGCTGGGTAAACTAGCTTACGTGAATGAAGCAACTAAGCATTCAAATTATGGTATGCTATCAAATGCTGTTCATTGTTAAATCCAAGCAAGATGAATAAGTGTTTTCAACAAAGGGCAAAAAAAAAAAAAAAACAAAACACATTTTCAAGCTAAAGTTACAAAGTATTTAATTAAAAATACTGGTTGTTCTAAAAGATACATCAAAGTCTCTCTCCATAAGACAGACAACATCAGCTTCAGCATTATTTGCTAGAGCTGATCCATATAGCATATTATTTTCATAGTATTTTACATTAGTATTTTACATTAGCAGTGTGTTGGGCCGGGCCCAGAGAGTGCTGGTGAATGGGGCTGCATCTAGCTGGCGCCCAGTCACTAGTGGCGTTCCCCAGGGGTCAGTGTTGGGTCCAGTCCTGTTTAACATCTTTATTGATGATTTAGATGAGGGGATTGAGACCATCATCAGCAAATTTGCTGATGACACCAAGTTGGGAGGGTGTGTCAACCTGCTGGAAGGCAGGAGGGCTCTGCAGAGGGATCTGGATAGACTGGAAAAATGGGCTGATTCCAATGGGATGAAGTTCAATAAGGCCAAGTGCCGGGTGCTGCACTTTGGTCACAACAACCCCCTGCAGCGCTACAGGCTGGGCGCAGAGTGGCTGGAGAGTAGTCAGACAGAAAGGGACCTGGGGGTACTAATTGACAGGAAGCTCAACATGAGCCAACAGTGTGCCCAGGTGGCCAAGAAGGCCAACGGTATCCTGTCCTGTATCAAAAATAGCGTGGTCAGCAGGACAAGGGAAGTGATCCTTCCCCTGTACTCTGCATTGGTGAGGCCACACCTGGAGTATCGTGTTCAGTTCTGGGCCCCTCAGTTCAGGAAAGACATTGAAGTGCTGGAGCGGGTCCAGAGAAGAGCAACAAGACTGGTGAAGGGACTTGAGCACAAGACCTATGGGGAGAGGCTGAGGGAGCTGGAGTTGTTTAGTCTGGAGAAGAGTAGGCTTAGAGGTGACCTCATCACTCTCTATAACTACCTGAAGGGAAGTTATAGCCAGGTGGGGATTGGTCTCTTCTCCCAGGCAGTTAGCAATAGGACAAGGGGGCATGGGCTTAAACTCTGCCAGGGGAAATTTAGGCTGGATATTAGAAAGAAATTCTTTACAGAGAGAGTGGTCAGGTATTGGAATGGCCTGCCCAGGGAGGTGGTGGACTCACCATCCCTGGAGGTTTTTAAACTCAGATTGGACATGGCACTTAGTGCCATGATCTAATAAACGGACTAGAGTTGCACCAAGGGTTGGACTCGATGATCTCTGAGGTCTTTTCCAGCCCAGTTGATTCTGTGATTCTGTAATTAGGGACAGAATTCTCTGCTGCAAGGAAAGAATTTGGTATTTACCTGGTGCTATGCAGGAGTCTCATAGCCTCAATATTCTCAGCCTGCCACTGTGGTTCATCAACATTTTTTCTCTCTCTCTTTTTGTTTTCCCCAAGAACGCCATTTAATTTGAGGAATCGGTATGATCCCAAATAGTACAGTTTTTAATGAACACAGAAAAATAAAAAGAATCATTCTCACTTTATACTCTGTGGCAGCTGCGAGCATTACACACCACACGCTAAAAATTAACTGGAACAGATGGCCAACGCCAACCTTTTTACGGACCTTTTCGACACCAAGGCAAACACAACACGTTAATTGCATTCAATTTACTCACCGCGGGTTGTGGCACGGAGCCCTTTACCTTAGGCGGTTCTGAGTGGGACAATCTGCGAAATAAGCCAGTCGCGTAGAGCTCACACTGGGCCACAACCAGTGCTTCCAAGGACTAGCGTATGCTCAACCAGCGAGCCAGCACCCACGGGGCTGGGGGCTCACCCCACGGCCCAATAGCCGTACCTACCATAGTGCCTCTAATAAAAGGGTAAGACTCACTGAGCCACCTCAAGGGCTTGTTACGGACATGCGTGGGGTCAGCCACCCCGGCTCCTGCCCCAGAGGAGCAGCACCCCGATAAAAACACCCCAGCTTCACCCATTTCAGCCCACCTCTGAGGCAGGAACCTAGGCTAGGCCAGGCCACCCCACCCCCCGTGGGGCCGCCCGTGGGCGCCTCTTACCTGCTCCCTGAGGCGCCTCTGCCACCTCTCCCATGAAGCTCCGCTCCCCCGGGCAAAGCGCTGGAGACAGGCGGGCCAGCCTCCATCTTTCTGCGGGCCATTACCGTATTTTCCGGCTGCAAGACATAGTTCTCCTCACCTGCTGCCCCACGCCGACTTTCCCAGCAGAGGCGACTCGGTTAAGGCCGCAGAGGCCCCACCCCCGCATTCCATTCCTTACATGGTGTCAGAGAGGAGCACCGCCAGCCACGCCCCCTTTTCCCACCAGACGCGCGAGGCGCTCTCGAGCTTGCGCGCGTGACAGCGGGGGAGGGAGGGGGGAGGGAGGGAGAAGGGAGGGAGAAGGGAGCGGGGGGGGGGGGGGAGGGGAAAGGAAGCGGGGGAAGGAAGCGGGGGGGGGAGGGAAGGAAGCGGGGAAAGGAAGCGGGGGGGGGGGAGGGAAGGAACTGGGGGTGGAAGGCAACGTATCAGCATGGTGTCCTCGCGCCAGGAATGCACGCACCATCCCCCACCAGCAAGCCTTTCTCGGGCTATTCTATTTATGTTTCTGGCGCCGATTTGCATAAGACACCGCCCTCCGCGGCCATATAAGGGAGAAGGGGCGTGACTCGAGGGGTGGTTCGCGGCCGCTCGTTGTCTTCCTGGTGCCGTTTATACAGTACAGCCACTTCCGCTATCCGCTTAGAAGCGGCGCGATCATGGCGGAGCGTGGTCAGCTGCCTTCCCCCGCCAAACGCCTCTGCTGTAGACCCGGCTATGGTTCGGGGTGCAGGCCGGGCCAGCGGGTGGGCGGTGCTGGACTTGGCAGCGGGGCGCTCTGCGCTGGACCCTCCTCCGTAGCTGCTGCCGCCGCCGCTGCTACCGCCGCTGCTACCGCCGCCACCGCCGCCGCTGCCTTGGGGCTGTTGCCGCTCGGGAAGACACAGAGCCCCGAGTCTTTGCTGGACATCGCAGCTCGCAAGGTGGCGGAGAAGTGGCCCTTCCAGCGGGTAGAGGAGCGTTTCGAGCGGATACCAGAGCCGGTACAGCGAAGGATCGTTTATTGGTCCTTTCCCCGAAGCGAGAGGGAGATTTGTATGTACTCCTCCTTCAACACCGGCACCGAGGAGCCAGCCTCCACCCCCGGGGGGGCCACCGCCGGTACCGTGCCCGGTGGGGGCGCGGACACCGCCGACGAGAATCGCCTCCCCTTCCGCAGGGGCGTCGCTCTGCTAGATGGCGGCTGTGTCGATGACGTCCTGCAAGTCGGTGAGTCACCGGCCGGGAACTCGCTGTGGAGTTGGGCCGCGGCTACCCGGGGAGGGCGCCGCGGGTCTTCCTCAGCGTGTCACTCGCCTGCCATCCCGGGAACCGCCTTCCTTTATGGGCGGCCCTGGCGGCCGGAGCTATCCCGCCTCCTTGGCGCGCCTCGGCAGTCCGTCAGGGGGCCGGCAGCACGGTCGGGGAGCTGCCCACTGTGGCCCGGCTTGCACGTACCCTTCGCACCCAGACTGTAATTTGGGCCGGGCAACTTTCTCCGCCAGTCTCTTCCACCTTGTACACAGAACACATAATCCTTCCGTGACACATCCGCGGTCTCAGCGGCCGGCCCGGTCTCCGACAGGCGGGCCGGGCACGCTGCCTCCCCTCCGCCTGTCCCTTTTACTCTCCCGACGGATCATGCCTGCTCCCTGTAATCCAGAGTGTAATCCCGTTTGTCTCCGCTCCCTCCCAGCTCCCACTTTTGGTAATCCGAGTCATCGCCATACCCCTAGCTACAACAGCGAGGAGATGCCTCCGCCGGTGGAAATGAATCAGCAGAAAGCGGCCGGTGGGGGAAGAGGGCGGAATGCGTTGCGGTCCAAAATGGAAAAAATAAGAGGATGTGAGACCCCAGAAGCGAGTGGGCGGGGCGGGGGGCGAAGCCGCAAACAAAGGCATTTCTAGGACAGCGATGGCGGCGAGCCAGAGGGTGGAGGTGCGATCTGCCCAAGCTCCGCCGTCGTGGCGGCGGCGGCGATGGGAGGTTCGTCGGGAAAGGCCCCGGTTCGGGGTGTCGGCGTGGAGTTGCTGCAGCTCGGGCGCGGAGAAGCCCACGAGTTATTTTAGTATGAGCCCCTGCGTGACAATGGCGAGGTGATGGGGAAAGTACTGTTCTTCCTCTTCCTGGAACAATACTTCCACCTCTTCTGTCACTGCCCCCGCACTCGGCGGCCGACGCCTGCCGGGACTCTTCATCTGCAGAGGGTTGGCGCCCCTGGTTAACGCCCCCCTACGAGCAGTCCCCTGTTGGGGCGGTGGTGGTCCTGCGGGGAAAGGGGTTTATAGCTTTCTCAGGAAACTTCCGCCGGGGCGTGGTACGCTTGCGTTTTGTGCGACCCGCGTGTTCTAGGCACATTGCTGTATGGCGGTGCCTCGCGGAGGAGAAGGCGGCGGCAACTGGGCACTTTGTTTTCATTTTAATGTTTGTGTTTTCTTCAGTTTTTTCTTTCCCCTTCCCCCAAAAGGGAAGCCAAACAAAAGAGACTTTTTCTTGTTTCTTACTGCCGGGTGGACGATCGGGGGGGCAGGGCGGGACGGCAGCTCAGATACGCTGTTGTTCGCCTTTTGTTCGCAGCGTCGTGTGGGACTGAGCCGCGCAGAACTGTGGTGGCGGCCCCGGTCCTGGTGCTGCGGCTCGAGATCAGAGGGTGTTGGGCTCCCCTTCGGCCTTGTTTGCAGCGGATTTCAATTCGTGGGCAGCCTGCAAACGTGCCTTCTACTTTCCAAAGGGAAGCTCTGTTGCTGTTCCTGGGCTAAATGCTCTTACCTTCTGCCTAGGTGGAGTTCAGCTTTAGACATTTTTTTAAGGGTTAAAAAAAAAGTTAATTATATATATATATATATATATATATATATATATATATATATATATATATATATATATATATATATAAACTTTCTTACAAATTTAATCTTTTGCCTTTCTTCTTTCCAAAAGTCTGAGTTACATCTGTGGTTCCTCAGGACTGGCCAAACCAGAAGTAGGGGTTTTTTTAGTTTGGTTGGTGGTGCTGAGACTTTTTCTTTTCCCCCCTTTTGCTTGCACTTGATTCTGTTTGCAAGCAATGAGGAATGACAGGAGTGCATTTAGGGAGGGTTTCTTGGGTGATTACATTTAAGCTAGGAATTCACTGTGAAAACAAAGCCAAGGGGTGATAAATAAAAGATGCAGTCTTTTCTAGGACACCCAATGTGGGTTTGGCTTTGCTTGCTTTCAGCATTGGAATAGAGATCAATGAGTAGTTGTGAAAGGAAAAATAGTGACTTTTTGCATAGCTCCCCCTGAGCCAGAAGACAGGGATGGGGAGCAGAATGAAGGCCCCATAATCCAAGGGGAAATGGTTAGCGACCTGCTACACCACTTGGACACCCACAAGTCTATGGGGCCAGATGGGATACACCCAAGGGTGCTGAGGGAGCTGGCAGAGGTGATCACTAAGCCACTTTCCATTATCTATCAGCAATCTTTGCTAACTGGAGAGGTCCCAGTTGACTGGAAGTTGGCTAATGTGACACCCATCTACAAGAAGGACTGGAAGGATGATCTGGGCAACTACAGACCTGTCAGTCTAACCTCGGTACCAGGCAAGGTCATGGAGCAGATGATCTTGAGTAACATCACATGGCACATACAAGAGAACCATGTGATCAGGTCCAGTCAACATGGTTTATGAAAGGCAGGTCCTGTTTGATCAACCTGATCTCCTTCTATGACAAGGTGACCCAAGTAGTAGATGAGGGAAAGGCTGTGGATGTTGTATACTTAGATTTCAGTAAAGCCTTTGACACTGTATCCCACAACATTTTCCTGGAGAAGCTGCAGCTCATGGCCTGGATGGGTGTACTCTTTGATGGATAAAGAACTGACTGAAGGGCTGGGCCCAAGGAGTTGTGGTGAAAGGAGCCCAATCCGGTTGGTGGCTAGTCACGAGTGGTGTTCCCCAGGGCTCAATATTTGGGCTAGTTCTGTTTAATCTCTTAATCAATGATCTGGATGAAGGGATTGAGTGCACCCTTAGTAAGTTTGCAGATGACACCCAATTGGGTGGGAGTGTTGATCTGCTGGAGGGTAGGATGGCCATACAGAGGGATCTGGATCGGTTGGATCATTGGTCTGAGGCCAAGTGTATGGGTTTCAGTAAGACCAAGTGCCAGATCCTGCATTTGGATCATAAGAACCCCAGGCAACGCTTGGGGAAGAGTGACTGGAAAGCTGCTGGGCAGAAAAAGACGTGGGGGTGTTGGTCGATAGCCAGCTGAACATGAGCCAGCAGTGTGCCCAGGTGGCCAAGGAGACCAACAGCATCCTTGCTTGTATGAGAAATAGTGTGGCCAGCAGGACTAGAGAAGTGATTGTGCCACTGTACTCAGCACTGGTGAGGCCACACCTTGAATACTTTGTTTAGTTTTGTGCCCCTCATCATAAGAAGGACATTGAAGTACTAGAGAGAGTGCAGAGGAGAGCGATGAAGCTGGTGAGGGACCTGGAGCACAAGTCTTATGAGGAGCGGCTGAGGGAGCTGGGGCTGTTTAGCCTGGAGAAAAGGAGGCTGAGGGGAGACCTTATTGCTGTCTACAACTACTTGAAAAAGAGGTTGTAGCATGGAGGGTGTTGATCTCTTCTCCCAAGTAGCAAGTGATAGGATGAGAAGAAATGGCCTCAAGTTGTGCCAGGGGAGGCTTAGATTGGATATTAGGAAAAATAACCTTCATGGAAAGGGTTGTCAGGTGTTGGAACAGGTTGCCCAGGGAAGTGGTGGAGTCACTATCCCTGGAGGTATTTAAAAGGCGTTTAGTTGAAGTTCTTAGGGGTGTGGTTTAGTGCTAGAGTTAGGTTAGGATATGGTTGGACTGGATGATCCTGAGGGTCTCTTCCAACTGAAATGTTTCTATGATTCTAAAAAGGGAGTAATGTTGGCAAGGGTCAATATGAAGAAAGAAAATCTGCATAAATACAACTGAAGTGTTGACTGCTGCTTCCAGACCCTTTAAATGTATTTTGAACAAATGCTATACCTACTGCTGAAAATACTTTGGGTCAAGTTTGTGTGTGGGTTTGTTTGTGGCTTGGTTGTGTGTGGTTTTTATTTTTATTTTTTTAAACCTTATGTCAGTCTCCTTAGGAAGGCTGCACAAAAAGAGTAGTGGAAGCTGGTCATATGAAATATGTCAATGGTATTATTATTAAGGGCACTGTCCAAATGCCTCTTAAACACTTAGGGCATTTTTTTTCCTCCTATATTTAGCATTGGTGTTGCCTCACCTTGTGTACTGTGTGCAGTTCTGGGCCCCACAGTTTAAGAAGGATGTTAAGGTACTTGAATGTGTCCAGAGGAGGGCAACAAAGCTGGTTAAAGGACTGGAAGGCATGTCCTATGAGGAGTAACTGAGGATTAGGCTTGTCTAGTTTGGAGAAAAGGAGGTTGAGAGGTGACCTCATTGTTCTCTATAGCTTCCTGAGGAGGGGAGGTGGAAGGGGAGGTGCTGATCTCTTCTTTTGGCTATACGGTGACAGGATGCATGGGGATGGTTGAAAGTTGTGCTGGGGAGATTTAGACTTGCCATTAGGAAACTTTTATTTACCAAGAGGGTAGTCAAACACTGGAACAGACTTCCTGGAGAGGTGGTTGATGCTCCATGCCTGTCAGTATATTTAGACACAGTGTATTTAGGTATTTAGACAATACCCTTAACAACATGCTTTAACTTTTGGTCAGCCCTGAATTGGTTGGGCAGTTGGACTAAATTGTTGTAGGTCCCTTCCAACTGAAATTATTCTGTTTTATTCTAACAGAAGCCTGTCGCGGTTGAGACGGACAAGCGACATGGACCAAATTCTTTCAAGATGAAAGTAATAGATGCCATTTATTGCTACAAGTGCATTTTTATACAATTCTGCCAGTTCATGTGTCTTTTCACTATTGGTTACAAGTTACAGCACTAACATCTCATTGGTTAATTTTTCTATCATCCATGTTATTCTTCTATCCCCTTCTCTCTCACGGGTATATCTCTCCTCTCTCCGGATACTCCTTTACTCCCATCCTTCACAAGGGTAAATCTTAATATCTTAAGGCTGATCTCTACTCTCATATTTTCTGTCAAGGATTCCACAGACCCACTGCAGTTTCCCACAATTCCCCCTTTTTTAATTTGTGCTAAAAATGCTGCCCTCATTGTCCGCTGCAGGGCCCTTTGCAGCAGAGAAATGCATGGCAATATTAGTAACACAACCACAACAATCATCAAAATGATCAGTCCTGTTTTCACTACTGATAACAACCATCCTAAAAACTCTCAACCACTAAGCAATTTATTTAACAAATCCCATCAAAATCTTCACACCCATGTCCTTGAGCTAATAACAAAAAACTATCGTGGCCCTACTCTGCCATGTGGCATGTCTTACAGAATCTACATCTAACAAAAGTCCACTTAAAGCCTTTTCAGTTCTGTTAGCTTGCTTAACTAGCCAGCATCCTAATTTTCTAAAATATTTAAAGCTTTCAGCTGTGCCAACACCAGATACAAGAGATCCTAAAACCCTTAACCTTGATCCCCAAAAATCTACATTATCATCACATTTTGACTCATATACATGCAAAAGCTGTTTTTCTCGTCTTGCTCTTGTTTGATCTATTATCATAGATACATTGGGCGTTAAGAGAGTTAATAGTCCCAAAATACACAGTCCTCCAACAGCATTAGAAGGAATTCCTGGTCAGGCTCTATCTCCACAGATCAAGAATACATCGTACAGGAGGTTTTGGGGTCACTGTCTCACATTATCAATGACATCCCTTGGATTCTTCTGCGAGGCATTACACCATCGAGTTTCATTTCTATAGTCACCAAGGGTAGCATTAACATTTTGCAGTCTTATCCATTCATGCTTTAGCATATTGTCCTGGCACTTTTCACAAACCAGCTGGATACAAGCATCCATGGGCACAGATCCCAGCAATTCCAGTTCCTGTGGTTCAATGTCTATTTCCGGGAGACAGTTAATCCAAAGTGCCATGTTAGTATTATTACAGTTTGTTGCAATGCCTCTGCATCGACCATTATTTTGAAACAATTGTGTGATGCTGCTGTAGTCATCAAGGGGGATGCCAACCAAGCATGTGTGGAACGGGTTTTCTGGAGATGCCATAGCTAGGCATATGGAATCCTGGTCAGTCATATTGGCTAAAGTACTCCACATGTTAGTCTTTGTCTGTACGGGCATCCAAAACACAGCAGCTGCAACAATCATTGTCAGGAAGATAACACAGGTTTCACGTTTCGTGCCAGCAACCATTGCGGCCCTTGATCTGTAAAGACACAAGCAGAACCTCTCCCCCAGGTTATCAATTGATGTGGCCTTTTCCACTGACTAGTGATTTGACCATAACTAATGTAGGTTCTTTCTGATTTATCATGGTTTTGGGTCATACTTGCAAAGTATTTAATCACATACAATGCTTTTGACAATTGGTTTTCTGGTGTTTTCCCTACTTCTCCCCCCTTTTTGTTTTAAAAAAGAACAAAACCAAAACAAAAAACACAGTTCAGAAGCAGATATGTGCATTGAACCTTGACTACGTACTCAGAATCACAAATCAAATTTAGAGGTTCCTCCTTAAAAGGCTCTAAGTAATTTAAAGCTGTGCCAAGTTCTGCTAATTGGGTTGAACCTTCAAAAATTTTTTCAGAATGATGTCAATTGTTATCTTCACACTAAACCACTACAGCTTTATGAGACTTCCCAAAACCATCGACAAAAACTTTGCAAGTATGTAGGATCAGACCAAATACAACTATGGCCTATGGCCTGATGTTAAAGACTTGCAGGTTCTGCAGCAATTTACATTTTACATTTATGCATGCCAAAAGCTGTGCTGTTAAGAAAACCAGCTAGTGCAATTTACAAAGACATAGATTACAAATAAAAATATCAAAATTAAATTTCACAAATGGTACATATATGACAAAAGGATCATGGCCTATTAAGACTTAAAATCATTCCCTGCATTTTCTTGAGTAGAGTGACAATTGGTATATAACAGTCAGTATATGTTTGCTAGCAATCTCATCATACTGTCCCACAATAGCCACAGGTTGTTTCTATGTTGTAGCCATAAATATACAAACCTGCAAGTCCAATCGAACGCAGTCAGCCTGTAACGTTGTCATAAATTTATTCCTCAAAGTTTCCAACTCCATTTTGGCTGTCATATTTATTGGATATTGTTTTCCCTTACCAGATCGAAGTCCTGTTTCAGATCAATCAGTGTAGTATTTGCTTTATCAAAACATTGGCTGTTAATAGTTGTGGAAATACAGCATTTGAAATTTCCTTGGAGATTTCTCACTTGCAGCAAGCAGATCTGTACCATCCAAGCAGCTTCTTGTAGGCCATGCAACTAAACAGAATTCTCAGAAAACGATATTTGAGCTTACAATTTACTCAACAAATCTTAACCTGAGAGGTATAGGAGTTTCTAACAACTATAAGAATTCATGTATTAAAACTTTGTTCCAAATTTGGCATTCCATTGGTCTCAAAAAATGGCCTTTCTTTCGTTCTCTCTCATGACCTCAAAAACTAGCATGGTGAATTTACTAAGAAGTCTCTTACAACTAATTACCACAGAATAAGTCTATTAACAAATTTTTGTTTTAATTTTCCAGTTTCATTAGAACTATGGATCCACTGGTGATGCCTTTAAATTTCACCCTCAGACTCCTTCATGCAGTATTACAGCTCTCTAGCAGTAACATTGCTTGGGGGAGGGGCGCGGGGGGGAATAAAACTTCCCCCTCGCCCCCATCTGAGATGGCAAGACGTACAGCCCAGTATGAAAACACATCAGTTTGAACTCCACATCAAACCAACCTGGCTCCACTCCACACTCAAATCAGTACCAGTCTGACCCAGAGAAGCACTGAACACTGTGACCCCCCAAAGCTGGCCAGTGTGAAAAGACTGACTTCAGCAAGGAGGTAAAAGTATGAGCTCTTTTTCCCAAATGTGCCAAAACCTAGGAAACAAGACAGAAGCAAAAATAAACAACACCAACAACCCCTGATTCAAAGCCGAAAAACAACACAGTGCCACAACAAAAATGGATGACAATACTTCAGGGAAAAAAAAGGACAGAGTGGGGGGAGTAAAGCCCCCCTTTCTCCGTTCAGCAGCGGGAAAACAGGTTTCTCTATTTTTTTTCGTTCTCTTCTTCCTGCAGTTCAGATATAGTCAAGGTCACGCAGCTGGTACGAGATGGGAGGCTCTGGTAAACTCCTCAGTTACAATGAGCTGCACATAGGCCTGGAATATTTTGCTGTTTTGTTTTCCCATTTCATTCCAACCATAATACACTTTATATGCAATTTCAAGTAGCTCAGCAATAGTTACATTCCTTAGCTCCATTTACTTTTTACAATTTAGAGATGTCAAAAACCAGTATAAACCAGTATAATAAACATAAATCCTTTATTCTATTTTCCTAAATATAAATCAGTTAATATTCTAGCAACTTTTAAATACAACCTCTTCCAAATTCACAGCTATCGTAGCATTTTACCAATTTAAATGCTTTTCTAACAATATAAGCAATTACTCTAATGTGTAAGGATGCATCTTAAGGGGGAGCAAGGTGGAATTTTAGCAGTGGAACCGGTTCCCATTTTGTAATTATCTCCCCAAACAAGATTCTTTTGGTACCAAATATGAATATGCAAACTAAAATACTGAGCTCAGATGTGAAAACCAAATACCCAGTTCAAATATGCAGATGGATCACAGTTACACCAATATAAGACAATATCTCAATTTTTTACATTGTACCTTTGGGCCGCTCACTGCTCAGCCAGGTGGAGGTACTGCTGGGTCTCCCTGACAAAAAAAGTCAGTTGCGCGCTGAAACCCATCCGCACCCGCCGAGCCGGACTGGGCAAGGCCTTTTTTTGTTTTGTTTTGTTTTGTTTTGTTTTGTTTTGTTTTGTTTTGTTTTTGTTTTAATGTCTCGTCTGGTGCGCTACAGCTGTTATTCCAAAACCAGGATTCTTTACATGATGTGCATACAGAAAAACCAAATCCAGGACACCGAGAGGAGACACAGCCTGTCACAGAGTTGCGCAAGTCTGAATGCTGGAATAAAGCTAGCACGTTAGAGAGAAAAACAACAGCCACTACACGCAAAATTTTACGATCACATTCACGCAGTAAAGAACTAAATTACTCATGATCTTCTGAATTATCACAAAATGCACATTTTGAGTCAACGGATTCTCATGATTTAACAGACTGTGAACTTATCATACCATATAACAAAGACCTACCAAACTTGCAACATGCTTAAACCGATACACACAAAGAAAACAGGTTAATGAGGAAAGCATCTTGTAGACTTTAGCAAGTTTACTGTGACCTGTGTGTTATCAGTTAACTCTCTCTCAGCTTGTTGACGTTCAAACCGTGCCAGCTGTAAAACTGTCTGTAATGATCTAATGATGTCTTAGAGAGATTTATATTGTCCTGCTCTTCTCACCTTAAAAACAACATTAATTGCAACAAAATTCTATTCTCCGGACATTTTTACCAATCATTTAACTTATACCACAGCGACCATTAATTACAATATTTTAGAAGATCTTCCTTCTTCGTATTTCCAAGTGCTTTCCTATGTTATAAAACACCTCCCAATACCGATTTTTTATGAACACGACTGAAAACCATTATTCCTGACCCCATCTTGCAAGTAAAAATCTTGAGAAGGGGGAGGGAGGGGTGCTGCTTGCAGCACGACTGGGAAAAATGGGGAGAGAGTTTTACAGCGCACTTAAAACAACTAGTAAAACAATTAACTTTCATTCCTAAGAAGCTGCTTGATTTTCAGAGAGGCAATACACAGAAACACATAATATGTACTGTAAAACTCGCAGATAGCAACCATTAGCATTCTCTACTGCTAATTTCAACACCAATGCTTCCTTAGCTTGTAAGTTTTCAACCTGCTCATTGATGACCTCTTGGAGATGGTCAATAAATTGCATGTAATTCTCACTGGGACCCTGATTAATAGTTGCAAATGATTTGGCCGCACTGCTGGTCCCAGGCACCCCCATCACAGCTTGATATGTGAGGTCTGTTGACTGCTTCAGGATTTCAGAAAGTTATCGTGCCTGTATAGTGTCTCTTCCAGAAATGCACAGGGTCCCATGGTTTAACTGTAATAGAAACTGGGGGTAAATCCCAGCTTTTAGGTAAGTTCGGTTTACGCTCTGAAACTCTACCCCCACCCTCAGGAGCAGCCTGGGAGGGAGGCGGGGGCAGGTTGGGGGGACCCAAATCTGTAGAAATTACGTTATTTGGCTCAGTCTGGCTCACCACGGGGGGGTCCTCCCCACCTAAATCTCCAGGCAAGGGGGGATAGGAAAAAAAAATGTCCATTTTTTTCTTCCGCGACTGATAGCGGCGGGGCAGAGGGTTGAACTGTGATTAATGGCGGTGACGCAGACGGCGGAACCGCGGTTGATGATGATAGAGGAGAGTTTTGAGCCATGATTGATGACAGCGGAGCGGTCGGCCAAACGCACTGCTCCGACTGGTGCTCTGACTGGTTCTCTGAGGGCCCCTCCCGAGACCATAACGCTGTTTTTTCATGTGAGTCTTTCATAGCTTTTAACTGATCTCGGGGCCACACATATGTATACGACTCTTTCACAGTTTTTTTCTGATCTCGAGGCCACACATACGTACGCTCCTCCTTTATTCCTTTTAACTTTTCAATTAAGTGCCGTGGATCTTTATCTGTATCAGACAATATGGACTTGGGCGGTTTTGACGAATCTTTAGCAACAGGGGGGGTCGGGGTAGTACTTAATCTTGCTTTTTCCTCCGAATCTGGCCCAGAAGAGCCAAGAAGACCATCCCCCTCGGCCGCCTCTGCCTGTTGCTGTTTTAACTCTTTCAGAGTATCTAATAACAAGCGCCACGTCGTTAACAGTTCAGTTGCTTCCTTGGACCCTTGGGTAGCACTATCAAACAATTTATCTCCCAAGTCCATCCATTGTGACACACTAAATGCTGTCACAGGATTAACCTCTAAACCTTGTGCTTTGCCCCATAGTAACATTTTTCTTAAAGTCAGTTCCAGAAGGCTAACACCCTGCTTCTTCAGAAGCAGCTTCCATGTGGATAATATAGTACCCTCTTCTTTAGATAAGTTTCCCCCCATGTTCCCGGTAGCTCACCTCCTCCTTAGCGAGGTGTCTTTTCAATCGATCCGGATCTTCGGCAGCTCTCCTTGGCTGCTCTTATCAGCTGTACCGGGCTCCGTCTCCACAGCTCTTCGGCTGTTCACAGCTTTCCGCTGTCACCTTGTTAGGCGAGATCCTCTTCAGGTAGGATCACGTCGGGGTCACCACATGTCGCGGTTGAGACGGACAAGCGACATGGACCAAATTCTTTCAAGATGAAAGTAATAGATGCCATTTATTGCTACAAGTGCATTTTTATACAATTCTGCCAGTTCATGTGTCTTTTCACTATTGGTTACAAGTTACAGCACTAATATCTCATTGGTTAATTTTTCTATCATCCATGTTATTCTTCTATCCCCTTCTCTCTCACGGGTATATCTCTCCTCTCTCCGGATACTCCTTTACTCCCATCCTTCACAAGGGTAAATCTTAATATCTCAAGGCTGATCTCTACTCTCATATTTTCTGTCAAGGATTCCACAGACCCGCTGCAGTTTCCCACAGAAGCCTTTGGTTTGCCTTGCAAGGGAGTTATGGAACACTTTGGGTAGGCTGGGTCCTGGTGTAGGAAAGTTCTTGTGAAATTTGGATAGGTAGTTGTGTCATTAGGGCTGATAAAGGTTCTTGTTGGTGAAATATTCATTGTGAAGCAGAAAGGTGCAGCTGTGAAAGCAAATTTAACTGAAGTGAGTTACTGCATAGAGAATGGAATTGGTTCCATATAATATGGATGAATATGTAGCATTGAGTAAAACTTAATGTTGATTTTGTGTAAGTGCATATTTAGTGACCATATAAATGTTAACTTGGTCCTTGCAGTAGGAGTAATGGAAACTCTGTAATTGTTTACTATTGTACTATGGAAAAGTGCAGTTATTGGACAAAGTACATTTTAACATATATCAATTCTAACAGCCTTACTTGTAACACTAAGTATTACTATCAAAAGGGAATGCAGGATTTGATTTTTGAGGGAGACATTAATTTAAGTTAAATGGTAGTTAAATGGAATATTTTGCTTCTGAATTTTACAGTATAGCCCCCTATTTTTTCAGTCTAGCCCTAAATAAACATTTAGACAACTTTATCATTGCAACTCAAGTGAAAGAATTTCAAAAACTTGTGTCTGTGCTCTGCTAAAAATTTTCATGTGATCCTGCTTCATGCCCCCAACTTCATCTCATGTGTAATGAAAAAAAATCCTAAATAAAAGGAAGGTAACACATTAGTCTATTTTGAAGTTCAATTATGTTGTCCTAGCATAATAATTACCATAACTTAATTTTGAAAGATTTTTCTCTAAGGAAGTTGGCTTCAGAATTCCATTTGCATCTAACTTATTGATGTTTTTATAGGGTTTTTTTTTTATGTTTCAATCAGACATGAAGGATTTCCTTTTTTAGTTTATTAAAAAAAAAGAATGCAGGCTCCTAACACAAATCTTTTCAACTGTATAAAACAGAGCTTTTTTTACTATAGTTGTTGCTAATTTATTGCAAACCAAGAATTTTTAGTAAAAGTTACAGTCTAAACATGAAAGCACTTTCTGAGTAAATACAATAATTTGAAAGGAGAATTGTTGGAGCGATAAAGGAGTCAGCAAACAATTCAATTCAATGTGAATCACGCTAAAGCCATTTATTACAGAAACAAGCCTCCTTATATATGCAACTATATTCTAATCACGCGTCCACGCTCCAAGCATGGATTTGCTAAATGAGTATCATGGGCTGTCCGTGCGCTGGAGTCTCACTGATGATACATCCGATGATTCACGCCACGCCAGGACCCCCCTGATTGAGGAACGCCCCTCTTTCTCACAGCAGATTCTGTTCTCAGCTTCTCGAAGCGGCCTTGAGATTCCTTTGAGCCTGACTAATTCAGCAACAAATCTTTATCTATCAAAACCCCTCCACAGAGAATTAGAAATTGACTGTGTTTCACTTGGCCGAATTGATGAATATGCTGGAAGTGAGCATACAGTTTTAGATGGTGAAGTGTATGTTTGGTTTCTGAGGTTAGCCCTGAACTTAGTATACAGTACTGTATTGTCACAATTGTGGCTGTCAAGGTTAGGAAGAGGTGGGATAGCATGGCTGATCTGGCAAGAACCGTTAATGGTAGTTACTGTAAGAGAAGGAAAAAACAAACCCTGTGCCTCTGCTGATGTTACTCTTCTTGCTTGGGAGAAGATGGAGACTGCCTTTGCTGTAGTGCTATAAAGCTCAGCTTTGCTGCTGTAGCTGCATCCACATTAGAAGTACCTGAAGTGTTTTTGGTATGTCATATAAGTACTCCTGCAGTATTCTTGTCTGTCTGTAATTTGAGTTCAGCTTGTCTTTGCTGCGTAGACCCTGCTTGCTCATACAGGTCTTCCTTTAAGGTATTACAGTCCTTTCCATGGCAGCTTTATAATCACAGTAGTCATGTCTCTTGGGTATGAATGGCAAGGGGAGTGAGTTGTAGGGAAGAAACTCCTAGGGAAGGAAAATAATTTAAATAACTGACTGGAACTTACCACAGTTCTAGAATTTAATGTTACTGTTGTGAGCTAGAAAACTGCCTTGTTTGTGGAAGAGGGTTCAGTTGAACAGCATCATCAGCGTGGAGCTTGCAGACTTGTTTTTCTGAAGCCCCTTGGTGAAATGGGATCAGAGGGATGTAACCAAAATATTTTTTAAAGAAAATGTAAAATTTCTCAAGTGTAATATAATGGTTGGAGCTCCCTAGATGTTTCTTTAGTTGGTTTTAAATTAAAGACTTGATTTTTCTTTTTTAATTTGCTTTTAATGAGAAGTATTTATCTTCTGACTCAGAGGTGCTTTTATAATCTATTGTTACAGCTAATTATTCCCTCCCTTTTTTTTTAATTTTTTTTAAATATGAGCTAAAAGTTGGTGATTGCTTTCAAAACCAGTAGAAGATATTTTCTCACCAGAAAGAGAAAGCTTTACATGGCCATATTGGTAATTGCTACATATAATTCTGGTGGAATGTGATACCTACATGTATTGTAATCGGTAAATTTTACATCCTTTTAATGGATGATGATTCTAGTTATTTTTTTGTTCTCTCTAGCTGTCTTTGCTCAAAATAATGTGGAATTGTAGAGTAAGTAAAACAAATGCAATTTCTCTTCTTTCAAGGCCTAATTGTTTGAGTGCCAACAGGATCATGTGAAACACCTTTCTGTTGATAAAACAAAACCAAAATAAAAAAAAAACCAAAACCCAGTAACAATAATAATAATGAAAGAATATACAAAGCGAGGGATACACAATGCAATCACTCACCATGTGGCAATCCCAGTATCATAGTTCACTCTTTCTGAGCAAACTATTCCTCCAAAGCAGCAATTGTGAAGTCCCAACTGCAGCTTATGCTGAACACATCCCCTTCATTGCAGACAGCAGCTTGCGTTCAAAACACAGTAGCACCGAACCATGTGGTCCAGAGAGAACCAAGAGCATCCCAGACCACCCTGCTCCCCAGAAGTGAGAGAGATTCACCAGTCCCCTTTTTAAAACTGAGCATGACTTTATATGGTATTGAATACCCCTTTGGCTAGTTTTGGGTCAGCTGTCCTGGCTGTGTGTCTCCCCGGCTTCCTGTGGAAATTTACCCTATCTCGCTCAACCCAGAACATAGTAGTTTGTATTCTCTCTGCCTTGCTGAATGCTGGTATGCATGGTGGCAGCACAAACTCTCTTCAGCAAATCAGCTTCTATCTTACTTTTTTCAAGAGTAGCTGGTGAACTTTATTTATATTAGTTTTCTACATTCGGCTTTGATTTTTTTGACTGGCCTAAAGCTCATAGAGCACCAATCCCTATTCAGTGATTAATGAAGGTATTGATAGTGCATTTATGGAAAGTATAAATAAATGCAGATAGTATAGTCTTCAGGATTTCATATACTTGGGTGCTGATCATTTTTGCCACTTACCTGCTGTTTTGGCTGTAAGGAGCCATTGAAGGAGGAATGTTTTCGCAACTGTAAATCTGAAACCTGATAGAGACTGAGAAATGTCTGGCTGTCAGACCTTTAATGTAAAACAAAGCCTCTTGGCACTAATTGTGGAATGCAAACATATTCTTGTGGTTAAAAGTTAAACTAGGGGGAGGAGGTAGGAGAGTCAAGCTACCATACCTTAAATGGAAAGAAATAAATAAGGGGAGGGTTGTTAGAATTGGAGCAGTGAGAGAGGTAAACTGAGGCAGGACATCTGAGAAGCATCAGGTAGTCTGTGAATCCTGTACCCAACCAATGGGGAACAGGGAAGGGAATTTGTGGCTGGGATTAGGGTAATATAAGCAGGGGCTTTTGCCCTGTTCTGTGTGCCTACCTTTAGGTAGATCACCTGGTTTTGCAAAATCATTAATAAAACATGCTTTGCTGAGAGATCCTGCCTGAGTCTGTTATATTGGCAAGATGATCATTTCCTACATGGCCATGAAAGGATGGCAGATACAATGACTGTGTTAAGAATTCATTAACAAAAATCTCTACAGATAATCTTCTGGAAAACATGAGCTAGTCAGCAAAATTGTGTGAAGAACCTTACAGTAAGGTATTGATTACTTGCACAGCAGTTGCCCCAATGAAGCACTTATTTTCCTTCTTATGTTTGAGGAATACAGTACATTGCTTTGGGAGGGTGTTGAGGTTTGATTGTGGGATGACAATAAAACCATGGCAGATGTATTGTTAATCCCCTCTCCCCCCTCCCTCTCCCCCCTTCCCACTAAGGACAGGTGATTGGGAGGGAAAGAAGGGCAGAGAGAAGAGAGTTGGAGAAATTAAAAATGTTTTACTAATGCTACAAATAAAATAGAGAAAATAATACAAAAGCAATCTTGAAAGTCCCGGCAACTGCTCCGGCAGATGTGGGGCCGGCACCCAAAGTCCTGGACTGGACTCTGCAGCCAACCGGAACTGGATTCAGTTTGTCATTAGGCCTCAGTTCACAGGGATGACTTGCAAGGTCCTTTCCCAATGTTGGCCATAAGGAAAAAGGGCCAAGATCCTCATGAGAATAACTTGATTAGGGCTACTCTTAGAAGCAGCATACCACTTAGTTTTACTGACAGTTTTCAGTGATGGAATTTTATGTTGTCATGTATCCTGGCAATAATTTACAGGCTTAATTTCCAGGTAGTTATGTAGATGATAAATATAAGTGGCTGTTTGGTGGCAGGAGTGAAGAAGTGTTTAGGAGTAAACAAGAGTTTGGCTCATTGAATAAGATGTACTTGAAGAGAAGAGAGGTAGTAAAATGCTGAATAGACTTTCATAGATGAGAGGCTAGGAAGAGAAGTGAGCAAGTGGTGATGCCTGAGATAAGGTAGAGGTCAAAGAACTCAGCAGATCTCTGAAGAGGTGTATTTAAGGAGGATATAGTCTGTTCCCTCTGCACAGTCTATTTTCAATGGGTATTAGCGAAGGCATGGAAGCTGATACATTCTTTCTTAGAAAATGAAACAAAGCTTTCAAAATGAAAACAGGTTAGCAAACTGTAACTTAGCTGTCCTGTAGCTTTTGAAATTGTAAGATATGTTTAAAGTTATGAAGTGGATGTTCTCTTGCTCCAGTTTTTAACCTTATATCCCAATTTAAATTTTATAGATAAGATGTATCAGGTGCACAAAGGAAACACTGTTTTTCAGAAAGCACTGACTTTCTATTTAATTGAAGGATGTCTGTCAGACTGTGCTTTATAAGCAGCAGGAACTATTTTTGTTGGGACATGGTGGATATTCCGTCATTACAGTGGTAAAACAAAACCAGTGACTTCATTTTGTACAACTGCTTGAAATGGAGTTTATTAATAGAGTTAAATATGTGTTGATAAGATCATAGAATAATAACTGAATTTCTTTTATTATAAGTTATAATCAAATTGTCTTAATTATCCTCAACTGGCAATAAATGGCTTGATTTTAAAGCATTCTGTATTACAAAAAGAGGAGGTATGTGTTTTCTATATTTTCTTTTTTTTTTTTTTTTTCTCCATAGTAGTGAATATTTGTGGTACCCAGTCTTGAGAAGAACTGAGAGGGGGCTTTTTACTGCCCTCCCCTTTTTTTTTTTTCTCCTCTCAAGGATATTGAGGATATATGTTCTGCAGACTTGGTAATAAAGATGAGGAGTGCAATGTTAGACTGAATGAATGGAAAGAGATGTGAATCACGAGCATACATTTCAGTGAATCCTGCCTGTTATGAGGTCCATCTTCCCCCCCTTCCCCCTTGAATGAGAAAATGAAGTTAAGTAGTAGAGATTAAGTTATGAGAAATTTCTACTGAAAGGAGGAAGCAGAGGACGATGACTCTGCAATGAGATACTAAGCTGTGATTTTTAGGAAGTAAAAGGAGAGCCACAAAAGCCAGTAAAGGTCAAGTGCTGGGAGAGGAATCATCAGTTTATAGAAGTGCTGAAAGGTAAAAGAATACAAATCCTGAAGCATATCCAGAGAAGCTTTCCAGTGGGGACCTTGGTGAGAGCCATCCCATTGTGATGCACTGCACTGGATCCAGCAAAGGCTGAATGGCAGAATCCCATTCCAGGCAAGGGCCTCATTGTACTCAATTATTTGGCAATGGGAGTGAGAAGATGGTCATGTAGGGCAGGTGGTGGTGTGATATGACACAAGCACCTCAGACAGAAGTTACACAGGTGAATGACGTAAGGGAGGTCAGTAGTGCAAAAAGAAGTCTGTATATTAGCCTAGCATACATGTAACTTGATTGGTAGGTAGGGTGTTATCTGTAGCTGTGTTTTGGGCCAGGTAGCTTGGAAGGGATTGCATTGCATGTGACCTTGGTAAGGAAATGAATGTTCTGAACCTGGGGATGGGGGAGTGTGGTGTGAGGAAATAAGCAGATCCACCTATAATGCAGTTGCTGCTATCTGATGCTGGTTTGAAGTACAGTGGGAAGGGTATGTTTGCAGTATGGGCTGATGGTAGGACTGCTGCTGAGGTAGCCTGCAATTTAATCTTCCATCAGTAGCATAAGTTTCCAGCAGCATGTTCAGCACAGGTTGGAGGGACCTTTGAGAGGCTCATCACCCACAGAGCTCAGTTCCATCACACCCTGCTCTCAGCACTGAGCAGCTCCTCTTCCATGGGCAAAAGCACTGCCAAGCTTTTGTTCAGTTTGCTTTCCTGTGGGAATGAATATATTTGTGAGCAGGAGGCTGTTGTGAGGTTTGTTAGCATTATGTGCTCTAGGTGTCTAATGGCAGTGTCCAGCGTGGTGGTTACAGCTGGTTAGCCCTGACATAGGCATGCTGGTGCAGTGATACAGGTATTAGGAGTTGGTGTTGTGATAAAAGGGCTTCCATAAGCTTGAGCTTTGTGTCAGCTATTCAGAGACTCTTGTACTGGCCTAAAAAACCTGGATTGTGTCATAAAGGTGGTGTACTGATCAAAGGCTGAGATGGTCTTTGTAAATAAAGGTTTAAAGCTAAAATACAAGCCTGATGTCTGTCTTCTTTCTAAGGCTGGTAACCTTAGGTTGCCTGACAAAGATTATAAATTACAAAAGCCATAAACCTTTACTCTTGAGAGAAGGTGAAACTGTATTTCTAGTTATAATTTAGCAGTGTTATCACTCTTCCCCCTCCCTTTTTCTAGGGAGTGGGCACATTACTCATTGATCAAGCCTGCTGCCATGAGGAAAGCTGCTGATACAGCAGGACACTGTGGTTGTAACACTTCCTTGTGAGTGTGGGAGTCCTTCTCCAGGAGCCCATTACAGCAAACTTGCTACCTCTTGTCATTTGATTAATTCCTCCAAGGGTGATCTATGAAACAGGCCTAACAAATGTTTCCCATTGTGAAATGCTCTAGTTATGAATATGGTAAATAAAATAACTGACTCATTTGCTGTGCTGTGACTCATTTACTGCTCTGTGCCTCATTGTGTAACTCCTAGAACAGAAAAAAACATATTGCTGTGCTTATAAATTTGTATTTTGGAAACCATTTTCATGATTGTCATTTGCAAACTTTACCTACTGTGAAGGCCACTGTGTGTCATTCACCCTGAAGTTACATGGTTGATTTAGGCTGGCTTAAAGGCAGCCTGCTGTTAAAGGGATGCTGCAGTTCTCCTCAAGCGTGCACCTTGTGCCAGGGTTTGTGGAGCTGTGTGATGAGCCAGCCAACTGACCTGCTTATGGATTCAGATCTTGCTAGGTGAGTTTTACCTGGTTTATTAGCCAAAACAATGCTACTGTTGATTCAAGGGAGAGTAGAATGCAAGAGAGGGGTATTGAGAAGTGCAGGACTCATTTCTGTGTTACTCTTAGTCTGGCTTAAAGTGATCATGAAGCTCTGACATGCTGCCTAGGGAAAGGAGATGGCTGCTGTGCTTGGGAGTTCACTATTGTCAAAAGGTGGCCTGACCTTTCCAGAGATGGCAGCATGGGCCTTTGCTGAGCTGTGATGTGTGTTAGGCCTGCATGAGCAAGCCATCTTCCACATCTCTTCATCTGTAGTGGCTTTTCCTTGTTACAACACCTTGACCAAGAGATGAGTCTCCCTACCATGCTCTCCCAGTGGTTAAAAGAAAGCTAGACAAATGTTTAATTTAGGAGTACAGGAAAGGGGAAGGAAATGCCTATTTACTCCAATTATGCATGTTCATTTCTCTCTGTATCTACATAGCTGTTTGTCGAGGGTTAAGATTGCGGGGTGACAATAAAACCCTGGCAGATGTATTGTTAACCTCCTCTCCCCCCCACTTCCCCCTTTTGCCCCTCCCTCTCCCCCCTTCCCACTCAGGACAGGCGATCGGGAGGGAAGGAAGGACAGAGAGAAGAGAGTTGGAAAAATTCAAGATGTTTTACTAATGCTACTAATAAGAATAGAGAAAATAATACAAAATATACAAAACCAATCTTGAAAGTCTCAGCAACTGCAGAGCCAGCAACCCAAGTCCTGGATTAGACTCTGCAGCCAACCGGAGCTGGATTCAGTCTGTCACTAGGCCTCAGTTCGCAGGGACGACTAGCAAGGTCCTCTCCTAATGTTGGCCATAAGCAGAAGGGAAAAAGGAAAGGGAAAGGGACGAGATCCTCGTGATCTCCCACTTTTATATGAAGTATTCACGTGAATGGAATGTTATACACAGTTGGTCAGTTTCTTGGTCACCGGTTTCTCGTCGCCCCTCTCGTGAGATGTCCATCCATGCTTATCAATAAGTTTGCATTCCATTGCTAGGTTTACCAAAACATGTGTCTGGTTCTCCAGGAAATTGCAGCTAATATGAAGCTTTAGCTGACAGGCAAAATCACTAAAAGAGAAACTTGTTTTTAACAAAACCACCTTGCAAAAGGTGTTTTTTGCCTTCAAAGTTCTTATCTTGCCTCTCTTGACACAGTACTGAGCTTCAGCATACTTATACATAACACAGATTTTTTTTGAGGCAATTTTTCCACTTCTTATAGAGTTGTTTGGTGACCAAATAATGTGTTGTATGTTTTATTTGCATTCATAGCTGTTGAATTAAGTTGCTAAAGTAAGCGTTCACAGCTTTTTGTCTGTTTAGGCCTGCTGAACCAACATAGCTAAAAATGAGCTGGAATCTCCTTTTTGTTTTTTGGGCTTTGATTGGTTGCCCCTCAGCAGTCTCACTGGAGGAGGCTGCAGGGTCATGATGGTATAGCAGAGACTTCATTTGGCTTGCATGGTCTTTATTACTGGTAGCAATACATGAGAAGAAAATGATGGAGCAGGACTTGCAGATTTCAAGCTGAGTTTGTAGGGCTACCGTGTGTGGGGGGGAATCTTATTGCTTGTAAACTGAGTACTTTTGATATGGACCCCACTGAGATTCTAAACCAGCTTTGTGGGGTTTCATTATCATTGCCACTTCCCCAGGTAGAACAGCAATTGAGTAGAATGTTGCTGCTTTTGTATAACTTGTATAGTGTGGAAGTTAAATGACAGCTGCTCTGGTGAGGTGTATATACTGAACTGATCTGTTTTCAGGACTAAAATAAAGCAGATATGTGATCTGTTTGAGATGGACCAAACTAACACAGTACTAAGCTTACTCATAATTGGTGGAGGGTAGCCCCATTGCACACTTCACAGCGCTAATGAGTCCATTTTCAGGGCAAAAAATGGCTTCCCTTTACCATAAAGAGAGATTTCATGGGGCCTGTCTGGGATAGGATGCTTTGGCTTTCTCAAACTGCTTGTACTGGGGGAGAGTAAAGCTTATCAATAAGGTTTGCTTTCAACAGCTGCCTGTTTTGATGTGGAAGGATTGATCTGGGTTGCTTCCTAACCTCTGCCAATGGTGTTTATTGTCCATGTTTATGCAAGCTTCTAAACTAAATATTTCCTCATTTGAGGAAGGTGAAGTTACTCAGTGTCTTATCTTTCCTGCTCCATTGCTGCACTGCTAAGTCTTCTAAAATTAGATGGCTTCTTTCTGTCAAATAATTTTTAGGCTGATCACAAGTGTTTAATGTGATACTTTGTGAGCTGACCATGATTTCCACAAGCCAGGTTTGTTAAAGAAGTACCAGCTTGAACTCTTGTCCACTTAGTGAATGAAGAGAAGTTGGGTATATCAGTCCTTCAGTTTTTGTACCAATTAATTTGGTTTAATAGCTGTCTTCCTTTTAACCCCTCCACTACTTCTACCCCTACTTCCTCTTTGCTGTTTTGAAGACATGCAATTGGGGAAACTGGCTGTTCAGAACAGCATACTGAGCTATATGCAGGTCTGTTGTTCACATGAAGCTAACAACTAGGAAAAAGAATAATCTGCATGAGTAACGCAAGAGGTTTTTAAACACTATTAAATAAAGCAGAAGTGTTCAATTTTGAAACTTGGCTAAGCTGTATTCAGTATAAGAAGTGTTATCCCAGGAAGGATGAAGGTTTATAGGACCTGAGTGGGGAGTAGGGCTTGTAGACTTCTTTCATCTTCATGAAATTCTTGAATTATTTCATCTGCTATGGGTGGATGTGTGTGCTTTAATTATTATATTTACACAAATCCAAGATTGTGACACATTCAAGTTAGTCTAGAAAAAAGTATTTTAAGTTTTATTCTTAACCAAGGATGTTTTGTGTTTGGGGAAAATATTTTTTAATTATTTTTCTCGGTAAAAAAAAAAAGCATTGGTTTATTGAAAGGCCTGTAAGAGGGTTAAAAGCCTGGGATTTTTGTGCCCTGCAGTTGAGCAAGCCTACTCAAACCTGCCAAACTTAAAACTCTATGAGATTGATGTTTCTTAATGGAATGGACAGCTCACAGTGGATGTTCTCATCACAACTCTGGGGTTGAGTGAAAAACAGTTTGTTACCAAAACCCAGAAAAATTTACCTAGTTCTTTGCATACAGATTTGCTCACAAGTTCAAAATTTTGAAGAACTGGTTCAGGAATCCTAACTTGCACTTGCTATCCTAGCTGAAGCCCTCTAGAAGCATTACATAAATACCTTTACACCAGCTGAAGATGAGAATGCTGCCTGTAGTGCATGGTCAGAAGCTGCTTACTGTAATATCCTGCCTTTGGTCCTTTATCTTGCACCTTCCCAAAAAACAGCTGACTGCTTTCCACCAAGGGGGTAAAGTCCTGTGGATTCCTTTCCTGTCACTGTTGAAAGACTGTCCACAGGGCAATTTCTGCAGAGTGATGAACATGCCACCAGCCATGCCTTTGCATAGTTTTTGTTGCTGTAGTAGGTATGAAATTATGCAAGGTTGTTTGACCTAGTAGATGTCTAAGATAGCTCTTGGTGTTTTAATTTTGAAGATGTAAGGAAGAGGTCATACTGAGTTCAGATAACTACTACTATTTAAGACTGGCCCTCAGGAATCTCAGACCCTAGAGACAGGAGAGAAAGTCTGGCAAAAGGAAGACTTTCCCTTGGTTGAGGAGGATAAGGTTAGAGATTGTTTAGACAAATCCATGGGCCCTGATGGGATGCACCCACAAATGCTGAGAGAATAGGCAGATATTATTGCTAAGCTGCTCTCTATAATAACCCCAGGCACCAGTACAGGTTAGGGTATGACCTGTTGGAGAGCAGCATTGCAGAGAGGGACTTGGGAGTTCTGGTGGACAACAGGTTGACCATGAGTCAGCAGTGTGCCCTTGTGGCCAAGAAGGCAAATGGCATCCTGGGGTGCATTAAGAAGAGTGTGACCAGCAGGTCGAGGGAGGTTATCCTCCCCCTCTACTCTGCCCTGGTGAGGCTGCATCTGGAGTACTGCGTCCAGTTCTGGGCTCCCCAGTTTAAGAAGGACCGGGAGCTACTGGAGGGAGTCCAGCAGCAGGCTACAAAGATGATTAGGGGCCTGGAGCACCTTATGAGGAGAGACTGAGAGAGCTGGGTCTGTTCAGCCTGAAGAAGAGAAGACTGAGAGGGGATCTCATCGATGTTTATAAATATCTCAGGGGCGGATGTCAAGAGGATGGGACCAGACTCCTTTCAGTGGTGCCCAACGACAGAATGAGGGGCAACTGGCACAGACTGAAGCATAGGAGGTTCCATCTGAATATGAGGAAAAACTTCTTTACTTTGAGGGAACCAGAGCCCTGGAACAGGCTGCACAGAAAGGTTGTGGAGTCTCTGGAGACATTCAAGACCTGCCTGGACACATTCCTGTGCAGTCTACTCTAGGTGTACCTGCTTTAGCAGTGGGTTGAACTAGATGATCTCCAGAGGTCCCTTCCAACCCTAACCATTCTGTGGTTAAAATTGTTTGGTTGGTTTTATCCACTTTGGTGCTATTTGAATTCAGGCCGGAGAGTTCCTGTCAGTTTGTGGTAGGTTGACCTTGGTTAGATGCCAGGTGCCCACCAAGCTGTTTTATCAGTCCCCCTCCTCAGCTGCACTGGGGAAAGACAAATATAACGAAAGGCTTGTGGGTTGAGATAAGGACAGGGAGAGATCATGTGCCAATTACAGTCGCAGACAAAACAGACTCGACTTAGGGACTTTAATTTACTTTATTACCATCAGATCAGAATAGGATAATGAAAAATAAAACCAAATCTTAAAACACCTTCCCCCCACCCCTCTCTTCTTCCTGGGCTCAACTTCACTCCCCAGTTATATACCTATTCCCCCTGAGTGGTGCTGGGAGTGGGGAATGGGGGTTGTGGTCAGTTCATCACACATTGTTTCTGCTGCTCCTTCCTCTTTACGTTCTTCCCCTGCTCCAGTGTGAGGTCCTTCTCACTTGAGACAGTCTTCCATGAACTTCTCCAATGTGGGTCCTTCCCATGGGCTGAAGATTTTCATGAACCGCTCCAGTGTAGGTCCTTTCTGTGTAGTTCAGTCCTTCGGGAACAGACTGCTCCAGCATGGGTCCCCCATGGGGTTACAGGTCCTGTCAGGAGCCTGCTCCAGTGTTGGCTCTCCATGAGGTCACAGCCTCCTTCAGGCACATCCACCTGCTCTGATGCAGGGCCCTCTGTGGGGTGTAGGTGGATATCTGCTTCTCCGTGGGCTGCAGGGGGACAGCCTGCCTCACCATGGTCTTTACCATAGGCTGGCGGGGGAATCTCTGCTCCAGTGCCTGGAACACCTCCTCCCCCTTCTTCACTGACCTTAGTTTTTGCAGAGTTGTTTCCCCCTTCTTAAATATATTATCACAGAGGTGCTACCACTGTCACTGATTGGCTCAGCCTTGGCCAATGTCATGTTCATATTGTAGTTGGCTGGCACTGGCTCTTTTGGACATAAGAAAATCCCAGAAGCTTCCCCTACAGAAGCCACCCCTGTAGCATCTCCCTGCTACCAAAACCTTGCCACACAAACAAACCCAATACACAGTTATGCTGTGAAGATGGCAGGTTTAGTTCATCCAGCAGTCTTTTTATATATATCCATCTTTAAAGATAAAATTGTGTGCAAACCAGGAGCTGGGACTCATGAAATTGCTTTTGCTAAATGTATCCCAGAAGAACTTAGAATGCATAACGTGATTTGATAGGCTTCCATCAAGTTGAATTTGTTACAGATTCAGGATGCAAGTACTGGATCTGTTTTAGCTCAAAATACTTGGGCAGAAATGACAGGCATAAAATTGACTAGTCTGAGTCTTTTAAGAGATGCCCTTTAACAGTATTTTCCCAAGAATAACACTGCACCAGGTAATAAAGCACATACTTTTTTTTTTTTTTAAATGCATAATGATTGAAACCTTAGCTATTGGGAGACCTCAGAACATTCTTAACTGGAATCACCTATATGAAACTTGTTTTCATGTAGGAGTGGCTATTCTTGACTTAGAATGTTGACTAGATTTACTAAGCATTCACATTAAAAGCAGTGTGTCAGTTTTGGAAATACCAACTTTCTTAGAAGAAGGAAAAAAAAAATCTATCGTGAATGATGAAATAAGGTAAATATATATACGTCCACACTGTATTTCTCATTGAGCTTCATGATGGTTTCAGTTCATTTCCTTCTTTCTTCTCCCTCACCATGTAGTAGTGATGAAGACAAAGGTAAAAGCAAAACTGAACCCCGTGCTGTTTATTATGAAGATGCCACAAAGGCAGTTGAGATTTAGACCTTTTATTTGTAAGCAAAATGTGACATTCACCTCATTAGATGCAGTGATTGTGAACCTTTTGAAATCCTTCAACTCTTAATTGCTAAAAACCTGAAATACATTCCTGATGATTGCAAAATTTTTAGTATCTTTTTGCATTCTGGTTATTCTGAGTTTATTCTGCTTTAATTTGATGAGTGAACAGAACACAAAGGAGAAACCTCATCTGAAAGTTGGAATAGCTTCAGTCAACCTGGTCATTTAAGAAAAAAAGTATTTCCTCAGAAAATGGGATATAGTATGCATGTGCTGTATCTGTCTTCGTCATAATTTGAAGTTTGCTATGCCTGAAATCAAACTTGGAACTGTACCATAATTGGCAGGTTATTTTAGAGTGGAAAAACATAGCAGGTAAAGGGAATCTGTGGCTTTTAATCAGTTCAGTGAAAGTTATGCAGTTCTTGAGCATGCCTGGGAAGGTACAAAAATATTTTTCTTCTGTTAGCAGCATTCAGAATTGATATACATCTGTCCTGTTAGACTTATATTGGCTTACCTAGTGTTTCACTTAAAGCAGGAACAGGATCTATAAGAAAACCTTCATTAACCATAGGCACTGATGATGACTGCTGCTTCTCTTGCTAATGCTCTTGCATTTCACATTAGCACTTAGCAGGAAGATACCTATTTTTGCAACTGAGGTTATTTAAATTTATCATGTTTGCACACACTAATTTTGAAAGCTATTACCAAATAGGTGTGGGAAGGAGGGAAAAATCTCTCAGAATATATTGAAATGCTTATGTGTTTTGGAGACTTTCTTCCATTATAAACACAGAAACTACCTGCCAGCTTTCATTTTCTGCCAGTAATAATAGATTTTCCATACATCTATAGCTATTTATTGTGTTAACAGTTGACAATAGCTCAGGCTCTCATGGGTAAGGTGAGCTGGCCTCTGGGCAGAACAAAGACATTCACTAGGGAGTGGAAAGGCTTTTTTTCTCCAGAAGCACAAGTGTAAAGGCAGCTGGCAACACGAGTGCAAATTGGAAACATATGGAAATTTAATTCTTCTGATTGTGGTGTTACTGAAGTGCAAGGATTTATTTTTACCTTGTTATATTTAAGGATGTCAATATTTAGCAAATAAAACTGTATTCTGCTGCTTTTTGGGTTGTAAAAAAATGCTGTAATTTGAGAGTGATTGCTGTAATTTGAGAATAATTATGTTAAAATAGAGGGAAGTGCTTGCACAAATGATGTGATTTGTCTTGTGAAGAATGGGGGGTTGATAGGGTTAAACTAAATTAAATAAACCCTGTAGGTCTTGGAGCTCTTGGGTTTTCCCGAGTTTGGCATTATATGTGAAATAAATAACTTACACTTTTTCTATAGATAAACAACATTTAATCCAATTCCTTGTATTCCTTAAACACGTGTTCATTAGAGCATAAGCAAAACAGCGCTGGGTGCGCGGGGGATTCACTCCGCCCAACACGCACACCTTTAAACAATAAGAAGTGTGCTTAAATACAGTAAGGTATTACATATTCATAATGACCCCAGGAATGCCTATACATATTCATAACCTTTCCCCACTTCTGATTAAAATGAGTCTCAGATAACCATTTCCATAAACCCTCCCCTGTTGCGCCTGCTCAGTGCCACTTGGTGAATTTGAGGAGGGGTCTTTGGGGGTCTTTGGATGAAGGCTCCTTCAGCTTCGTCACAGTGAACTTTTTACCTTTGGCTCATTATGTTGAATTGGCTGGAACCCAAGCTGCCAAGTTGATTGAAACTAGACTGGCGCCCCCTTTTGCTGTAAATCTTTGTTATCTTGTCTCCTCAAGTTTACAGCTAGGTGCAGTAAAACTTCTTATCTTGGCATTCGATGGGGTTCTGTTCTTCTTAACATAAAGCTCTAAACTAAGCATTTATTGTGTGACTAAGCCTTAAAGTGTTAGTTAGTAGGCACCCATTATAAGTTTTAGTTAACCCTTAAAATGTTAGTTCCCTCTGTCAATATAACTTCATATAGAAGTTTCATGGAGCTTAACCACCTTTTCCTTTCTCCAGGTTCAGAGCCCGTGCCTCATTTAGTTATATCTGTAAACATTAAACATCTTAGCACGAATCACAACTGCATTTTTCACATGTGGGAGTGTTATGGAAATACTCATTCAAGTAAGCAACTCTGCTGTTTGTAAACCAGTATCTTGATGCGCTTGCTTTTGTAATGCTCCTTCCACAGCCATAGTACCTCTTATTTTGTATCTGTTATTACTTAGTTAACCTTAAAAGAATGCTACTCATCTCTCCTCCTTTTTTTCTAATATAAACCATTACTGCAAACCCTTGATCCAGCTCTGTGACTGCTTTAATTCTTGAGTTGTTTATTTACTCTACTATTTAACCCTATAACTCAGCAGCAATGCTCTGAGAAATTTCTTATGGAAAAATGTGTGGTGTTCTTGTAAGAGTAGCTGCTGCTATGTGTGACTGGGTTGGGGGAGGGCTGTGCTGGCAGAAACCGAATCAAGTTCTTCAGGCACAAAAGAACAACAGCTTGAGTGCAACAGCATGATAATGAGAAAGCAGACCAATTGCACTGTATAGGCTAAATGATGTATAGGAAGTAAACTCTTTCACAAATGGAGCAAGGCAATGTAGCAAAATTCAGCTTGCTCACTTGCTAAGAGTAAATTTATTTGCCTTGATGAGCAAAACAAAAGGTTTTATTACAACCTTCATAATTGGCAAACAGATGTTTTTGTACTTTGGTTTATAAACAGTCGTGAATCTACCAGTCTAAAACAAACAGTAGAAACTATTTTCTTCTTAAATTTAAATAGTGTTTCTGATGTGATATGCTACCTCTTTTAAAGTGTGTGCTATGGAACATTTTGGGAGGCTTCCTGGAGAAAAGAGATATTAACCTATCTGAGTTACATGATCTCAAACAAAATAACATTTCAAATTGGAGCTTTAACTGATACTGAATATTGAAAAACCATTAAATTCACTGATTAGAATGTTATTATACCAATTGAAGTATATATATATAATTTTTAATCTTGTTCAGTTTTGTGTCAGTCATAAAATCTTACAAAATAATGCAGTTCTAAGTTTCATGTCTTGCATGTAGAAGACATTGAGCTTAGTTACAGCAGAGTTGAGTGCTTAGGTTGTTTTTAGAGGATAAGATGCAATGTGTTCATTGAACAATAAAAAGCAATTTAAAATTGGTTACAGCCACCTTTTTTTCTAAGCTCTTTATACTGTTTTAAATTACTCTGGTTTGCAGTTGTTCAACTATATTGTCTATAAAGAGCAACAGATTGTCAGATTTTTAGGATTATTTTCTTACAGGGCATAGTGCATATTTGAAAACCTGTTAGAACAGTTCACTGACTTACTATGTGTAGGGCTATCAAAATACAGCTTGAATTTGCTTTTTGTCTAACATCATTTCCATAGTCTAAAATAAATATAAAATAAACAGCAAGTAATAAGTCAGTAGCAAAAAAAAACAAGGTGAGAAAAGCACATTAGAATTATGTATAACATAACCATATTTGTTATTTAAGAATGTATTCCAATATCAAACAGCAAATTTAAACAATGCAAAAACTGCAATTCCTTTTGCACCACACACTTCTTTTCCTGTTAGTGTGAGTGCCCCTAATGACCTTGATATGCCTTGAGATGGCACTAAGGATAAGTTGTTCCATCACCTTTCCAGGGAATTTAGGTGGACCTAAGCTGGCTTGGAATCTGTTAAGCTGTAGCCTTCCTATGTACTCTTGAGCACATCTTGCAGCAGGTAGAGATAAACATGCAGGAAAAGTTCATGGTAGAGATTATATGGCTGACTCAGCATTTTGTTTAGAATGCATTGTAGAAATGCTACTGTTGTTTTAAAGAGGATGTTCAAAAAATTAAGTTATGGATAAAGACATAGAGTTTATCTTAAAAGTAGTACAGAATATTTCATGGTATTTAAATATAAGTTCATGTATTGCATCATTGAAGATGTATGACTAGGTTAAAATTTAAAATGTCTAGGATCATGCCAGACACAGGAATGTATCTCAAGTACAGCCAGAGGACTCATAATTATTACATTAGTGACAAGTGATCTACTGGATGCTTGCTCATTCACATTCCCTCCATTCCATGAACATGTTTAGCAAAATATTTGTTTCACCAATCCCATCCCCACTGAAATTTTAACTTGCATCTTACCTAATATTATTTCAGTCTAGTCACTGAAATCAGTTAGAAAATGTCTGAGTACGAGGAAGCTACTGTAAGTTAGATCTTTCCAAGTAACAATTAGGGAAAAGTCAGAGTTTTACAAGTCCACAGTGAAGTGACATAATAATGGAATTTAGGTAATGAGGAGTATGTTAATGGGTTTGAGTTTAAATACCTAACCAAAGGAGGCAAATGGATCATTTCAGCAACTTGGTTTGGCAGGACTGTTGGTGCAAATATGTTAGTAGGAGTTTTGCTGTTTTTTCTTGACAGGGAAATCTACAATTAATAAAACTCATCCTGGCTTCTGTTTGTTTTCTCTGCCTCTACAGTTCCACTATCATAGTCACTGGAGAGCAGTATGACTGAGACAGCATTGATGTGTTTGGGATCTTCTTGAGAATTTCTGCACACTTTATTCAGTTTTCTCATGTCTTTTGTCAAGAAGACAGAGACAGATTTCTCATCAGCAGAGGATGTAAGCAGACAAACCACAGTCTGTTGGTCCTGGCTGATTGTGCTTCAGATCTTTTTCTCAGTAATTAAGAGTGACAGTTTGGGCTAACCTAAAATTTTTTGAACACAAAATAGAGCTGTGTGAAGTTCAGGCTTTGAGCAGATGTGATTATGTTTTGCTGGAGCAGAGACTGTCTTTTCAGTGGCTTCAGGTTAGGAAATTATTATTTTGACCAGAGATAAGGCCATGTCTTGAGGCAACTAGGATGAAGCCATATTTCCTTCCCAGATCTCTTATTTCATTCAGGGCCAGTGAAGTTATAGGAGAAACAGGCCTGCAAATGCATCAGTAGAGTCCGCCTAGCCCATTTCATTTGACAGAAAGGGAAGTGACACTTTGTTCTGGTCAGCACCATCCTGGATGGAGAAGATAATGTAACTTAAAGAAGTATTTTCGAGCTCAGAAGTAGATGTTGCTGCAACCAAATCTATGACAGCAGTAAGTTAAATACTTCGGTTTCATCTGTAAAACCATTAATGTCTTCACCTTCTGCAGTAATTACTAAGGTTGTCCCTTCTATCAAAAGGCAGTGCTTCCTTGGAACATGAGACATGGAGTAAACTCTCAGTAGGAGAATTAAGCTTATACATTATAATGTATGCCCTTGCATGATGATTAAGTATGGTATTAGGTTATCAGATAAAATCTGAGGTAACCACCATCATCTAATTAAAATATTTAAAAAGCTGTTATTTGTAAAGATGCATTCCCTGAACTAACAGCAATGAAATAAAAGGGTTTGAAGAAGAGAATTTTGACTATGACTCAATCCTTGAGAAATAGAGTAGTTTAGGAGCAATGAGAAGGAAATTTTGTATAAGTATTGTTTGTATTTAATTGTTGCTAAGTTCTTAAAACTTAAGAATACTTTTCTCCAACAAAGGTGGTCATCCTGAAGGAACAGGTACTCCCTGGGGAGCATTTTCTTCCCTAAAGATCTTTGCAGAAGATGTTACACAGGGTTGGATTTTCTACATTTCAGTTTTGCAAGGCTAGTTTCTATTGTTTAGTCTGTTGGGAGGTTTCCAGGAAGCTACTAAGAGGTTAGATGGCTGCTTTGACTTTCACTCTTGTCTTCTCAGAGAAGCTGCCCCTTTACAAAAGGCAGTCTGGATCAAACTCCCTTGGACCTCAGTACTCTTGTCGTTAGCTAGAACAGTCCTTCCCATTTTTTTACATCCTATCCTTAGCTTGGGTTCAAAGTCTTTTAATGCATCAGGATACAAATAAACACCTGTTACCACTTAGCCCTGGGTGGCAGCTAAAATGGTAAACAGCCATTCTCTTGCCTATCCTTCCATGGGGGGGAAGAAAGGGAAAAGGAGGAAAGACTCTTGGGTTGAAATGGAAACAGATTTAATAGAACAATAATAAAAGAAGAGTAAATAATAACATGAATATCATAAATTATACCAAGCTATTAAAATATACAGAGGAATACTTAGCTGCTGGAACACATACTCCCAGCAATGAACACCAGAGGGTGCACACTGCCAGCATGTCCCATCCCACTCAGTGGGGTGAGGGCAGAGTTAACTGTTAGCTGTTGATTCATTATTTCCCCTAGCTGGTCAGTGACTGCTGAATGACCCTGCCTTTGTTCAAGCCCAATTAATGAGGGCTCAAGGAAGAGATACTGTTAATGAGGCTTTCATTTTGCAAAGAAGAGGGAGGCCTCAAGGAAGAGAGGGAAGTCCTGCCTCTGTAGTATTTATCTATTCCTTGCTGCCAGAAGTTGCAAACCCAGCTATTTAAGGCATAACAAGATGCATACCATGTCCATCACAGAGCACAGTGAGTACTATAAAACATGGAGATCAGAATGGGCATTAGGAGCAGGAGCCCTCCCGGATGGTGGCCATAGAGAAAAGAGAGCAATCCCCAGCAACTTCCTGCTTATATATGGAGCATGATGTTCATGGTGTGGAATACTCCTGTTGGCCAGCTTGGGTCAGCTGTTCTGGATCTGTGGCCAGTGGGGGAAACTCAATGCATACTTAAGTAGCATTTAGGCTGTGGTTTCACATACATTTCTTGCAGTGTCAGTATGAGTTATCTTTTCTGGTTGGAAAAAAAAAAACAACATATGCTGGTTTCCTTCCTGAAATGTGTCCAGGTTGGCTGAGAAAAGAGTGTTGCTCCTTCTGTAGCATCTGTCATGCCTTAGGTCTTTGCTGTAGAGTTAATGAAACAGCCTGATGCTCAACACTTCATCTTCAGCCCTAAGATGTGGCGCGGAATGACCTTACAACCCTTGAAGTTATAAGGAAGGTATGCATTTATTTACGACGCCGGACACACGGGGAATCATTTCACCTAATGCGTGTGTAAAATTACAGTAGCTGTGAGCTTGGTTAAATGCAGTAAAGTGTTAGATATTAATGAAAGTTTTTAGGAACGCCTATACATACTCATAACCTGTCCCCAAGAAGGCGGTTCTTATTACAATGAGTTCCGGGAGACCATTTCCAGAGTTTCCACCTCCGGCTCCTCCAGGTTGCAGCTGCGCAGTGATCATGAACCCGGGTCCTCTTTCTCTGTACACGGTCACCTTTGGTCCAGTGTGATGAGTTGGTTAGGTGTCAGACTGCTGAGTTGGTTAAAACTGGTGTATCTCCTGTCCTGTGCCCAAGTTTCTGTTATCTAGTTCACCCAAGGATGCATCACAGTATCACAGTATGTTTGGGATTGGAAGGGACCTCAAAAGATCATCTAGTCCAATCCCCCTGCTGGAGCAGGAACACCTAGGTGAGGTTGCACAGGAACATGTCCAGGCGGGTTTTGAATGTCTCCAGAGAAGGAGACTCCACAACCTCCCTGGGCAGCCTGTTCCAGTGCTCTGTCACCCTCACTGAGAAGAAGTTTTTTCTCAAATTTAAGTGGAACCTCTTGTGTTCCAGCTTGATCCCATTACCCCTTGTCCTATCATTGTTTGCCACCGAGAAGAGCCTGGCTCCGTCCTCATGGCACTCACCCTTTATATATTTATAAGCATTAATAAGGTCACCCCTCAGTCTACTCTTCTCCAAACACAAGAGCCCCAGCTCCCTCAGCCTTTCTTCATAAGGGAGGTGCTCCACTCCCTTAATCATCTTTGTTGCCCTACGCTGGACCCTCTCCAGCAGTTCCCTGTCCTTCTTGAATTGAGGGGCCCAGAACTGGACACAATATTCCAGATGTGGTCTCACCAGGGCGGAGTAGAGGGGAAGGAGGACCTCTCTCAATCTACTAACCACCCCCCTTCTAATACACCCCAGGATGCCATTGGCCTTCTTGGCCACAAGGGCACAGTGCTGGCTCATGGTCATCCTGTTGTCCACCAGGACCCCCAGGTCCCTTTCCCCTACAATGCTCTCTAATATGTAATTTCCCAACCTATACTGGAACCTGGGGTTGTTCCTGCCCAGATGCAGGACTCTACACTTGCCCTTGTTAAATTTCATCAGGTTATTTCCTGCCCAACTCTCCAGCCTCTCCAGGTCCCGCTGGATGGCAGCACAGCCTTCTGGCGTGTCAGCCACTCCTCCCAGCTTACTTATATTAATATTATATTGAATAATATTGGCACCAGTACTGACCCCTGAGGCACTCCACTAGATACTGGCCTCCAACTAGACTCCGCACCATTGACTACCACTCTCTGGCTTCTCTCTTTAAGCCAGTTTGCAACCCACATCACTACTCTATTGTCTAGACCACACCTTTTCAACTTAGCTGTGAGGATGCTGTGGGAGACTGTGTCAAACGCTTTACTCAAGTCAAGGTAGACCACATCCACCTCTCTGCCATCATCCATCCACCTTGTTACATTCTCATAAAAGGCTATGAGGTTGGTCAAGCATGACCTACCCTTGGTAAAGCCATGCTGACTGCCCCTAATAACCCTCTTATCCTCGATATGCCTTGAGATGGCACCAAGGATAAGCTGTTCCATTACTTTCCCAGGGACAGAGGTGAGGCTGACCGGTCTATAATTACCTGAGTCCTCCTTCTTGCCCTTTTTGAAGACTGGAGTGACATTTGCTTTCCTCCAGTCCTCGGGCACCTCTCCTGTTTCCCAAGACTTGGCAAAGATGATGGAGAGCAGTCCAACAATGACTTCAGCCAGCTCCCTCAGCACCCGCGGATGCATCCCATCTGGAGCCATGGATTTATGGATGTCCAGACTATTTAATTGCTCCCTAACCCAGTCCTCATCGACTAAAGCAAACTCCTCCATTGACCTGGCTTCATCCGGGGTCTCAGGGGTACAGGGCTCCCCAGGACAGCCTCCGGCAGAGTAGACAGAGACAAAGAAGGCATTCAGTAATTCTGCCTTCTCTGTATCTTCTGCCACCAGGGCATCCACCCCATTCCTCAGTGGGCCTACATTGCCTCTGGTATTAGTTTTATCTGCTATGTATTTGAAAAAGTTCTTTTTGCTGTCCTTGACCCCTCTCGCCAGCTGTAATTCTAAGGAGGCCTTGGCTATCCTAGCTGCCTTCCTACATCCTCTAACAGCAGCCTTATATTCCTCCCAAGTGGCCAGCCCCTGCTTCCATGACCTGTAAACTCTCCTCTTCTGCTTGAGCATACCCAACAGATCCCTATTCAACCATGCAGGCCTCCTGGCTCCCTTCCTTGACTTCATACGTGTGGGGATGCTCTGATCCTGAGCGTGGAAGAAGCAATCTCTGAATGCAATCCAGCTATCTTGGGCCCCTTTTCCTTCAAGCAGCCTTGCCCATGGGATTTCCCCCAGCAATTGCTTGAAAAGGCCAAAGTTAGCCCTGCTAAAGTCCAGGGTTGCAATTCTACTTGCTATTCTGTTCCTGCCACACAAGATGCTGAACTCCACCATCTCATGGTCACTGCATCCCAGGCAGCCCTCAACCTTTACTGCTTTGACCAGACTCTCCTTGTTAGTGAGGATGAGATCCAGCAGTGCACCTCTCCTAGTTGGCTCCTCCACCATCTGCATGAGGAAGTTATCATCAGTGCACTAGAGGAACCTCCTGGACTGTGGCTGGCTGGCTGAATGGTCCTTCCAGCAAACATCAGGGAAGTTAAAATCACCCACAACAACCAGGGCCTGTGACTGTGAGGCCACTCTCAGCTGCCCATAGAAGGCCTCATCAACTTCCTCAGCCTGATCTGGTGGCCTGTAACAGATGCCCACAACAGTGTCACCCCTGCCAGCCTGCCCCTTGATCCTGACCCATATACTCTCAACTCGCTCCTCATCCACTCCTGAGCAGAATTGTTACATTGTAGTTGCTCTCTCGCATAGAGAGCAAGGGTGCACCCAAGGATTATTATCCTTGCAAGGCGTCAGTGAAGTCCTGTTTCTCGTATAATAAGTTACACAGAGTTAAGCAAGGCTAGGCAATAGTGACGTGGGTTAAAGGGTTAGCTCTCTAAATGTCTTTAGTGATGTGGGGTAGGGTTAGTTCTTTAAGTGTGAAGTGTTAGTTTTTAAGTGTTAATTAGTTAATTGTCAATTCCCTGTATCATTCCCCCCTTTTCTAAGAGGTTAGTAAATTCTTTTAGTAATATGATTCTTTACCTAATGTCTTTACAAAGTACCTGTTAGATTCTAGCTCCTGTCTTAGTTGATGTTTCTTCCAGTTGCTCTAAGTATTCCCGGTACTCTGGCAACACCACAAGAAAGACCTCATCATCATACAGACCAGTATCCCTAAAGCTAATATTCACACTACAGCTAGAAACAAGGATCGTAACCAGGTCAAGTTGGGAAGCCAGGAAGTAAGGCCTTCCCATAAATTAGAGAATTCCCATGTTGGATTGTCTCTAGTAACTAGATGGAGGATTTGAGATTGTTCCCATATCTTTTGAATATCTGTTTCTACCTGTTTCTCCTGATTAATATATGAGCAACAGCTTTGGTTTATCACCACACAAACCCCTCCTTCTTTTGCAGTCAGGAGGTCTAAAACCATGTGATTTTGTAGGACTGTCTTGCCTAGTGATGATATCTCTTCCTGGAGCCCCTGAAGAGCATCCATAGTGGTATGTTCGATTTTCTCGATTGTGGCCGATATATTTACTATGGCTTGTTCTAGTTCACTAACTCCTAGTTGAGGAATAAACCATCTAGTAAAACTATGAAATCCAGAGGGCCTCTTTACAAGAGGGTTACTCGACACTGAACGCGTTTTTCTCCATAATGTTCTGACAATACCTAGGGGTGGGTATGAACGGTTAAACACCTTTTCTTGAGGTACTATGTATCCACCTGTACAATGGCCTTGCCAGTTTTTGGGTAGGCTTTTCCTGGCTCGTCTATCTCCGCAAAGCCACCACCACCCAGGAGCTAGATTACAATTTGTTGCTATGTTGGAAGAGAAGCTAGAGTTCTCAATGTTTTGTATGCTGTAATTAAACCCCAGTTCTTTCAGCTTAGTCATATCAAAGATTCTAACACCTTGTGACTGACTACATTCACTGTCATTTGGAAGATTTTCCCAACTGGTGGTTTTATCTATGGAGTTCATACATCTAGAATAAATTGTAATTTCAGTCTGATTCCAAGGTACCAATTTGAAATGTCTTCCTATCGTTTTACTCAGGTCCTGCCCATAAAGGCAGGTTTGCTTTTGATTTGCATCCAGCTTTCCCCTTCCACCCCCTTCCCTACTCCAGTCTGGATGGGGCACTCCGAATAGTGGAAATTCCATTCCTCTTGGGAGGGCCATGCATATCCAACAGTCTGAAAGGTTCAAATTGTTCCCAATCATTTGGGTGAGCTTTACATGCCATTTTTTTTTCATGCCAACTGTGTCCTAAAACTATGATCGTGAAAAATACACCTTTCCAGGCTGCACCTGGGTTACCCTCCATGGTGTTTTCCAGGCTTTCTTCACTCTAGAATGATGAATCCAGGCGTTCTGTTTTTTAATCTTGATAGCAATGAAGGACATCAGGAGGACTTGAAATGGACCTTCCCATTGTGGTTCCAAAGGCTTTTCTGCAAGAGACTTCACATACACATAATCTCCTGGTTGGATGTTATGTACTGGTCCATCCAAACCCCTACTCCGAGTTCCAAACACGTTTCCCAATTTTGTTAAGTTGTTTACCCAATGCCACCATGTAAGAAGTCATAATTTCATCCCCCACTTGTGCAGATATCCCCTTCTGTACACTATAGGGTCTCCCATACAGGATTTCAAAAGGACTCAACCCTTCCTTTGCCCTTGGCCTTGTTCGTATACACAAGAGGGCCAAAGGCAATGACTGAGGCCAAGTCAAGTTCGTTTCCTGCCCCAATTTTACAATTTGTTGTTTAATTAAATGATTCATTTTTTTCTACCTGGCCACTAGATTGAGGATGATAAGGAGTATGTAATTGCCAGTCTATTCCCAAGTGCTGACTGATTTGTTGTACAGTTTTTAAAATAAAATGTGGTCCTCTATCAGAGGACATAACAGCTGGAACTCCAAACCTCGGTATTATTTCTTGTATCAATGTTTTAGTTACCTCCCAAGCTTTTGCTCTTCTGGTAGCGAATGCTTCTGGCCAACCTGAAAAAGTATCAGTACCAACAAATATCGGCACCCCCCTTTTCTTGGGAGTTCCGAAAAAATCAATCTGCCATTGTTACCCAGGTCCATTTCCTTTCCCAATTTAATCCATTTCTAGCTTAGGTGTATTCTTGGGATTAGTCTGAAGGCAAAGATCACATTGTTGTGTCACCTGTCTTACGGTAGTATACAAATTTCTAGCCACTATTTTTCTAATCAAATATTTATATAGTGCCTCTGCTCCCCTATGTCCCTTCTTGTACTCATTTCTTATTAAAGGCCAGACTAAATAGGAAGGAACAATAAGTTTTCCTTGTGGGGTGTGAGCCCACCCTTCCTTATTATATAATGAGTTTCCGATCTTCCTTAGTATATTCTGGCTTACTTTCTAAAGAAACCTGTCCATCAGGGACTAGGGCACTTTCTACTTTTACCTGTTGTTTAGCCGCCCATTTTGCCTCTCTGTCCGCCAGCTCATTCCCTTTTTCCAGTTCCGAATTCACTTTCTGGTGCACCTTGATATGCATGATTGCCACTTTCTTAGGAAGTTGAACCGCTTCCAGTAATTTTAATATCTCACTTGCACGTTTGATATGTTTGCCTTGAGAGTTCAAGAGTCCTCTTTCTTTCCAAATCGCTCCGTGCGCATGTACGACCCCAAAAACATACTTGGAGTCAGTGTAGATGTTAACCATTTTACCTTGAGCTAGTTCCAGAGCACGAGTAAGGGCGATTATTTCTGCCTTCTGTGCTGAAGTATTTTTAGGTAGAGGTCCAGATTCTATCACTTCATGGCTAGTGGTTATAGCATAACCAGCATGCCTTTCACCATTCAGGACATAGCTGCTTCCATCTGTAAACCAGTGTTCAGCATTTTCCATAGGACTGTCCTTTAGATCTGGTTGGCTAGAGTATGTTGCTTCCATGGTCTCCAGGCAGTCGTGATGAACTAGTTCTCCATTGTTACCACTGAGAAAAGAAGCTGGATTGACAATGTTAGTGAGGATGATTTCTACATCATCCTGTTCCACCATTGTAGCCTGATATTTGAGAAATCTTTGTGGGGAAAGCCAATGTCCCCCTTTTGCTTCTAGAACTGTAGACACTGTGTGGGATACTAGCAGAGTCATTTTCTGACCCATGCCATGCTAAATTTCCGGGCCTCCTGTATGTTCAGTACCACTGCTGCAACTGCCCGCAGGCATCTAGGCCACCCCTTTGCAGTTGCATCTAATTGTTTGGAGAAATAGGCCAAGATCCTGTGCCAGCATGCCCAAGGCTATTCCCTGCTTCTCAGTGAGAGAATAGAAAACATGGTTTACTCACATCTGGGAGTCCTAGAGCATGGGCTGACATCAAAGCTCTTTTTAGTCCTTCAAAGGCTCTCGTAGCTTCTTTATTCCATTGCAGGCATTTCTGATCTGTGACTATTAGTGCATACAATGGTTTGACAAGCAATCCATAATTATAGATCCACAATTGGCACAACCCTGTCATGCCCAAAAAGGTCCGTAATTCTTTTACAGTTTGAGGCTTTGGAGTTTGGCATATAACCTCCTTTCGAGCCTGTCCCAGGGTCCTCTGCCCAGCACTAATTTCATAGCCCAAATAAGTTACTTGTTGTTATATCATCTGGGCTTTCTTCTGTGATACCCGGTATCCTTGGAGCCCTAAAAAGTTCAATAAACTTACAGTCCAAGTTATGTCATCCCCATATTGTAGCATTTGTCCTTCATCGGATGGAGCTTCCCAAGATTCAAGATCTTTAGCGAGCTGATTTCCAAATATTGTCAGGCTATTCTTAAATCCTTGTGGCAACACCTTCCATGTGAGCTGGGTTTTACGTCCACTTTTAGGGTTTTCCCTTTCAAATGCAAATATTGTCTGGCTGGCTTCATGGAGAGGGAGGCAAAAAAAGGCATCCTTTAAATCTAGAACAGTAAACCAAGTCAAATCAGGTGTTAATACAGTTAGAAGCGTGTATGGGTTTGCTGTCACTGGGTAGAGGTCCTTGGTTATTCTGTTTATACCTCGTAAGTCCTGAACCACCCGATATGACCCATCCGTTTTACGGACGGGCAATATAGGGGTGTTATAACTGGACTCACATTCCTTCAATAACCCAATTTGTAGAAATTTCTCTATTACTGGCCGAATTCCCTCCCTGTCCTCCCCTTTCAAAGGGTATTGTTTTATCCTTAGCAGCTTTTCTCCTTCTTTGATCTTTATCTTGACAGGTGCAGCATTTTTGGCTCTTCCAGGTATATCAGTAGCCCATACCCCAGGATACACTTGGTTTACAACTTCTTCATTAATTTTGCCTTCTGTGGGAACAGTTGCTAAAAGCAAGCCCATTATTTTCATATATTGCTGATCATTTACCTCCAGAGTAATTTCTCCTTTTTCTAATCTGATTACCGCACCCATTTGTACTAACAGATCTCTTCCCAAAAGAAGTTTCGGGGAATTGGGTATATATAAAAATTTATGAATACCTACTTGCTTGCCCAATTTGTATTTTAAAGGTTCACAAAAATATGCTTTTTCATTTTGACCAGTAGCTCCCTTTACTGCTACGTAATCATTACTTATTGGCATTAATGCTTGATTAAGGACTGAAAATGTTGCTCCTGTATCTACCAGAAATTCCACTTGTTTTTGTTCTTTCCCTAGCTTCATTATAACCAGTGGATCCGCTAGGGTAGATTCCCCAGGTCCCCGTCAATCTTTTTCAACATTTGCCACTGTCCGATTGCCCTTCTGTCTACTTCCTCTGTTCCTTTCCCAACATTCACGTTTCCAATATCCTTTTTTTTCCACACCACGCACATTGATCTCTAAAGGCTTTCAAAATCTTTCAACCCTTTAAGTTTCCTTGCTCTCTTGCAATGCTGCTACTATCATACGCCTATCCTTTCGATGATCTTCCTGTTCTCTATTACTGAATACTCTCCAAGCTTCATCTAACAATGTTTCCAAATTTCTACTCTCTGTTGTTTTCAGTTTCTGTAACTTCCTTTGAATATCGTTTGCTGACTGACCTATAAATAATGACACTAACTGTTGTATCCCTACTTCTGAACCTGGGTCAAGAGGTGTATGTCTTCTCATGGTATCTCACAACTTATCCAGGAATTCTGTGGGGGTTTCTTTCTGCCCTTGCCAGATAGCATATAAGGCTGACCAACTAATCGTTTGTGGGACGGCTCGCTCCATCCCTTTCACAACCCAGTTTCTATATTGGTTTAATAATTCCATGTGTGCTCCTCTATTTGGATCCCAATGGGGGTCCTGTAAGGGAAAGTAGTTTTTCACATCTCTTCCTGTGTCGCCAATTTGGTTAATAGCCAAATCTTGGGTTGTTTTCAATATTAGCTGTTTTTCAGTTCATGTCATATGGTCCAATAACAGTTGTATATAATTCCAATCGGGGTTATGTTGTTTGATCAAAAACTGGAAATGCCTAGCAACCCCCACAGAATCACTCCAATAGCTCTTGGCTACTGTTTTCCATGTCTCAAGATCAAATGAGGAGGACTGGTTCCCCTTCTGGTCCCACTGCCTCTCTGAGGGGAGCTTGCAATGTTTCCTTACTTCGGGTGTGAGAGGATACAGGGCTATCCCGAGAGGTATCTGGCTGCCCCCCCACAGTCCCGTCCTCCCCCGCCGCTCCGCATTCCTCCTGCCCCCCCGCTGGAGGCTTGTAATACTCTAGCAGATCCTCTAATCCAGGACTCCTTATTTTTTCTGGGTTTACACATCTTTCTCCTATATCGCATCCTAAACAACATTTCTGGGACTTATTGGCTTTCTCTTTTTTCTTAATTTCCTTTTCTAAAACTAGTACCATAGGGTCTTGGGGAGGCTTTAACCCACAGTCCCTGTGATACTCGTGGTGATTTCTAAGGATGAAAAACATATTTGCATATGTGACCTCATCCCACTTTCCTTCCCTTCTCAAAAATAACATTAATTGTAGTAGAGTGTTATAATTTAAAGTTTCATTGATAGGCCACTTTTCCTCATCCTCTAATTTATAGAGTGGCCACCATTGATTACAATATTTAATAAGGGTCCTTTTGCTTTCCCTACCCCCTGTCCCAATGATTTCCTTCCAATGAGCTAATATGCAACCAAGGGGGCTTTTCTTTAGTACTCCACTTTGAGTGTTACCCATTGCTGTTTCTCAAACAATAAATCTTTTAGTTCGCGATAAAAAATTCAGTAATGTGTCCCGGAACCAGGAACCACACCACATGATGTTTTAAACTCGTTTTCCGCCTTATACAAATCACAGGCTAAAATATTCCATCTTACATTTAAACAGTAATTACTGGTTTAACAATAAAAATCAGATTCAAACTGTCTTACACACACACATACAGACACCTTTTGCCGGCTAGTTAGTTTTACGACAGATAGCTATCCCACACGGTGCTTAGAATGGTATGCATGGAATGCCCGGGCACTTACAAAAGATAACATACAGTTATAAACTAATTATTCTTTTTCAGCAGCTGAAAAAAAGATTTCTGCATTACCCTTCACTCTTGCTAAATAAGTCATTAGCAGAAGTCCATCCTGGCTCTCGGAATTGAGATGCAGAAATCCCAGAGTTGCTCGATCTACCCCCAAGATCGCTAGGGGCTGTACCCACAAACAGACAGCAACTCTCCCATTTTTCCCAGGTACCTTCCCGCCGCGGAACTCTGGTCACGTGTGAGACGTCTCTTCACGCCTTACTGGCTCACCGCCAAATGCAGTTAAATGCAATTATATTATAACATACCTTATCCGCTCTCGTGGCCGGAGGTCTTTTGTCTACTCCTGCAATGAACAACGGAGATGGAGATCTTTCCGAAAAAAAAAAAACTTCGGGGCGCGCCTAAGATCTTCTCAGCTGTTCAAGCAGGAAGCAGAATGCCTCCTGCCTGGCTCACCAAAATGTGGCGTGGAATGACCTTACAACCCTTGAAGTTATAAGGAAGGTATGCATTTACTTATGACGCCGGACACACGGGGAATCATTTCACCTAATGCGTGTGTAAAATTACAGTAGCTGTGAGCTTGGTTAAATGCAGTAAAGTGTTACATATTCATGAAAGTTTTAGGAATGCCTATACATATTCATAACCTGTCCCCGAGAAGGTGGTTCTTATTACAATGAGTTCCGGGAGACCATTTCCATAGTCTCCACCTCTAGCTCCTCCTGGTTGCAGCTGCGCAGTGATCATGAACCAGGGTGCTCTTCTCTGTACACGGTCACCTTTGGTCCAGTGTGATGAGTTGGTTAGGTGTCAGACTGCTGAGTTCGTTAAAACTGGTGTATCTCCTGTCCTGTGCTCAAGTTTCTGTAATCCAGTTTACCCAAGGATGCATCAAGGATGCACCCAAGGATTATTATCCTTGCAAGGCGTCAGTGAAGTCCTGTTTCTCGTATAATAAGTTACACAGAGTTAAGCAAGGCTAGGCAATAGTGACGTGGGTTAAAGGGTTAGCTCTCTAAATGTCTTTAGTGATGTGGGGTAGGGTTAGTTCTTTAGGTGTCAAGTGTTAGTTTTTAAGTGTTAATTAGTTAATTGTCAATTCCCTGTATCAAAGAAAGCAAGTGACACACTGCAGTGCAACATAGTAACAGCTGCTTGAAAATGCCTAGTATCTGTGCAGTTAACTGTCCACTGAAGTACAAACTGTAAAGTTAGGTAAGGGACAAGTTAAGGTCATTTGAAACTTTGGTTTTTTTTAGGCCTCTTATGGATAAAATATGGGTTCGTAGAGATGACTGAGAATGAGATCTTTTGAAAGTGCAGAGCTCACTGGAGAAAACCATGTCTTATCCTGCATAAATGAAATGTAAGAGTTCAGTTTGTTCTGAAATAAAACTTGTGAAGAGTTGCTGACTTAAAAAAGAGCGAAGTTTATCACTGGAGTTTGTCTTTAAGAATAGTTGCAAGGTTAGTTAGTAATTTATATTTAACTGCAATAAAAATAAATATGATTATTGATTATAAGAGCTGCTTTAGCTTTTCTCTTGAATTGGAAACTTTAACTGTATTATGATTTTTATGCTGAGTTGTCCTTTTGATTCCCCTCACTTGCTTCTCTAACACATGAACAAGGATTTCCTCTTTTAAAATTTGTTTTGCACTAGTTATATTTTATAACCTTATTTATCTACCTTACAAAGTATGAATGATTTGTTGAGAGTTTATAAAGTCATCTTATTTGGTCAACTTGATAGAGATATCCATAGATGACTGAAGGATTTCTTCAGAGCTTGTGTACACTGTCACTCCAGTACTTCCCTGTCACTTCTGCCCTTACTCACCTGTACTTACTTATTATTTTTTCCTGCTTGTGCTAAATCCTGTATAAACTGATGTTACCAGTCAGACCTTGCTGTGAAAAGTTTATTCTTAAAATTGTGATGCAAAAGGGTGTAGCAAAAGAAAAACTGAAGGAGAAGAGTGAATGAGAACAAAGATGTACAAGCGTGGTTTCACAGGCTAAATAGATACATAATTACAGTGTTGTGTAATTGTCAACTGAAGTGTTCAGAAATAATAACTAATTTATTCTGAAATCAAAAGGTTTAAAAAAGCCAACCAAACAAAAACAACCAAACAAAAAAACTCCACCAAAAAACGGTAGGAGATAATTTTGAAATTCCATTGTTATCTTCTAATGCTTTAGAGGTTTGCAGTTTTCAAACTGTCCTCTGCAGCTATAAAGTTCACAAACAATCCAAAGGTCAAAAAGCAGACACAAATAAAATGTCACTGTTTTAAATGAGAGAAGCCCAATGGTAAGTAAAAAAAAACATGAGAAATTTAGGAATGGGATTATTCTAGGAAGTCTTTTGAAAATAGCAGCTGCCTGTCCTTGTATCGAGGTGTTCAGCTTTTTCAAATCGTAAACTAGTAGTGAAACACAAACCTGGTGGGCTGGTTCGGCTGAGATAGGGTAAATTTTTACACTGCCAGGATGGATGACCCAGAAATAACCAAATTATACAATATATATACAATATATAAAATACCATATAAGGTCATGCTAATTTGCATAGGGGAGGAGCCGAGGGGGCAGTCTCTGGATGTGGCTGGCGTGGCTAGGAGCGGTTTGGGTTGGCTCCTTCTCGACCATACGGTTTACTGCTTTTGTATTTCGGGTGCAAGTCGCAGCTCGGGGGAGGGGGCGGGGTTTTCTCGGCGCGAGCTGTGGCCGGGGCGACGGGAGTTTTTCGGCGCGCGCTGAGGTTTGGAGCCTGCTTACCGCTTTGGGGGGGGGGGGGTGTGCTGCCATGGCGGGGCTGCCACGTGGTGGGACTGCCGTGTGGATCGGATTGCGCTGTGTGTCTAATCGCTTTTGTATGTAGGTTCTTTAATTATTATTGTTGTTACTGTTGGTTCGTGGGCGTTGTGTTTTATATTTTTGTTTTTTGTTTTTGTTTTTTTTTGTTTTGTTTTTTCTTTATTTTATTCCGATGTTCTGTTAAACTGTTCTTATCGCAACCCACGAGTTTTGCCTTTTTTTTTCTGATTCTCCTCCCCATCCCACCGGGGGGCGGGGAGGGGTGAGCGAAGGGCATGTGGTTTTCGCTCTTGGGGGGGGTGGGGGCTGGAGCTAAACTATGACAGTACTTTTTTTGGCGAGCCTAGGATCTCAGCTACTTGGAATGAGCGTCTTCAGCTCAAGAGAGAGAATATAGAGGGTATACAAAACAGGGCACCCTGTGGTTTTTCCTGCGTGACCATGGAGAAGACATGAAAAACTGGGATGGGAAATCTACCTCAGTCCTAGAGGCATGGGTACATGAGTTGCAAGGAAGGACAACCACAACAGGGGATTCTGCCAGGAAAAATTCTGCTCTAGTTTCCAGCGGGCAGTTCCCCAGGCAGAGTAGAGCAGCTGATCTTCCTTTTGATCTTCTTCAAGTGCCTTCTGATTCATTCTTGAAAACAGAAGCGATGAGTACTCTGACCAGGGTTAGAGGAGCTCTGCCTCCAGACAGGTGGAGGAGAGGGACAATTGGGTTTATTGGACTCTCTGTATTTGATGGCCTGGAGCATCAGAACCACAAGAGTATAAGGTTCTAGTGGACATGTTGGCCAAATGTACTCTAATTCCATCATACTATGAAGGGACAGAACCCATCAGCATTTCTGGAGTAACTGGGGGATCCAAAGAGTTCACCGTATTATATGCTCAAGTGAGTCTGACTGGGAAGGACTGGCAAAAGTACCCCATTGTGACTGGCCCAGATGCTCCGTACATCCTTGGCATAGGCTACCTCAGGAGAGGGTATTTTAAGAACCCAAAAGGGTTCTGGTGGGCTTTCGGCATAGCCGCTGTGGAGACAGAGGACACTAAACAGCTGTCTACCTTGCCCAGTCTCTTGGAGGACCCTTCTTTTGTAGGATTGCTGAGGGTCAAAGAACAGCAGGTGCCAATTGCTACCACGACGGTGCACCGGCGGCAATATTGCACTAACCAAGACTCTCTGATTCCCATCCATAAGTTGATTCGTCAACTGGAGAGCCAAGGAGTGATCGGTAAGATGCGCTCCCTCTTTAACAGTCCCCAATGGCCACTGTGGTAGTCCAGTGGAGAGTGGAGACTAGCAGTAGAGTATTGTGGCCTAAATGAAGTCACGCTGCCATTAAGTGCTGCCGTGCCGGACATGCTAGAACTTCAATATGAACTGGAGTCAAAGGCAGCCAAGTGGTATGCCACAATTGACATTGCTAATGCATTTTTCTCAGTTCCTTTGGCAGCAGAGTGCAGGCCACAGTTTGCGTTCACCTGGAGGGGTGTCCAGTACACCTGGAATTGACTGCCCCAGGGGTGGAAACACAACTCCACCATTTGCCATGGACTGATCCAGGCTGCACTGGCTCAGCACAGAACTCTGGAACGCCTGCAATACATTGACGACAACATTGTGAGGGGTTGACACAGCAGAGGAAGTTTTTGGATTATCCTCTTGCCTTGCTCAAATTCTTGTGAAAGCTGGTTTTGCTATTCAACAAAGTAAGACCAGGGACCAGCACAGGAGCTCCGAGTTTTAGGAGTAAGATGGCAGAACGGATGTCGTCATGTTCCAAAGGACATGGTCAACAATATAGCAGCTATGTCTCCACCAACTAATAAAAAGGAAACAGACTTTCTTGGGCATTGTCAGTTTTTTGAGAAGTAACATTCTGAGCTACAATCAGATTGTGAGCCCTCTTTATCAAGTGACCTGGAAGAAGAATGATTTCGAGTGGGGCCTTGAGCAACAGCAAGCCTTTGAACAAATTAAACCGGAGATAGTTCATGCTGTAGCTCTTGGGCCAATCTCGGCAGGACAAGATGTTAAAAATGTGCTCTACACTGCAGCTGGGGAGAATGGCCCTACCTGGAGCCTTTGGCAGAAAGCACCACGGGAGACTCGAGGTCAGCCCCTGGGGTTTCGGAGTCCGGGATACAGAGGATCCGAGGCCCACTACACTCCAGTGGAAAAGGAGATATTGGCAGCATATAAGGTGTTTTGAGCTGCTTTCTGTGATGGTTGGTAGTGTAGCACAGCTCCTCCTGCCACCTCCACTGCTGGTGTTGGGTTGGATGTTCAAAGGGAAGGTCTCTTCTACTCATCATGCAACTGATGCCACTTGGAGTAAGTGGGTTGCATTGATCATGCAAGGGGCTTGAATGGGGAACCTTGATCGCCCAGGGATCTTAGAAGAGATCACAGACTGACCTGGGGGTAAGAATTTCAGAGTACTGTCAGAAAAGGAGGTGACGTGCTGAAGAGGCCCCACTGTATAAGTTACCCGAGGATGAGAAGCAATATGCCGTGTTCATTGATGGGTCATGTCGTATTGTGGGAAAGCATCGGATGTGGAAATCCGCTGTGTGGTGTCCCACACAGTGAATTGCTGAAGTCACTGAAAAACAGGGTGAATCAAGTCAGTTTGCAGAGGTAAAAGCGATCCAGCTGGCTTTGGACATTGCTGAACGAGAAAAGTGGCCAGTGCTTTATCTCTGTACTGACTTATGGATGGTGGCAAATGCCCTGTGGGGTGGTTACAGCAATGGAAGAGGAACAGCTGTCAGTGCAGAGGCAAACCCATCTGGGCTGCTGAATTGTGGTGAGATACTGCTTCCTGGCTAGAGAACCTGCCTGTAAAAGCATGCCACATAGATGCCCAATGTGCCCAAGAGTCGGTCCACTGAAGAACATCAAAACAACCAGCAGGCAAACCGAGCTACTGAGATTAAAGTGTTTCAGGTAGATTTGGACTGGCAACACAAAGGTGAATTATTTATGGCTCAGTGGGCCAATGATGCTTCATGTCATCAAGGAAGGGATGCAACATATAGATGGGCTCATGATCGAGGGGTGGACTTAACTCTGGACACTTGTGCTGGTTATTCATGGTTGTGAAACATGCACTACAGTCAAGCCAAATGTAGTATGGGGGGCAATGGTAAATTGACTATATTACGCTCCCACAAACCTGACATGATAAACAGTATGTGCTTGCCATGGTGGAAGCAACCACTGGATGGCTGGAAACATATGCTGCGCTCCATGCCACTGCCCGGAACACTGTCCTGGGCCTTGAAGTCCTACGGTGACGTGGCACCCCAGAGAAAATTGAGTTAGACAATGGGACTAATTTCTGGAACAACTTCATAGACACTTGGGCCAAAGAGCATGGCATTGAGTGAGTATATCACATCCCCTACCATGCACCAGCCTCTGGGAAAATTGAATGGTACAATGGACTATTAAAGACTACACTAAGAGCAATGGGTGGCCCAGTCATAACTTCTACATACTATAGAAGGAGATCAAGTTCCTGTGGTGTGCATGAAGAATGTGTTTAGGAAAACAGTCTGGATTACTCTTGCCTTGGGTAAAGGTAAACCCATCTGTGGGATTGCTTTTTCTCAAGGACCTGGGTGCAATTGGTGGGTAATGCTGATGGATGGAGGAGTCTGATGTGTGCACCTCGGGGGGGGGGTTTATTCTGGGTGAGAATATTCCCTTGATGTGAATTGAATTATGGTAGTTGCTGTGTAATACTATACACCAGACTAACAACATTCAGTAATTATCTTTTAGATTAATAGTGAATTAACTTCAAAACTGAACAAAGTGCAGCAATGATGGAACCAGAGCTGGCTCCAACAACTGGTATCCAGCCACCTCCACAAGGTTGATGACTTTGACCTGCAAACCGTGAGCAGTAACTATGCGTTCCAGATGCAGCATGGAGCAATACAAACACTCCAATATGACACACCATCTTTCTTGCACCAGGAGACTGTCCTGATAAAATCCAAAGTCACGGACTCAATGAGCTTTTTAAAGGAATTGAGGTTATGCCATGAACTAAGGGGAAAAATGTGTGTATACATGTATACTTAAGGTGGTAGTAGTTAGTTGAAACATATTACTAAGTGTAAGAGCTGAGCATGACCTAAATGGTATCGAATAAGGGGTGGAATGTGCTGGGTTGACTGAGATAGGGTTAATTTCTACACTGCCAGGATGGATGACCCAGAAATAACGAAATGGGTTATTCAATACCATTTAAGATCATGTTCATTTGCATAGGGGAGGAGCCGGAGGGGCAGTCTCTCTAGCTCTGGCTGCAGTGGCCAAGAGCGGTCTGGGTTGGCTCCTTCTCCACCATAGGGTTTGGTGCGTGAATTGCGGCTGGGGACGGGGGACGTTTTCTCGGCACAGGCTGGGGCGATGGGAGAGGTTTTTTGTCCTGAGCTGCAGTTTGGAGCTTGCTTACGGCTTGGGGGTGGGGTGGGACGGTTGAGCTGCCATGGTGGGGCACTGCAGTGTGGATCGGGTTGTGCTGTGTGCCCACTGCTTTTGTAGGTTCTTTAATTATTGTTGTTATTACTGTTGGTTCGTGTGTAGTTTATGTGTTTTTTGTTTTGTTTTGTTTTTTCTCCCTCTCTTTTATCTTTCCTTTGCTGTTAAACTGTTTTTATGCCAACTCACGAATTTTGTCTTTGTTTTTTGATTCTCTTCTTCATTCCTCTGGGGGTGTGGGAGTGGGGTGAGCGAGGGGCATGTGGTTTTAGCTGCTGGCTGTGGGGGGAAGCTGGGGCTAAACTACCCCACTTTGTAATACTAAATGTTTCTTGGAAAAAACGGCCTGTAGACCACTGGTCACTTTCCCGTTTTCAAATTCCTCAGGGGAGCCAGAAACAGCATATTATGTGGTTGGCTTCTGTGCTGATAACTTTTTTCTTTTGAGGACTACTGAGGTAATTGTGATGGAAATAAGGTAAAAACCATCCAAATGGTATTGTTCTAAATGAGAGCGCTACTTGGAATCATTCTGAGGAAGTGTTATAAACATGACATAAAGTGAAATCCAAATTTAAAACTTCTCTCCACTTTACATCTGAAAGTAATTTTTAGTTTGAATTTTTTTAACAGTCTGTACTGTTCAAAAAGGAGATGTGCTAAATGTTTAACTAGTATTTTATCAGCAAAGGTGATTTAGGGGCGTTACTTCAACAAAAGTAACGGGAAGGCACATGGGGAGTTGTTTTTGGTTTTTTTTTGTTTGGTTTTTTTTTTTCTCTCTCACAGTTCATACAAGTATACCAAATGAAAACCTGAAACTAGGAAAGTAGAAGGTCAATAATTGTGAAACCCCTTTAACACTACTGTCGGTTACCCAGTAGAACGTTTTAGTCAGTTTTTGGACTTGGCATTATTAGGAATATTTTGGGAAGATAAATGTCTTTATAAATCTGTGAATTGTACATTGCAATGATAGAACATATTGGATAAAGTAACAGATAATTTCTAACTTGATTATCTAGTAAATGTAAAAGAAATACAGACCTTGCACATTTAAGGCAGAGACCAAATTTGTAAATGCCAAGAAAATGAGAAGTTATAGCCTCCACAGCAAATATTAAGTCATCCCCTAGTGCACTTGAGTTTTTTGTGTTGCTGTATATGATGATAAAATTTTCCTTAAATTATTTATTTTGTGGTGGCTACAGTAGCTATGGGGAACTTTAAATAAGTGCCCTGATGCTTTGAAAGCGTTTAACTGATTGATTCTATGCATTTAGATACTGGTGTCAGTTATGCAGTCAGATAAAATGCTTTTACTTGTAGTTAACTCTTCAATTTGTCCAGCTTGCCACTACATGAAATCTGTGCAGGATTTATGAAACTTAACATGAAAGGAGTTGTAGAACTGTTAGATATTTGATAATATTTGAAATCCTTCATGATTCTAGTTAAAATAATGTGTGCCATGTGTTGTAGTCTTATAATATTATAAAGCTTCAGCTCTGGAGAGTCTTGACAACTGGAGCTTCTACACTTCCTAATGGTGGTGATTAAAGACGACTGAAAAAGGGACTTTACTTGAAATCATGTTTTAGATTGCATAGGTGGCATGGAGGGAGCGTGAGGGAAGAGACATCCTTTCTTTTCCCCTACCCTATCTGCTCATACAATTTAAGAGCACAGGCTTTACTGTACTTCTTTCCAATAAAAATGTAGTATAAAAAGTTATGGTTCAGAAATCAAAGCTTTTGTTTTCACTGTTCCTGAGCAATGTCCTGTTTTGAAGAATGCTAGGTGAGATGGCTATTTTTCTGTTGGTGTGGTGTTTTGGTTGGTTGTTTTTTTTTTTTTTGGTGTTTGTTTGTTTTGTTTTATGTGTGGTTTTCTTTTGTTGTTTTATTTTGTGTGTGTGTGTTGTGGTGGTATTTTTTTGTGTGTGTTTTTTGGTTTGTTTTTTTTTTTAGTGGGGAACTTTTCTGATAAAACGTGAAAATCTGTTTCAGGAAATCTAGTTTGTCATTTAAAAAGGTAATTGTAAACTTATGAATCCTTGTCAACACTATACTTACCACTCTTCAGGAAGTATAGATGTGTTGTTTTTTTTGGTGTTGTGTTTTGTTTTTTCTCTTTGTACTTGGGTCATCTGACCTGGTTACAGGAATATGATTGCTTGAACTGTAAATGGTAGTGGGAATCTGGAAACAGCTGATCCAAACTAAATATCTGTAAAATGCTTTCACACTTTTTGTAAAGAATTTTCTGTGAAATATTTCACGTGTCCAGCAATTTACCTGCTAGCTGAATTAAAACTTATCTCTAGTTTTCTACGACACTTCTCAGAGATTATTTAATTCAAGTTTGTGGTATCTGTAATATTATGGTACTGAGATAATGCTGACAGTCAAAATCAAATAATGCAAATATTTCTTAGGATTATCTCTATTTTAAAATCAATGCCCCTTGCTGGGTGAGGCAGTGTGTACTGGATAGATGTTCACCTAATGGGGCAAAAACTCTATATGTGCTGGAAAATTATTTTTGTATGGAATTTATTTAGAAAAACAGAGCTAAACTTGATGGTTTAGAATAGGGATCTGTGATTAGATAATGCTATAAAATGAAAGACTTCAAGGAAGGAATTTACTACATTGTATTCTCTTCACAGCTTTAAAATAGGAACTGTGTGGTCTCAAAAGTAGTAGGGCTATATGAATGAAATGTGCAAACTAAGGTTATCTGACCTTCAGAAAACTTGATATTTTTCAGATTTGTAGACATTATTAGAAATAATTTGCATAGTGTATGTAGCAGCCAAAGCTATTCTTAGCCTCTTCCCCATCTCTGTTTTCAGATCTGCTTGGTTTGAGTCTTCTTAAATTAGATGGCTAGCTCAGTGTGACAAGAACCATATCTTCCTGTGTTTGTCCTGAACCTGGCTCCTGGTGCAGCACAAATGACAATCTGCCGATTTCTTTGGCTTGTATGAATGAATCTGGCCAGTAGTACTTTCAGGATTCATGTGTAAATATCACATGTAATAAATCTGATTAAAATCAGAGCTACTGTAAATACAGTATCTGCATCCAACTGTCTCTGTCAACACACAGGCTCTCGCAGGACCAGAGGAAATCAAGGTAATCTTTTGGCTGTGAATGTTACTGCTGAATCATAAAATATCAGGTTGGAAGGGACCTCAAGGATCATCTGGTCTAACGTTTTGTTGTATCTACTTTGCAGTACTTAGCGTTAGTTCATCTTTTTCCTTTTTCTGACACACAGTTTTGAGTAAATGTGACAGTAATTCCCCTAGTTGCTGCAGCATCTGTTTTTTTTTTTCTCCAGTGTTTCTAATGGAGAGTTGCCAGCCCAGCATCATGGGAGTGGGTGACAAGAAAGTGCTGCAGCCATAAACCCAATTCCAAGGTGTGTGTGGGTGAATAACAGTTTAAAGGTTTAAAGGCTGAGGCATTATGCAAGCTGCTAAGTAAAAGGAAGTGCATTATAAAATGCTGAGCTCAGTAGTCTGGCTCCTGGCCAAGCCTTTGCTTTCTTTGCTACAGCTGAGGGCTTTCTAAGTTTCCCACCAGTGAGTTTGTCTGGACTGTTCAGGAATGCTGCCTTTGCTGCTAGCCAGTGTCAGGGCTGGGTGGTTCAGCTGAGGGCCAGGCAGGTAAGCTGCCTTGAAATATCCTCTTCTTGCCATGCTCCCTACCCTGCAGAGGTCCTGCTGCTTCCAACTCCTTCATCTTACTCCGTCATACTGGGGCCTACAGCATAAAGGCAAAGTTGTTGTTTAACTGAAAAACATCTCCCCCCAATGGCACAAGGTCTGCTTTTGTATTTTGTTTTCAGCACTGCGACTGAGCTGGTGAAAAGGGTGCAAAAAAAAAAAAAAATAGCCTTTAGCTTTTGCAGTTTTGGGGTTGGAGGATTCTGGGAGGTGGTGTGTATCTTCCACCATTGGAGCTCCTTCCCCTGCCCATCCAGTCATTCTTCAGCCCAGTCAGATTCTGAAGCAGAAGCTTGTGACTTGTCCTCTCCATATGGAGGTGACTTGCTAGATATCAGTTAGCCCCAGAAGCACAAGAGCAGAAAGGATGCCATGATGCCATTACAGCTCCCTTTTTATTTATTTTTTTTTTATTAGGAAAAACTTCCATAGAAAAAGTATTTTGAGGGTGGCAAGGTATTAAGCTGTTGGTTCAAAATGAATAAAATTAGCCTTTTAAAAAATTGGTTTATTTCTGGGTTATATTATCTTCAGCTCTATAATCAGATTCAGTGTAGATTTATGGTTCTGGATTATTATGAAACAAGTATAAAATATGATAACATCTGGAAAGTATGCAGGCTGTGGAAGAGTGACAAGCCTGGAGGTGGCATGCCAACATTTGGGAGATGGGATGCTAGTGAGGTCCTTTGGTCTATCTTCTTGGTGGAGGTAGGGGATGGAGAGCAGTGTGGTAGCGAAGACACAAGGGTTATTATTTAGAAACCAGGGAAGCACCTGAGAATGGGGGCAGAAGCCCTAATTCATATGTGACCAAAAAGGTGGCAGGATCAATAGCCCAGCTGAAGTGTATCTGTACCAATGCACGCAGCATGGGCAACAAACAGGAAGAGCTGGAAGCCATTGTGCAGCAAGAAAATGATTATATAATTGCCATCATGGAAACATGGGTAGGATGACTCCCACAACTGGAGTGCTACACTGAATGGCTATAAACCCTTCAGAAGAGATAGGCAAGGAAGGAGAGGAGGTGGGGTAGTCCTGTGTGTCAGGGAGTGTTTTGATTGTCTAGAGCTTAATGATGGTGATAGGGTTGAATGTATATGGGTAAGAATCAGATGGAAGGGCAACAAGGCAGATATCCTGGTGGGAGTCTGTTACAGACCACCCAACCAAGACAAAGAGGCAGATGAAATATTTTGCAGGCAGCTGGCAGAAGTCTCATGTTCAGTAGCCCTTTTTCTTGTAGGGGACTTCAACTTACCAGATGTCTGCTAGAAATACAACACAGCAGAGAGGAAACAGTCTAGGAGGTTCTTGCAGTGCATGAAAGACAACTTCCTGACACAGCTGGACAGTGAGCCAACTAGGGAAGGCACCCCGCTGGATCTGTTGTTTGCAAACAGAGAAGGACTTGCAGGCAATGTGATGGTTGGAGGCCATCTTGGGCAATAGTGATCATGAAATGATAGTTCTTCTGTTCTTGGAGAAGTCAGGAGGTGGGTCAGCAGAACTACTACCTTGGTCTTCTGGCGGGCAGACTTGAATCTGTTTAGGAGGCTGGTTGACAGAGTAGAGTCCCTTGGGATGCAGCCGTGAAGGGCAAAGGAGTCCAGGAAGGCTAGTTGTTCTTCAAGAAGGAAATCCTAGAGCTACAGGAGCAGGCCATCCCTATGTGCCAAAAGACAAGCTGGCAGGGAAGACGAACCTGGTGGAACAGAGAGCTTTGGCTGGAACTTAAGAATAAAAGGAGAGTAAGTGACTTTCAGAAGAAGGGGCAGACAACTCAGGAGGAATACAAAGATGTTGTGAAGGGAGAAAATTAGAAGGGTCAAAACCCAACTAGAACTTAATCTGCCTACTGTGGTAAAAGAGAATAAAAAATGTTTCTATAAGTACATCAACAACAAAAGGAGGGATAAAGAGAATCTTCATCCTTTAGTGAGTGTGGGGAGAAACCTTAGTGACAGAGTGTTGCTTTTTCCATGCGAGAGACGGAACCTGACACACCAGTGTGATGTTCACAGAGTTTGCTTTATTGTTGGACCGGGCTGGCTTTATAGCAAAGCTGCCCTGTCCACGTGCCTTGCAACAATGTGATTGGTTGTAACTCATGTTATACAATAACGTGATAGGCTACATGTACTGGCGATTGCTCATTCATTGTTACCTTCTAATGGTGCTCCTTTAGTTTCTTTTGTCTCTGGCTTCACCTCTCAGCCAGGCTGGTGACAACCCCATCCCCCCGGGGAGAGGGGGGGCTCTGCCACTACATCACCCCCTCTTTTATTTAATATAATATTAACAATATGCCGTATCATGCTTTAAAGACAGTGCAAAATACAGGGTAAGAACATTAAGGCTAATACAATTACAATTAACAAGAACAGACCCGTTTTCAGTATTCCTTTTAACCAAACAAGGCATCCAACCCAAAAAAACCCAACATCTTCTGTTATTTTCTTGTTCTGCAAATCTTTTATCTTTTTATCTTTAAGGTTCAAACAACACAGACAATCAAACTCTTCATAACTGTGACCATGGCCAATAACAAAAAATTAATTGGTGCTCTGTTTTACAAAGTGGTATTTTCAACACTGGCTACATCCATTGCTAAAAGCTGAGGTTAAGGGTTGTCCTCATTGCAATCGGTTTCTTCTCTGTTAGCTAGCCAAGGTCTCACCCACTTTGCTGGGATCCACGAATTTTTATGGTTACCTGTAGAAACACAAGCATATCCCCTTCCCCAGGTTATTAATGACATAGGACCTTCCCATTGTTGTGTTGTCGGATTAAACACACTAACCTTAGGTACTTCTTCAAAAAATCTTTGACATTTTTGATATGGTGCATAACAACAGGTTCCATTTCAGTTTCACTTTTAGGATTAAGCCAGTTCAGCACATACAAGGCCTTCATCGATACCTCTTCTGGGCTCACACCAATTCCCCCTTGTTTTTTCAGAACAGACAAAAGATTTTTCAGGGTGCGGTGTGCACGCTCAATAACTGCCTGGCCAGTAGAATTATAAGGGACTCCGAACAGGTGTTGTACCTTCCACTGGATGAGGAAGGTTGCAAGTGTGTCAGAACAGTATGCAGGACCATTGTCTGTCTTGATCTGTGTAGGAACACCCATGACAGCAAAAGCTTGTAATAAATGACGCTTTACCGCTTCTGTGTTTGCTGAGGTCAAAGCTGTAGCCCACAGCAGTCCTGAACTGGTATCCATGGACACATGAATGTACTTTTGTCGGCCAAACGGTGCAAATTCAGTAATATCAGTTTGCCATAACTGACCTGGCTGCAAGCCCCGAGGATTTACTCCCTTTTGTTGCAGAGGCACTATGTGGGCATAATCAGGACTGCAGAGGCACTATGTGGGCATAATCAGGACAAGCTGCAATAATGGCTCGAGCTTGTTCCTCGGTAAGTGCAAACTGTTTTCGGAGTGATGCTGAGGATTGATGAAAGAATTCGTGAGCTTGTCTGGCTTGTTCAAAAGGAGATATATCTGTTACTGCCACAAGTTTGTCTATAATGCTGTTTCCCTCAACTAGACCACCTGGTAGGTTAGAATGGCTTTTTATATGCATTATAAATATTGGCGCTGTCCTATAATCTAACACGTTCCACAAACCTAATAATGCTTCAAACAACAACTCGCTGCAAAAGCGCTCTATGTATTCTTTGTACAACAACCACAACATAAAGAGAATCTGCTACCAGATTAATTGGGCATTTATGCCATTTTTGTAATGCTGCTAAGCGTACTGAGGGCAGTTTCTTTTAAGATGTCCTGTCTGTCTGCAAGTAAAACATGCTAGGCCACAAGAAGAAGGGCTTTGGCCTTTCATTGCAGGCTTAAGTGCTGCAGCCAAGGCCACAGCGTGGGCTTGAGCATGTATTTTTGCCTTTTCTACCTCCTGTTGCATAATCGGTACCCGTGTACAAGCTTCCACCATCTCTGCCAGAGAAGCAGTTTTTCCCAAGCCAGCTAATATCTGTTGGCATTGGGTGTTTGCATTCATCATGGCCAAATCTTTCCCCACAGCAGCTTTTGCCTCTGGAGTCAGGTTAGGAGAAGCATCTATAGCTTCTTTTAAATGGTCCACAAACTTTGTATATGGTTCCCCAGGATCCTGCTTTATTGTAGAATAGGGTGGCACAGGGTTACCTATATTGGGTAATTCTTTCACTGCTGCCAGAGCAAGCCCCTGCGTTTGCTGCAAAATCCTTGGATGAAGCGCTGCCTGAGTGGCATCATCCGCATATTGTCCACGACCCAGTAATTGGTCCATGCTGGCTAATCGCAATGGATCATCAGCTGGTAAATGAACATTTTCTAATATTGCCAATTCCACCTTCCCCTGCCACTTGTCCAAGAACAGCAAATACCCTGTTGGGGGAAGCAATAACTCCATCAATGCCCTAATATCTGTTGGAGTTAGTACTTGCCCCTTGAAAAATGAATCGATTAGCTGCATCACATGCTTATTATCCATACCATATTGCATAAGTGCACTTTGCAATTGCTTAACCGTTTTCCAATCAAAGGGCGACCACTGCCTTTGTCCTCTGTTATCTATGTGCACTGGCATTGCTGTAATACTGCCAGGTAACATAATCCCTTCAATGGCTGCATCTCTGATTACCCCTTGCCAGCATTGCCCTGCATTATAAGAATGATCTCGAGGAATATCTCTACCCTGATGCACAGGGGCAGCACCCAAATTATCATTACTATAATTGCTATACAATTCCCTCGTGTTTCCCTGTGGATCAGTAAGTCGACGCATATTTGCAAAACGATCTGCTAACTCAGTCTCCAGCCCTTTTCCATATCGCGCTCTCAAATATTCATCTGCTTCTCTTACAGACCACATCCCATCCTCAACACATTGTCTTGCCCATTTTTGTATTCGCTCCTTTTTAATACGGAGCTCCTCAGGAGTGAGGTCTAATTCCGCCCCCTCCCGTTCCTGTTTTCCCCGTTTTTCACATTCCCTGCCAATTGCCTCCAACCCGTCCTTAATTGCATCTGACACCTTTTTATATGCTATTAACCGCGAAATTTTACTGTTACCGCCATCTAGTCGTTTCATAGCGTTTAGAACTTCTTGCATCTGGCTCTCCTGCCGTCTCAGTAAGTCCTTTAGGCTCTGCACGTGGCTCTCCTCCTGAAGTCAGGGCGATTCTGCGGCGCTCCATCCTGCTGCTCCATCGGATCCTCCGGCAAAGGCACGTCAGCTGGATTCACTTGTCCTGGGTTGTTGAAACTTGCTGGTTGCTGCCATTCGTTGTCAGAGGCAGGCAATGGCTCAAAAGGTGCAGAGGGTATAATTTGCTCTCCGCTCCAGAACTCTAGATTTGATACGGGACATACCAGCGGTATTGATTTTTCGGAGTTCTCAGAGAGGGGGCAGCTCGTGGCGGGCGGCTCCGGGGGGACGGCACACAGCTCCGGCTCCTCTGAGACTTCCTGCATCAGCTGCCTGACCTCCCGCCAGGGTCCGGCGAGGTCGCAAGCCTCGCGGCTCCCCCTTGTGACCGCTTCCCATAGTTCAGTCCCTATGTTCTCCCATGTACCGGGAGAAAAAAATTCGTCCGTCGATCGGACACACCCCTTCTGCTGGGCGAAACGGAGCAGACGCTTTAACACGTCTTTTTCAAAATACCTTCCTGTTCGTGCAGCCAGCTGCAGAATACTTTTTCACTATTATTTTTTCTTCCGCGGATGCCGCGTTTCCTATGCCACCTGCTTCCCCGTAGGCCTACTTTCTGCTTTTCTTCGAGCACATGGCTAATCCTCACCTTCCAGGTGGCTTTTTGCCTTGCATCTTCACTTCCGGCGATTTTGCTTCGATACGAAGTATTACGTCGGGGTCACCAAAATGTTGCTTTTTCCATGCAAGAGACAGAACCTGACACACCAGTGTGATGTTCATGGAGTTCGCTTTATTGTTGGACCGGGCTGGCTTTATAGCAAAGCTGCCCTGTCCACGTGCCTTGCAACAATGTGATTGGTTGTAACTCGTTATACAATAACGTGATAGGCTGCATGTACTGTCCATGCGCTCTGCATGCGTGTATCCGGCGATTGCTCATTCGTTGTTACCTTGTAATGGTGCTCCTTCAGTTTCTTTTGTCTCTGGCTTCACCTCTCAGCCAGGCTGGTGACAACCCCATCCCCCCGGGGAGAGGAGGGGCTCTGCCACTACAGCAGAGGATGAGGAAAAGGCTGAGGTACTTAATGCCTTCTTTAGCTTAGTCTTTAATAGTAAGGCCAGTTGTGCTCCAGGTACACAGACCCCTGAGCTGGCAGGCAGGGATGAGGAGCAGAAAGCAGCCCACATAACCCAAGGGGAAATGGTTAGTGACCTGCTACATCACTTAGACAGGCACAAGTCTATGGGGCTGGATGGGATACACCCAAGGGTGCTGAGGGAGCTGACAGAGATGCTCACCAAGCTGCTTTCAATTATTTATCAGCAGCCCTGGCTAACTGGGGAGGTCCCAGTTGGCTGGAGTTTAGCAAATGTGATGCGTATCTACAAGAAGGGTCAGAAGGAGGATCTGGGGAAATACAGGCCTGTAAGTCTGACCTCGGTACTGGGGAAAATGATGGAACAGATCATATTGATTGCCATCATGTGGCACAACTAGGCGATCAGGCCCAGTCAGCATGAATTTATCAAAGGCAGGTCTTGCTTGACCAACCTGATCTCCTTCTATGGCAAGGTGATCTGCTTAGGGGATGAGGGTGTGGATCTTGTCTACCCAGACTTCAGTAAAGCCTTTGACACTTTTTCCCATGGCATTCTCCTGGACAAACTGGCTGCTCTTGGCTTAGATGGGCATACTCTTAGCTGGGTAAAAAAACTGTCTGCATGGCTGATCCCAAAGACTTGGGGTGAATGGAGTTAAATCCAGTTGGCAGCCAGCAGTGTTCCCCAGGGCTCAGTATTGGGGTCAGGTCTCTTTAGTATCTTAATCAGTAGTCTGAATGAGGGATTGAGTGTACCCTCAGTAGGTTTGCAGATGACACCAAGTTGTGTGGGAGTGTTGATCTGCTCAGTGGCAGGAAGGTTTTACAAAGGGATCTGGACAGGCTGGATTATTGGGCTGAGGCCAACTATATGAGGTTTAACAAGGCCAAGTGCTGGGTCCTGCGCTTGGGTCACAGCAACCCTATGCCACGCTACAGGCTTGGGGAAGAGTGGCTAGAAAGCTGCCTGGTCAAAAAGCACCTGGGGATGTTGATCAACAACTTGCTGAATATGAGCCAGCAGTGTGGCCAAGGAGACCAATAGCACCCTGGCTTGTATCAGAACTAGTGTGGCCAGCAGGACTAAGGAAGTGACTGTCCCCTGTACTTAGTTTGCACTGGTGAGGCTGCACCTTGAATACTGTGTTCAGTTATGGGGCCCTCACTACAAGAAAGACATTGAGATGCTGTAGCAAGTTCAGAGAAGGGCAATGAAGCTGGTGAAGGGTCTAGAGGACAAGTTTTATGAGGAGCAGCTGAGGGAGCTGGGGCTGTTTAGCCTTGAGAAAAGGTGACTGAGGGGAGACCTTATCACTCTCTACAACTACCTGAAAGGAGGTTGTAGCAAGGAGGGTGTCAGTTTCTTTTCCCAAGTAACAAGTGATAGGATGAGAGGAAATGGCCTCAAGTTGCACCAGAGGAGGTTTAGATTGGATATTAGGAAAAACATCTTCACAGAAAGGGTTGTGAAGCATTGGAACAGGCTGCCCAGGGAAGTGGTGGAGTCACCATCCCTGGAGGTGTTTAGAAGACATGTAGGTGAGGTTCTTAGGGACATGGTTTTAGAGGTATACTTGACAGTACTAGGTTAACATCTTAAAGGTCTTTTCCAATCAAAACAATTCTGTGTTTCAGTATCAGCCTTACCGACCATATAGGTAAATGGAATATTGTTTCCTTTTTTTTTTTTTTTTTTAATCATTTTATGAGAACTGTTGATTGCAGAGGCTTCCGGGCTGTCTGGGCACTTGCTAAACGGGTCCAGGCAGCTTCTTTGAAGCTGCTCCCTTGGCTTTTCTAATTCAGTTTAAGGTTTTTTTTCACTACCTTTCCTCCTATAACCAATCTTACTGCTTCTAGTCTTCACTAGATTTGTAAAATTCTGGGGCGGTGTTTCTCATCACAGGTGTCTCTGGTCAGTGTGTGCTTATCCCTAAATCTTGTATAAAACAGTTTAATCCTGTTGTAAATTAGAGATACAGGTTGCAGGACTCTGTTCAGAATTTAAGTATAGCTACATAATGGAACTGATTTTCTAAGAATTTTATGAAGGAGGGGGGGGAATAGAAAAAAGGGCTTCTCTTGATCTTTTTTTTCCCTTTTCTCCCACTTCTTATCCTGTAAATTATTTTGCTGATATAGGTAGTGTCAGTATAGTTACCCGTTCCTAATAATAAAGACAAATGAGAGAGCAATCAGTACACTGGAGATAATAAATTTTGGAAATGTTAAAACTTGTTTGTGCAAGGCAAAACTAGTTTGTGAAATTCATTATCAGATGGTATTGGAGTTAAGTCTTAAGTGGAGCTGAAAAAGACCGGATACACTAGTATGGAAAATACTTTTAAAAATCTGATACATGACCTAGTCAGTGGTCAGGGCTTTAGGAGTCAGAAGAGGTGAATTTCTTCTGTACTACTGAGGTGTTGCATGACTTCAGGTGAGTCACTCTGCTTGTGTGAGTGTTGCTTTCTCCTGTCTTGTCCGTTGGAGGTTATTATTAAATTTCCTGACTACCACTGAACAGTGTATACCATAGTGGTGCCTCAGGTTTTGTCTGGGACACCTGGGCAGTAGCAATACAGTAGTCTGACTATAAGGAAGCATTTGGGTTGCCTCTCTGAATCAGACTGGTTTTCCATCTCTCATTCTAGCAATTGCAATCTGGGGTTTCCTCTTAAGCTGTAAAATTACTAAGTCTAGTTAAATGTCACATAGACCATAATGAAACAAGACTTGGGAGCTTTCAAACTACCTAAATATCACTGTGTATCGAATAGAAATCGAGTATGTTGGGTTTGAGCCATGAAAGACTCATTGAAGTTCTGTGTTTCCACAAAGAATAGGCATTGCATAAAGCTTAACATGTTGCCTGCTTCTGAAATTCACTTTCAGAGGTTTAATTTGAACCTGGGGTTGTTCCTACCCAGATGCAATACTCTACACTTGCCCTTGTTATATTTCATTAAATTTCTCCCCACCCAACTCTCCAGCCTGTCCAGGTCTCTGGATGGCAGCACAGCTTCCAGTGTCAGCCACTCCTCCCAGCTTGGTGTCATCAGCAAACTTGCTGATAGTACACTCTATTCCCTTGTCCAAATTGTTGATGAATATATTTAATAATATATTGAATATATTGAATAATATACACTTATTAGAGAGCAGCGTAGGGGAAAGGGACTTGGGGGTCCTGGTGGACAGCAGGATGACCATGAGCCAGCACTGGGCCCTTGTGGCCAGGAAGGCCAATGGCATCCTGGGGTGTATTAGAAGGGGGGTGGTTAGTAGGTCAAGAGAGGTTCTCCTCCCACTCTGCTCTGCCCTGGTGAGACCACACCTGGAATATTGTGTCCAGTTGTGGCCCCTCAGTTCCAGAAGGACAGGGAACTGCTGGAGAGAGTCCAGCGCAGCCACGAAGATGGTGAAGGGAGTGGAACATCTCCCGTGTGAGAAAAGGCTGAGGGAGCTGGGGCTCTGGAGCTTGGAGAAGAGGAGACTGAGGGGTGACCTCATTAACATTTACAGATATATAAAGGGTGAGTGTCACGAGGACGGAGCCAGGCTCTTCTCAGTGACAACCAGTGGTAAGACAAGGGATAATGAGTGCAAACTGGAACACAGGAGGTTCCACTTAAATTTGATAAGAAACTTCTTCCCAGTGAGGGTGGCAGAGCCTGGCCCAGGCTGCCCAGTGAGGTTGTGGAGTCTCCTTCTCTGCAGACATTCAAACCTGCCTGGACACCTTCCTGTGTAACCTCATCTGGGTGTTCCTTTGTAACCTCATCTTGGTGTTCCTGCTCCGGCGGGGGGATTGCACTGGATGAGCTTTGGAGGTCCCTTCCAACCCTTGACATTCTGGGATTCTGTGGTGTAGCGTGTTGTGGTTTTTTTGTGTTTGTTTGTTTTGTTTTGTGGGGTTGTTTTGTTTGGGGTTTTTTGTTTGAGTGTTGTGTGTGGGTTGTTTGTTTGGTTGTTTGGTTGTTTTTTTTGTATTGACTATTTGGATAAATGGGTATTGGTGCAAAATTTGCATTCCCGTCTTGAGTTTTAATAACTAAAGAAGTTTGAAACATGTGTCTTTGCGTTCTTTTCGAGAGGCATTAACTCAAAAGGCAACTTCATATACATCTTGTACAGAAAGTACTTTAGCAAGGACTCTGATTAAGACAACACTTTTTCATCTCCTTTCCCTTGCTTTGTCTATCTTTGGGGACTGTCAACTGAGAGCAGAGTGCTCTCACAGCTGGTGGATAAATTAGGAATAATAAATTAGGCAGCTATTGGATTAGTTAAGAAAATAATACTTAACAGAACTAGTTTTCTGAGTATTATTAGTAGCCAAATATAATTTGTTTTTAAGTGCGGCAAAAGGCATTTCTAGTGATTCGCCTTCTGCAAAAAGTTCTATTCAGAAAGTTTACCAAGTGTCTCTTCTATTCCCCCCCTTTTTTTTTTAAATGTGCCATGGTAAATCAGTACCTTTGTTTTGCAGCTGTTTCTTAATTTTCATGGGGTGGAGATACTCCTGTAGTTTGAAAAAGGCAGAGTTTTTGTGTGTGTGGTGTTTTTTTTATTTGGTTTGTTTGTTTGTTTTGTTTTGTTTTTTTTCTCTGGTTTGGTGAATCAAGAGAATGAAAATATTTCTTTCTTGACAATTGCCTTGATGGGATTTGGATGTACTAGGGGTGGTAAATAAGCAAACTTTCTGTCCCATCTCATTTGCTTCATATAATTTCTTCATCTGTCCTTCCCCAGACACTTGGCAGCTTTTGTTGCAAGTCCGTCTGCCCAGCATCACATATTGTCCTTACACCAGGATGTGAGCCACAGTGGCAGTGAGATTGGTACCCTTTGTCAGGAGATCTTGTGGGATTGCAGGAGTCTCAGCTGAGCAGCAGCAAGGAGGAACTGAATGTTAATCTCTGGGAACCCCACACCAAATGCAGCATGTGGCTCAGAGCTCTTCTGTATGATGTAGACTTAATTGCAGGTGGCTGGCTTGACCCCTGTAACAGTTATTTAAATTTTTCACTTAATGCTTCTAATAACAGTAAAATGACTGTAGCTAAATGAGTGAGTGGAACCTTTTCTTAAACTTACGTTAAAATGACTTTTCAGTCCCTACAGAAAATGTATTAACTTGGAATTCTTGTATCTTTTTTTATTTGAACTGTTTTTGATGCCAACTGTATTCCACTCTCACCTTATTCTGCAAAATATAAACTATCTTCTCTTAATTTTAGGATGTAAATGGTATAGCTCATTGTTTCAAGTGTATCTTTTGTCTGCATCCCAAAATCAAGATACCCATTGGCATGGTTTGGATGCGTCTTCCTGTGCTAGCAGGAGGCCTAGAGTTAGGGAAACACTGAATCCTGCTCAGTTAGAATTTGGTTTAAGAGATTTTGTGTTCTCTTTGTTAACTACTTCTGATGGCTCAAGTATGCAAGATTATTGTCTGTGAAACATGATGTACCCTTGTTCTTAGCCTTGAAACATATTACAGAGCTCTTTTGTACTAGCTGACTAATTCTCATATTTCAGTTTTGTACTTATGTTACAGAGATACTGTAGCAGTACAGGGTGTTTAAAAAATATGGACCCAATTTGAAATCACTATATCTCTGCAACCACAAACTGCCCATGAATGAAACTCTTACCACTTGAAAGGCTGGGGCATAGAGTTTCACATGATTACAGTTTAATGAGGCATCTAGCAGTAAATTTTTGTGTAATTGTAACACATTGCTATTGTGAAATACACTGCTTTGAAATTGAGTCCATCTTTTTGAAACACCCTGTACATTAAGATATAGCATTGTATCAGGTCTGGCTGGGATGGAGTTAATTTTCCTCTTAGTGCTATGTTTTGTATTTGTAGCTAGAAAGGTGTTGAAAACACACCAGTGTTTTGGCTACTGCTGAGCAGTGCTTGCACAGCATCAAGGCTGCCTCTGCAACATTTCCCCCCCCCACCCCCAAAGGACAGTAGGCTGGGGGTGGGCAAGAGCTTGGGAGAGGACATAGCCAGGACAGCTGATCAAAGGGATATTCCATACCATATGTAATCTGCTCAGCAATAAAAGCTAAGAGAAAAGAGGTGTGTGTGGGGGGGCATTCATTATTTGTCTTCCAGAGCAACTGCTACATGTACTGAAGCCCAGGAAGTGGCTGTACATTGCCTGCTGATGAGGAGTGGAGACTAAATATTTTGTTTTCCTTTGTTTCCGTGCATGCCCTTTGCTTTGTTTTTTTTTTTTTTTTTTAAATTAAACTGCCTTTATCTCAACCTCTGAGTTCTTTTTCATCTTATTTTTCTCTCCGCTGTCCTGCTGAGGAAGAAAATGATAGTGTGGCTTGGTGGGCACCTAGCAGCCAGCCAAGGTCAACCCACTACAAGTGTCCTCTGCATTTCTCCAGTGCTTTGAGTTTTTTAATATCTGTAGAACAGACTAGAAGAGTACAGGCTCAATTTTGACCAATTACATGAAATTTTGGGAACTTTTACTCTGGAGACTATTTCAAAATATGCTCTTTGAAGTGACATTTCTTACACAGATCCTTGTAGTCAACATATTATTGTAACGCTAACTGAAATGAAAAATAAGGAAAAGTATTCACAGGTTTTGATGTACTTGATCCTACCTGACTGGAATTACATGGTGGTTTTAATAGGAGTTTATTACAACTTCATTAGATGTAAAATTGATAATGTAAAAGTACAGTATCTGGCTTTTCATGCTGATAACTGCACACACTAAAAAAGTAAAGCCTTTGACACAGTTCCTTACAACATCCTTCTGTCTGCATTGGAGAGATATGGATTTGATGGATGAGGAACCAGCTGGATGGTCACATCCAGAGGGTAGTGGTCAGTGGCTCAGTGTCTGGATGGACACTGGTGACAAGTGATGTCCCTAAGGAGTCTGTATTGGGACCAGTACTGTTTAATATCTTCATCAATGACATGGGCAGTGGGATTGAGCGTACCCTCAGCAAACTTGCGGCTGACACCAAGTTGAGTGGTGCAGTTGAAGTACCTGAGGGATGGGATGCCATCCAGAGGGACCTGGAAAAGCTTGAGAAGTAGGCCCATGTGAACCTCATGAGGTTCAACAAGGCCAAGTACAAGGTCCTGCACCTGGATCAGGGCAACCCCCTGGTATCAATACAGGCTGGGGGATGAAGGGACTGAGAGCAACCCTGTGGAGAAGGAGTTGGGGGTACTGGTGGATAAGAGATTGGACATGAGCCGGCAATGTGTGCTTGCAGCCCAGGAGGCCAATCATATCTTGGGCTGCATTAAAAGGAGCATGGCCAGCAAGTCGAGGAAGGGGATTCTGCCCCTCTGCTCTGGTGACATCCCACCTGGAGTACTGCATCCAGCTCTGGAGCCCTCAGTACAGGAAAGACGTGGACCTGTTGGAGAGGGCCACAAAAATTGCCAGAGGGATGGAAGACCTCTCTTATGAGATAAGGCTGAGAGAGTTGGGGTTGTTCAGCCTGGAGAAGGTGCCAAGGAGACCTTATTGTGGCCTTTCAGTACTTAAAAGAGGCCAATAAGAAAGATGGGGACAGACTTTTTAGTAGGGCCTGTTTAGCAGGGCCTGTTGCGATAGGACAAGGGGTAATGGTTTTGAATTAAAAGAGGGTAGATTCAGGCCAGATGTGAGGAAGAAATTCTTTACAATGAGGGTGGTGAGGCACTGGCACAGGTTGCTCAGAGAGGCTGTAGATGTCCCATTCCTGGAGACATTCACAGCCAGGCTGGATGTGGCTCTGAGCAACCTCATCTGGTTGAAGATGTCCCCGCTTGTTGCAGGGGGGTTGGACTTAGATGACCGTTGAAGGTCCCTTCCAACCCAAACTATTATATTATTCTAATAATTTCTCTGTGTTTGAAATTAACTTCTATGGGTAATTATGTACTAATATTTTTTTTCTTTTCCATGCATCGATGTTTCAACAATTAACATAATAATTACAGGAAAGTGATAAAGCAGCGTTTTCATAAGCAGATATGTGCAGGTTTGTTTTTTTTCTTTGCTTATTGCTCTCTTCCTTCTTTTGGCATAAAGCAATGAGATACTTTTCATGTCAATAGGTGGAAACACAAAGAAAACTTTGCTTTCCCATGTAAGGATCTGTAGTCTGAATTTTTTTGCTGCCTTCAAAATAACAGCTGGTTTTGTACTAGTGAGTTACAATTGTATTGACTACAAACTAATGTCTAGTAACATCTAGGCAGTGCTTTTGCCACTACACTTGATTCAGCATGCACTGTGACAATGTAGTTCATTTCTTGGTGAGCAGTGTCTGTTTAACATACCATGGAGCATCTGAGTTTGTGAGTCTTGCTCTGGCTGAAAGGGCATGTGTGCTATTTGAGCTCTTGTGGATGCTGAGTCTGAAATGTTTTTGACTGTGAAAGAGCATAGAGGTTCTTCTTTTTGACTGAAAGTTTTGGACAATTCTTAATTTTTTTTTACAGTGGGTATGACTTTTTCACCATAAATACAAATTTCCTATTTGAATGGAGCATTACAAAACAATCCCTGGTGAGTTCTGGGTGATTCTTTTTGGCAGGTGAGGATATTTCCCAGGGAGGTGTGTGTGCTACCTTGGGGTCTTCCTTCTGCCCCACCTCTTTGAAACAACTTAGTTGGCATTGGCTGTGGCTTAGTTGTCAGGTGCTGTTGTGCAGGCTGCTGGATCTAATCTGGTGGTGCTATTGTTTGGGAATTACTGCCTAAGATTGGAGTCCTTTTAACCAACAAGACCTGCATGTGGCAGGGAATATTATCTGCAGTTTGTTTTCCTGCCTCCATCTACTGGGAGGAAGAAACAAATGCAACACAGTCAAACAAATTTCAGAGAGCTGGAGAAAGCAAATGGCCAGGTATGAACTTTTGCTCAAACTGTACCTGTTTGGAATAATTTGACTTCAACTGGATGTTTTTTGATTTGCGGGTTTGAGAATGTTTTATAAGCCTGTAAGATTTTCATTGAAATGCAATATTTAGTTTAGGTGATGCTTGTTGTGAAGGGCTGATGAAAACCATAAGTGCTCTCAGAAGAAGGCCTAATGTTTAGATAATTTGGCCCCCAATACTTATGGTTATCTAGTTTAAAAGTACATAGGCTTTATTTCTTTTAAAAACACCAACACTTGTAAATAATTGCATTTGTGTTAGGAGTAGAAACATAGTTTAATAAAACCAGGATTAACAAGACAAGAGGCATTGTGTTAACCATTGCAAGTCAGTACAAAGCACGCTTGGAAGCTGTTGCTGTTAGTGGAGATTTCACATTGTGAGTATTGGAGCTTGTCTATGCAGAGGGGAGAGAGAAATTTGCTTATGATCTGCCAAAAGTATTTATTCAGTAATTAAATGATATTTTTGTCTGACACCATTTTGGCTACCTGTTTAATCTGTGAGGTTTAATTAAAATCTAGTCAGCTTGCGCTGAGGTGAACATAAAATCAATGCCTAGTTTGCTTAAAGAAAAGGTCTGACTATGGTATTTTTGTTTGTTTCCTGGTTTTTGTTTTGTTTGTTTGTGGGGTTTGTTTGTTTTTTGGGTTTTTTGTTTGTTCGTTTGGGGATTTTTTTAGAAAAAAATCATTAGCAAGAAGCCAATAGCCATTTTAAAAATTCATGTCCTCAAACGTTAATTTGATGCTTTGAGGCATAAATGACCTTTCTAACCAGCTCAAACTTGTCAGACAAAGGAATGATAGAAACAAGCTGCTTTATTCTAATATAACAGGCTGCTTTTCAGGAAGAACTTCAAAATAATTTTGCCTCTTCCCAACAACATTGGCCTGTGCTACATTTGAATTTAGATATGTATGTATAATTGTAAAGATAGTGATGGAATCTAGGCAATCTGTGCAAATTGAATCATAGACTAAAGCTCCTGCTCAGGGCAAGTGAATAATGCTTTCATCCATAGCTACCCTAACTGGTGTTACTTAGCACTGGAAAAGCAGTTAGGTGTGGGTCAGAAGCAGAGGGGAGAATTAGAAGGGGATTTCTTGTTGTTACAAAGCTGAAGAGCGGAGGAGGAAGGAAGGAAGGAAGGAAACAAAAGCACCACCACTTCTTGAAACCTTTCATTTAAGTGTTTGGATTGCAGTGCACACCTTGGAGAGTACGTTTAAAAACTAAATATAAATAATTTTTTTTGTAGCTCCTAGGGGTTTCATTGAGACTGGAACTGTGTATAAGTATATGCTGTACAAACAGAAAGAACACATAGTACATCAGTGCTAGCTCTGTCATTACAAGATTTACCAGATAAGGCACACATAAAAGGTTGGTATGGAAGATGTAAGGCAATATCAAAAAAGAATGTCTTTATACAAGGTAATGCATTTTTGCTCCCTTTACCTCTTTCCAAAAAGAAGTTAAACTAAATTGGGTACTTGAATACTATTCTTCCCTGTTAGCTGTGCTTGAAGCATCTCAAATTAATCACTTGAAGCAAGCACCCATGGTAGTAAACTTCTTCTCTAGGACATAAGTAGAGTTAAGGAGTAATAATCTGGTGTTGCAGTTCTTGTATCTTGTCTGTTTTTTCCTATCTGTTTTTTGTCTTGCTCGGTGCTTACTCATTGATCTACATTCAAAAAAGGAATATCCAATCCTGAATTTTTTCAAACTTGAGAAATTTATAAATCCTTTAATTGTTCACTATTTTTTCCACTACTTATCTGTTCAGAGATTTACCTTGCATGTTCTGCTGTATAACCTGTATTGGTTTTCTTTATCTAAAGCACAATCCTTCCATAAGTTTCCTAGGTAGATGGGAGGAGACAGTATTAGTCATTCTCAAATATTCAGCAGCTGAGCAGTATCATAAAATATCAGGATCATGTAATTACTGTTCATTAATATTTGGTTACTTTAATCTTTTATATTGGGGCTTACTTTATTTTAGGGATTAAATATGCAGTATGTTATGAAAATATTTGAGGAAAGCTAATGTGGCTCCTTAGCTTTTCTTCTTAGATGACCTTCTTAAAGCTGTTTTGTATAAAACAGGGTGAAGACAAATAACTTAAAATGTTAGTTTATTTTTTGGCCTAGTAGATTGTTCATGTAGAACCTCTAATGGTAATTTTTCTGACACTTCAGGATCCATTCATGTTGGTATTTTACTTTAGTAGACTTGCTGACTTCCATATATTTGGGTGATTTTCTCACATAATTGTGGTGTGGGGTTTTTGATTGCTTATGAATCAAAAGTATATATGCTTTTTTTTTAAAAAAAAAAAAAAAAAACAACAAACTTTTTGTTTTGATTGCTAGCAAGGGGAAACTGCTCTGATGGCCTGAAATCTTTTATAGAAAGCATTCAAGTCAGCTCAGACTAAAATTTGGCCAGATGCTGTGTACCTGTGTCAGTCATGGTAGGCTAGAGCATATTACTTCTCACAGGGACTGGGGTTATCTGACTCCAGAGAGAGAAACAAATGTAACAGCCTAATTATTGCTTCCAAAAACGCTGAATTCTTTCTAAAACATCAACACGTGAACAAACTGTAGAACACAAAATTCTGCTCTCTGGATGAGAATGAAGAGACCCTTTTCTACTATAGTGTCTGCAAAATCACCCTGCAAAGCTGTTCTGGACTGTAAAGTGCTTTATCAATCTGCAGTCTTCATTTAGATCTAGGAATGAGCTGCGACTGTCAGAAGGAATGCATATGCATGCACCAAACTCGTGGAGAGTTGCTGTATGGGGATATAGCAGAAGATTTGGTGAGGAGATTAGTTAAATGTAAATACGCTCAAGTGACTTGCACCTGTCTGTAGAAAAAGCACATATATCACACTAATTGTTTTACTGAGCTTGTGTGCTTGAGGAGTAGAACCTCTGTGTTAGATAACATAGGCCTATGAGAAACTCTAGACCCTTATCACTATGTCTGAGATTCCTGCTTTGTTGTGAGAAAGAGCGGGAGGCTGCACCTGCCTGAAGCCTTGAGGCGAGCTCAGCAGGCCCAGTGATCTTCCAGCAGGGCTGAACTGACTAGCACCTGCGTCCCTCCTGGTGTCACCTCTGCCTGGGAGCTCAGGTGTGGCTTTGGAGATCCCCCAGTAGAGAGGGAACTAAAATAAAACTTGCTCTTTGCAATGCATTCGTGGCCTCTGGCTCTTCTTGTGACATGCCTGCGTATGTGTACACAGTTGCTAGTGCAAAACTTGGGCCAACAACATATAGCTTAACATACTAATTTAAGTATGAATGATGGCTGTTAGTTAACCTGTAGCTTATTAAGTTTGCAGCTGATTCTGGTAGTTGATCCAAATTGCTGCCAGACTGTATTTTCTTGCACACAAACACGTGCTTTTGCTTTAAATTGGTACAGCTATTTCAAATCATAGAATCATTTCAGTTGGAAGAGACCCTCAGGATCATCGAGTCCAACCATATCCTAACCGAGCTCTAGCACTAAACCACGTCCCTAAGAACCTCATCTAAAAGCCTTTTAAACACCTCCAGGAATGGTGACTCCACCACTTCCCTGGGCAGCCTGTTCCAATGTCTGATAACCCTTTCCGTGAAGAATTTTTCCCTAATAGGCAATCTAAACCTCCCCAGCGTGACTTGAGGCCATTTCCTCTTGTCCTATCACTTGCTACTTGGGAGAAGAGCCCAACACCCTCCATGCTACAACCTCCTTTCAGGTAGTTGTAGACAGCAATAAGGTCTCCCCTCAGCTTCCTTTTCTCCAGGCTAAACAGCCCCAGCTCTCTCAGCCGCTCCTCATAAGACTTGTGCTCCAGGCCCCTCACCAGCTTCGTCACCCTCCTCTGCACTCTCTCTAGTACCTCAATGTCCTTCTTATGATGAGAGGCACAAAACAGAACACAGTATTCAAGGTGTGGCCTCACCAGTGCTGAGTACAGTGGCACAATCACTTCTCTAGTCCTGCTGGCCACACTATTCCTGATACAAACCAAGGTGCTGTTGGTCTCCTTGGCCACCTGGGCACACTGCTGGCTCATATTCAGCCAGCTGTTAATCAACACCCCCAGATCCCTTTCTGCCAGGCAGCTTTCCAGCCACTCTTCCTCAAGCCTGTAGTGTTGCCTGGGGTTGTTGTGACCCAAGTGCTGGACATGGCACTTGGCCTTGTTAAACCTCATACAATTGGCCTCAGCCCAACCATCTAGCTGGTCCAGATCCCTCTGTATGGCCTTCCTACCCTCCAGCAGATCAACACTCCCATCCAATTTGGTGTCATCTGCAAACTAAGGGTGCACTCAATCCCCTCATCCAGATTGTTGATAAAGAGATTAAACAGAAAATGCTCCAGTACTGAGCCCTGGGGAACACCATTCGTGACTGGCTGCCAACTGGATTGTGCTCCTTTCACCACAATGCTTTTGTCCTGGTCCTCTAGCCAATTCTTTATCCATCAAAGAGTACACCTATCCAGGCCATGAGCTGCAGCTTCTCCAAGAGAATGCTGTGGGATACATTGTCAAAGGCTTTACTGAAGTCTAAGTACATATCATCCACAGCCTTTCCCTCATCTACTAGGTGGGTCACCTTGTCAGGTTGGTCAAGCAGGACCTGCCTTTCATAAACCCATGTTGCCTGAGCCCGATCACTTGGTTTTCTTGTATGTGCCATGTGATGTCACTCAGGATGATCTGCCCCATGACCTTCCCCGGCACCGAGGTTAGATTGACAGGTCTGTAGTTTCCCGGATCTTCCTTCCGGCCTTTTTTGTAGGTGGGTGTCATGTTGGCCAACTTCCAGTCAACTGGGACCTCCCCAGTTAGCTAGTTAGTTGATAGATAATGGAAAGTGGCTTAGTGATCACCTCTGCCAGCTCCCTCGGCACCCTTGGGTGTATCCCATCTGGCCCCATAGACTTGTGGGTGTCCAAGTGGTGTAGCAGGTCACTAACCATTTCTCCTTGGATTATTGGGGCTTCATTCTGCTCCCCATCCCTGTCTTCTGGCTCAGGGGGCTGAGTACCTGGAGCGCAACTTTTCTGACTATTAAAGACTGAGGCAAAGAAGGCATTTAGTACCTCAGCCTTTCCCTCATCTTCTGTCACTATGTTTTCCTCTGTACCTATCAGGGGATGGAGATTCTCCTAAGCCCTCCTCTTGCTGCTAATGTATTTATAGAAACATTTCTTGTTGCCTTTTACAGCAGTGGCCAGGCCCAGCTCTAGTTGGGCTTTGACCCTTCTGATTTTCTTCTTGCATAGCCTCACAGAATTCTTGTATTCATCTTGAGTGGCCTGCTCCTCCTTCCAAAGGCTATAAATTCTCTTTTTATTCCTAAGTTCCAGCTTCAGCTCTCTATTCAGCCAGGCCAGCTTTCTTCCCTGCCAGCTCACCTTCTGGCACACAGGGACAGCCTGCTCCTGTGCCTCTAAGATTTCCTTCATGAAGTGAGACCAGCCCTCCTGGATTCCTTTGTCTTTCAGGACTGCCTCCCAAGGGACTCTGTCAACCAGGCTTCTTAACAGGTCAAAGTCTGCCCTTCTGAAGTCCGAAGTAGCAGTTCTGCTGACCGTCCTTCTAACTTCTCCAAGGATAGTAAACTCAAGCATTTCATGATCACTATACCCAAGGTGACCTCCAACTGACACATTGCCCATGAGCCCTTCTCTATTTACAAACAACACATTCAGTGGGGCTTCTTCCCTGGTAGGCTCACTAACCAGCTGTGTTAGGAAGTTGTTTTCCTTGCACTCCAGGAGCCTCCTAGACTGCTTCTTTTCTGCTGTGTTGTATTTCCAGCAGACATCTGTTAGTCCCCCATAAGAACAAGGGCTAGCAATCAGGAGACTTCTCCCATCTGCCTGCAAAATATTTCATCTGCCTCTTCATCCTGATTGGGTGGTCTGTAACAGCCCCCCACCAGGATGTCCACCTTGTTGCCTCAAATCTAGTTGGGCATGTTTTAAGCAGCTGCTAGATTCTTTTATATTTGGCTATTTGAGTATTGAAATGGATAGGTATGTGGATAGAGCTTTAGGCAAGGTTTTAAGGACAGTAGAGCTTTTAAAAAAATGCTGCCATAATTACACTATCACTGGCTTTTATCTAGCCAAGGATATGTGCTCTCTGAGGCCACAAACTTTTTTAAAGATCAGAATTCCTCTGTGCTGTACACCTATAAGATATCTATGCAGTAAGCTGCTGAAAATACTTCTTCACCTGTTTGGCCTTGAGTGTTTTGTGCTGCCATGACAACTCAGTCACAAATAGCTTTGGATTTGTGGTTTCCAATCCTGATTAATACAGTGTACTGTAATTAGGAATAGGAAAAATCCCCACAGGCTCTTTTCCAATTTAAATATTCCTACTGCTCCCAAGACTTCCCTATCTTTTGTTGTGCATTGTTTCAGATTAGTCATAATTGATATATTTATTTTGTTTAGTGTGGCCAGGACACTGGGAAGAGTCTCTGGAATTTATCAGAGCTTTCAGCTTGGTTTTGGGGTCTCTTTGAGAGGGTTGTATGACTTAATACGTACCCTAAGAACTGAGGTACTAGCACAACAGCATTTCAGTGTCCTACTTTTAATAGTGCCAGTGCTCATCCAGAAAGGAGTTACAGATAATACAAGACTACTTATTTAGCTTCTGACAAATTCTTCTGCTGCTGTTATTTCTTTCCCGTTCCAGTGTAAATGGAAATGAGTTGAAGAACATTAAAGCACTGAGATGGGAAAGTAAAACACAAAGCTACATATGTTTAATTTTTCTATGTACAATGATAACTGATTTGGTAAAAGCAATTTTTGGCAACTACAACCTGTTGACTCTACTCTCTGGGGCTGAGAGACGGCCGAGTGTGGCACAGACATTCCTCCAGGACAGCAGTCAGCGGGTTTAGCCCGCTCTGCCATCATGCCATGTCTTCACTACCTTTCCTCAACATGGCCCTTTGCAACCCATAATAAAGAGAGAAATAGACATCCCCCCCACTAGTGACTATGATTTTTGTGGATTATGAGTATAAATAATACTCCATAGTGCTGTAAGCACTAGCAAACAGCTTCTGATCTTTTTCTCTACCTTCTGTGAAGTAGTGGTGGTGTGGGTCAGTGTTGGGGTGAGCAGCTTCCTTACAGCAGGACCTTTGGAGTCCTGAGGAAAACACCCTGACGTGCCAGTCGGAAAGGTCCCAGGGAGGTACCTCCCAAAAAGAGATGGACCTCCTGTCCTCTCGGACAGAGGCGGAAGTCCTGAGACGGCCCCACCCTTGTTGCTGTCGGGCAGAGGTAGGGGACCTAAAAGACGACGAGGGTTGGAAGCGTATTCCGGTTCGACGTCACAGGCAGCCCCCCTCCCTGCCTCCTTTGTCTCCTCAGGTGCCCCTCCGTAATAGGTTTGAGGCCCTGGATCTTGAAGAAGAGGTAGGTGAGGAGGTGGTGCCAAGCCTGCCTACAAGATCACATAGGAAGAGGCGGTTGACTCCACAACTTAAGACTGCCTCTGTTAAGAAAGAAAGAAGGGTGATAGTAATAGGAAAATCCCTTCTGAAAGGAACAGAGGGCCCAATATGCAGAGTTGACCCTCATCTTAGGGAAGTTTGTAGTCTACCTGGAGCCCGGATCAAGGATATTGCTAGAGAGCTCCCAAGACTGGTGCACCCGACAGACTACTACCCGCTGCTGGTCTTCCAGACAGATGGGGAGGAAGCTGCTTCCCGTAGTCTGAGGGCAATGAAGAATGATTTCAAGGTCTTGGGAAGGATGGTGAAAGACTCAGGGGCTCAAGTGATCTTCTCTTCACTCCTTCCATCTTCAAGTGACGATGTGGGATGGAATAGGAAAATTCATTCTCTAAATGGTTGGCTCCAAGACTGGTGCTACAGGCAGGGCTTTGGATTTTTTGATAATGATTGGTTCTATAAGACACCAGTCCGGACAGTGTCACGTGGGAAAGGTTTATCTCAGAGGGGCAAAAGAATGCTGGGGCAGGAATTAGCTGGGCTCATTTGGAGAGCTTTAAACTAGGCTCGAAGGGGGATGGGGTTGTAGCTGGGCTTGTCCCAGTGGGGCAGCATTCTAAAACTGATGAGGACCAGGTGGCCTCCTATGCTCCTAGGGAGAAATGGGAGTGCTCTGCTCGCTCCCTGAAGTGCCTGTACACCAATGCGCGCAGCATGGGGAATAAGCAGGAGGAGTTAGAATCCTATGTTCGGCTGGGAGATTATGACCTGGTGGCAATTACAGAAACATGGTGGGACAGTTCACATGACTGGAATGTGGTCATGGATAGCTATGCCCTTTTCAGAAAAGACAGACCAGCCAGGCGTGGTGGTGGAGTTGCTCTCTATGTGAGAGAGCAACTACAATGTACTAAATTCTGCCCAGGAGTGGATGACGAGCGAGTTGAGAGTGTATGGGTCAGGATCAAGGGGCAGGCTGGCAGGGGTGACACTGTTGTGGGCGTCTGTTACAGGCCACCAGATCAGGCTGAGGAAGTTGATGAGGCCTTCTATGGGCAGCTGAGAGTGGCCTCACAGTCACAGGCCCTGGTTGTTGTGGGTGATTTTAACTTCCCTGATGTTTGCTGGAAGGACCATTCAGCCAGCCAGCCACAGTCCAGGAGGTTCCTCCAGTGCATTGATGATAACTTTTATGATAATGTAACAAGGTGGATGGATGATGGCAGAGCCGTGGATGTGGTCTACCTTGACTTCAGTAAAGCCTTTGACACAGTCTCCCACAGCATCCTAGTTGCTAAGTTGCGGAGGTGTGGTCTAGACAATAGAGTAGTGAGGTGGGTTACAAACTGGCTTAAGGAGAGAAGCCAGAGAGTGGTAGTCAATGGTGCGGAGTCTAGTTGGAGACCAGTATCTAGTGGAGTACCTCAGGGGTCAGTACTGGGGCCAGTATTATTCAATATATTCATTAACGACTTAGACGAGGGAATAGAGTGCACTATCAGCAAGTTTGCTGATGACACTAAGCTGGGAGGAGTGGCTGACACGCCAGAAGGCTGTGCTGCCATCCAGCGAGACCTAGACAGGCTGGAGAGTTGGACGGGGAATAACCTAATGAAATTTAACAAGGAAAAGTGTAGAGTCCTGCATCTGGGCAGGAACAACCCCAGGTTCCAGTATCGGTTGGGAAATTACATATTAGAGAGCAGTGAAGGGGAAAGGGACCTGGGGATCCTGGTGGACAACAGGATGACCATGAGCCAGCACTGGGCCCTTGTGGCCAGGAAGGCCAATGGCATCCTGGGATGTATTAGAAGGGGGGTGGTTAGTAGATCAAGAGAGGTCCTCCTTCCCCTCTACTCTGCCCTGGTGAGACCCCATCTGGAATATTGTGTCTAGTTCTGGGCCCCTCAGTTCAAGAAGGACAGGGAACTGCTGGAGAGGGTCCAGAGTAGGGCAACCAAGATGATTAAGGGAGTGGAGCACCTCCCTTATGAGGAAAGGCTGAGGGAGCTGGGTCTCTTTAGTTTGGAGAAGAGGAGACTGAGGGGTGACCTTATTAATGTTTATAAATATATAAAGGGTGAGTGCCATGAGGATGGAGCCAGGCTCTTCTCGGTGGCAAACAATGATAGGACAAGGGGTAATGGGATCAAGCTGGAACACAAGAGGTTCCACTTAAATTTGAGAAAAAACTTCTTCTCAGTAAGGGTGACAGAGCACTGTAACAGGCTGCCCAGGGGGGTTGTGGAGTCTCCTTCTCTGGATACATTCAAGACCCACCTGGACATGTTCCTGTGCAACCTCACCTAGGCGTTCCTGCTCCAGCAGGGGGATTGGACTAGATGATCTTTTGAGGTCCCTTCCAATCCCAAACATACTGTGATACTGTGATACTGTAAAGCAAAACAAACTTGATTAATAAGAAGAGAGGCTTCCTCTGCAAGGTCAAATGAGGTTCTTAGGCACATGGTTTAGTGCTAGAGTTAGGTTATGGTTGGACTTGATGATACTGAGGGTCTTTTCCAACTGAAATTATTCTATTATGGGAGGACTACAGAGATGCTGCTTGCCACTGTAGGAAGGAAATTTGTGCTGCCAAAGCTCAGTTAGAATTGAAGCTGGCCAGTACTGTGAAGGACAATAAAAAGGGCTTCTTAAAATATGATAATGGCAAAAGGCAAGGTAGAAATAACATTGGCCCATTACTTGATATTTTTGGATTTCAGTAAAGCCTTTGATGCTGTCTCTCACAGTATCCTCCTGGACAAGATTTCCAGCATACAGCTGGATAAACGCACAATACAGTGGGTGAGCAATTGGCTGACAGATCAGGCTCAAAGGGTTATAGCAAATGGGGTTATGTTAGGCTGGCAACCAGTCACTAGCAGGGTTCCACAGGGATCCATCTTAGGGTCAGCACTCTTCAGTGTCTTTGTAAATGACTTCGACACAGGACTTGATGGGAATACTAAGTAAGTTTGCCGATGACACTAAACTGAGAGGAGCTGTTGACAATCTTGAGGGCAGAGAGGCCCTGCAGAGAGAACTGGGCAATCACCAACCACATGAAGTTCAACAAGGGCAAGTGCCGGATTTTGCACCGGGGACACAGCAGCCCTGACTGTACGTACAGACTGGGGGACGAAATGCTGGAAAGCAGCTCCGCAGAGAGAGATCTGGGGGTTCTGGTCAATGGCAAGTTGAACATGAGCCAACAGTGTGCCCTGGCAGCCAAGAGGCCCAACCATCTCCTGGGGTGCATCAAGCACAGTATTGCCAGCCGCTCGAGGGAGGTGATTGTCCTGCTTTGCTCTGCACTGGTGTGGCCTCACCTGGAGTATTGTGTGCAGTTCTGGGTGCCATAGTATAAAAAGAAGATATAAAGCTACTGGAGAGTGTCCAGAAGAGGGGTACAAAGTTGGTGAAGGGTTTGGAGGGGAAGCTGTATGAGGAGCAGCTGAAATCACTTGGTTTGTTCAGCCTGGAGGAGACTGAGGGGAGACCTCATTGTAGTGTACAGCTTCCTCACAAGGGGAGGAGGAAGGGCAGGCCCTGATCTCTCTGGTGACCAATGACAGAACCTGAGGGAATGTCAGGAAGATGTGCCAGGGGAGGTTTAGGCTAGACATTAGGAAAAGGTTCTTCACCCAGAGGGTGGTGGAGCACTGGAACAGGCTCCCCAGGGAGGTGTCAGGACCCCAAGCCTGACAGTATTCAAGAAGCTATTGGACAAAATCCTCAGACACATGGTGTGAACTGTGGAGTTGTCATGTGCAGGGACAGGAGTTGGACTTGATGATCCTTGTGGGTCCCTTCCAGCTCAGAACATTCTATGATTCTGTGGTTTCAAGAAAAGGATTTTCTTGCTGGAGATCGCTGGACCAGGACCTCTGCATCCAAATACACTTTGTTCTCTTTATATTAAGGCTTTTTTCTTAACAAGTAATTAAGAAAAAAAAGTTCAGTAGTTTGTTTCAGTAAATGTTACTTCTAATTTTGATATTAACTCTGAAAGAATAACTACAAGTAGTATTTGTTTTGAGCTGGTCAGATTGTAGAAAATATTTTAAGTAATTACTCCTTTTACCATTTCATTACACCAATAAATTCTACTAGTGTCCTCAGAAAAACTTTGTATGCTTGCCTATAAAAATTAGTTCATATAAAGATTCACTGTCCAAATGAAGTTAGCAATAAGGTTGCAGGGACAACTAGATTAAAAACAAAATACCTGAAACTCACCTGAAATAGAAATAATGCTTGTGGCTTTTCTAGTGTTTGTTTATTTGGAAGGCAGACTGAAGAGATGATAATATAAAGGTTGTTTCTCTTAATATTCTGGACAGGTTTTTTTTTCTATTTAGCTTTCTCCAGACATGAAGTATTGTCCTGCTTTAAAAGGTGCTTTTTTCAGCTGTCTTTTGTTTTTAATGGTCTAGAATGTTTGGAATTTGCATTGCCCTCTCATGCAAAAAGCAAACATCAGCTTTCTAAAACAAAATGTGTGGACTGCGACATCCTTACTCTTTTTAAAAAGAAAATAAGTCCTTCCGTTCTAGACCAGTTTTATTTTTGGCAGGAATATTTTAAAAGCATATTAAATTTGCAGAACCACAATATCCAAAATATAACAGTTGTGTTTTCTACTTAATTAATTTTATGTAGATGAATAAAAACAAAGAAAACCAAACCAAAACAAAAAACCCAAAACAACAACAACAAAAAAAGGGTTTGTTGTTTTTTTTTTTGGTTGGTTGGTTGGTTGGTTTGCTTTTAGAAGAGTCTTTGTTCTGTTTCATAATTTGAGTATTCAGGTTGTTTTTCTTCATATGGACTGCAAGGGGGTTGTCTTAGTTAAACATGCCTATGTTGAAAGAAATTTAACTTATTTATTTTGGTGGGGTTTTTTGGTTGTTTTTTGTTTTGAGATGCATTATGGGGTTTTTTGTGTTGCGTGTTTTTGTTTTTTGTTTTTGTGGGGTGTGTATGTTTTTTGTTTGTTTTTCTGAATCTGGCATGATTCATTTGAGTAAAGGCTCTACTTACCCTCATGCTTTGTAGACTTCAATAGTTATGACTGTCCTTCCTCACTGATACCATCAGTATTGCCTCATCTTGAGAGGTATTGCTGTGTTGTTTGTATGGCTTACTGCTTTTAAAAAAAGAAACTCTGTATATTCCTGTAACAGCACCAAAAATAATTAAAAGATCCTTCTTGTTGGTTTACAGAATGTCTGAAGCAGATCCAAAATGGAAAAGACTGTCAGTTTTCCTTTTGTTCTGATTGCATGCAAACTGTGTGTGTTATAAATGAAGACGAGTCTTTGAGCCAATTAATTAATTTTATTAAGCAAGCGAATTTAAAGCAAGCGGTAATTAGGCAAAACAGCGCTGGGTGACCGGGGGAAGCTCAGTTCCACCAACGGCACAAAACTCAACTTTTCGTATGTGCTTATATATGTTATACACTTGTTCACGCGCTGGGACACCCTGACGAGTTAGCTCCTGGTTGGCTAGTCGACAGTGAAAGATGTTGCTGGGTGTCGCTTGGTGTTTCTGCCTCTGGAGTTCTGTTATCTGTTGCACCATCTGGGCGCTCTGTTATCTGTTGCACCATCCGGCCATTGGCTTGGTTGGGGTCCGGCATCCGGCCGTTGGCTTGGTTGGGGCCCGGCATCCGGCCATTGGCTTAACTACTATTTTTTACAAAATATAATGAAACTTGCACAAGCGCAATTACTTCTTACAACGATATGCATAATATGATTGAACCCTACTCGATTTGTTCAACAACCTTGACCATTATCTATTACAATTCCCCCCTTTCCTTTGACCATCTATTTGTTGATCAAATCGAGTTACCGCTTCTTGGGCTAGTAAGATCATTTCAGCTTCTTCATCAGTACCATATCTTTGTAGCAGCATAAGGTGTACCTGCTCTACACGGCTTTTAACTAGTCCAATAAGTCGATTTAGGATACAGGGTCCAAAGGTTAGGGTAAGTAATAATATTATCAAGGGTCCAGCTATCGTGGATAGCAATGTAGTTAGCCACGGGGATTGAGTAAACCAAGACTCGTACCACCCTTTTGCAGCTTCTCTTTCCCTTTTTCTCTGTTCCAGTCTCTCCCTTAATTTTGCCATCGAGTCTCGGACTACCCCTGTGTGATCTGCATAAAAACAACACTCTTCCTTCAAGGCTGCGCATAGTCCCCCTTGCTGTAAGAAAAGGAGATCCATCCCTTTCCTGTTTTGTAACACCACTTCAGATAGTGAGGTTAGAGATCTCTCTAAGGCGGTTATGGAGTTTTCAATTCTCTCTAGGTCTTCATCTATCGCAGTCTTCAAGGAATTGAATCCTTGATTTTGTTGAACAAGTGAAGCTATCCCTGTTCCAGCTCCGGCTACCCCTAACCCTAACAACGTGGCTATAGTAATAGCCGTAATGGGTTCTCGCTTGGTATGATGGAGCCCTGTATCTCAAATATCATACATCACATCTTCTTGATGATATAATATCCTTGGAATAATGGTAAATGACATGCAATACTCTCGGGAACTGTTAAACACCTTTAAAGACACACATGGAGTAAGTCCCGTCCTGGAACATATCCATTTTGTTCCATTTGGGGGAATAATATATCCTGTGGTTTCATTAAAGCTCGGTATGATCTTACCATAAAGTGACCTCTTGGAATTTGGTACTTTACCTATACAAGTCCCTATCCCAGTTACATGTTGCATAGTTATCCCTCTTTTCTGCTTTTCCCAAAGACACTGAATAGGCGCAGACTCCTTGCTTGTGGTATACAGACGATTATCCCCTATAGCTTCATAAAAGGGTGGATTAACGTTATAACACAACCAGCAACTAGTGGTTAGGTTGGGTTGAGTATAGTTTAGGGTTTGATAAGTAGCCTGGATAATTTCCCATAGAGGATTCAAAGATTCTGAGGCTTCAGTATTCAGAGATTTCAAGGCTTCAGTGACAGTTTCCTCTCTTACTATTATATTCTCTTTTTCTACTGTCTTTGTTTCCCTACCTAGAGGGGGAGGGGATTTTGCTACTGGATTGGGACCTATTGCTCGAAAGGTCGGTTTAACTTCTTCCTTCTTTATGATAAACATGCCTCCTCTGTCATTACCCGGCTGATAATACCGCATTCCCCAGGTTTTTCCAACAAGCCATCCATTATGTTCAGGATTTGTTATGTTCATGACTATGTATTTACGGTTGCCATCGGGTTCTAGTTTCCCACGGCGAGCCAATTGCATCCCGCCCCCGAGTCCCTTAGGGGAAATGCATCCTGGAGGTCCCCATTCAACCTTTAAAAACTTATCCACATTGGCCTGAGGAATCTGCCAATTTGAGGCAATTGTTTCACACCCCCAGTAAGCGCAATAATAGTGTCCTGGGGTATTACAAAATGAGGGCCCTGTGCTAGGGCACATATAAAACCCCATTTCGTTAAGGCATGGCTTAATCTGAACTAATTGGCATAAGGTTGGAGTAAAAGAGGGTGACCCTGATGTGGTTTGTTGTTGTATTATCATTTGGTCCTCCCATCGATAGAGGGTCCATTTAAAAGGTTGATGGGAACTCCCTTGGTTTATTGCTATTATTACCGGTAAGGTAAGGAGGATTAGGGAGAGCGACCCAGCCCTTAGTTGGCTGAAAATCAGCCAGTGGAGGTTCATTTTGTTGAGGGTTGTTCTGCTTAATGGAGCTGCTTTATTTTAGAAGTTTTTGGAGGCACTTGCCAATCCCCACAAGGATACCCCTCTGCCTTGCCCTGGGCCTACTCCGTTGCTTCAGAGTAGCCGAGTAAGTTATCTTCTCGGCAGCAGTTGTAGTCTTCAGGGAACTGCCTCCTGAATTCTATTCTTGTTCTGCCACAACCCACTTTCTAATACTCAACCCAATAGGGCTATTTTCGAATACAAGGTTTTGGCCACTGTCCCGAATCCTCACAGGTTTTGGAACACTTCCTGTATCTTTTCTTACCAAAACGCTTCTTACACTTCCTCTTGGTTATTTCCCAAATGTCTGGACTTACAGTCCAAACAGAGGGTACCTGAATAGTTTTATTACACTCTATATCCCTAACTATAAGTTCTTCCTCTAATTGTGCAACAGTTTTGTACCAATCTCTTCTACAGTATTCGTAACTAGGATCCGTGCTATGCTCTCGTCCAGTGATTATTAATATCCTAATGGTATCTAAGGTTTTTCCCCAACACTCATTACACCATCGTTCAACATAAGGAAACTTTTTCCACTGCTGTATCCCGCACCCGTTACACACGCGACATACCCACGGATTGCATTGCTTACATACAGGACATGCGATGTGCGACTTCTATAATTCCTTACAATTGTCCATAAAAAGCCTGGTATCCAGGGCTATGCGTCACGTGTCTGTTTCCTCTTGAAGGTCAGCTTCAACTCATCCGGTTTCCCGGCGACTTCCCAGTCTGTGTGCAGAATAGGACCCTTTACTCGACTAGCGTGTGTCCAACCTCTTTCCGCGGTGCGGACTGCGGTATCTGTGGTGAGTAAAACAAGGAAAGGTCCCTCCCAGCGAGGGGTTAACGATGATTCCTTCCATGTTTTTATGAGTACTTGATCTCCTGGTTTAATACTATGTATTGCTATATCTAAAGGTGGTCTTTGAACCACCAGGCCTCGCTTTAACAGTTCTTGCCTCCTTTTCATGAGCTCTATAAGGTATTCTTGTAACATCTTTTCTTCCACTTTAGGGTGTTCTATTGGTTTCTCCAAATCATAGGGCACTCCATATAACATTTCAAAGGAGGAAAGTCCTGTATCAGCCCTCGGTTGTGTCCTTATGTTCAAGAGGGCTAAGGGGAGGCACTTCACCCAGCTCATTTTGGTCTCTAATTTGGTTAGGTGCTTTTTAATTTCTCCGTTCATTCTTTCAACTTTCCCTGAACTCTGGGGGTGCCAAGGAGTGTGATACTCCCATTTGGTTCCCAGAGCTTCTAACGTTTCTCTAATTATTTTGGAAGTAAAATGGGGCCCTCTGTCCGAATCGATAACTGACACGATCCCATATCTAGGTATGATATGCTCTAATAATATTTTTACTACCGTCCTTGCAGTGGCCCGAGCTACCGGAAAGGTTTCGACAAAGTGAGTTAGGTGATCAACCAAAACTAGGAGATACTTATATCTGCCTACCTTCGGTAACTCCGTAAAGTCTACCTGAATCCTTTCGAATGGCTTCTTGGCTAGTTGCCTCCCCCCAGGGACTCTTTCCCTAAGGCGCTGTTTATTTATCTTTTGACATGTTAAACATTCTCCAACGATTCTTTTTGCTAGATCATACACTCCCAGGGCCATATATTTATTAGCGAATTGATCTACCAGAGCCTGTACTCCCCAATGGGTTTGTCTATGAAACTCTCTCAAGACTCGCCAAGCTACTCCTTTCGGGAGCATTCCCTCTCGTCAGGTAGCCACCACTTTCCTTCTCGTTCAACTACTCCCATTTGCTCCAATTTTTCCTTTTCCTGATTTGTAAATCTCATAGCATACTTAGTTTGTACAGGATCCTGTTCGACTGCTTTTATTACCAGTAACGCAGCTTTCTTAGCTTCCTCGTCTGCTAAATTGTTCCCTCTTATTTGCGTGGAGGTTCCCTTTCGATGGCCCTTTACATAAACTACCGCAATTTGTTTGGGCCCTCTTAATGCCTCCAAAGTTTGCTTTATTAAGGTCTCATGTATTAATCCTTTACCTTGAGAATTCATTAGGCCCCTCTCTTCCCAAATTTTTCCGAACGTGTAAACTACCCCAAATGCATATTTAGAATCCGTAAATATTGTTCCTCTCTTATCTTTTAACAACTGTAATGCCCTCAATACTGCGAATAGTTCGCAGGCTTGTGCCGACCAACTTATGTTAAAGGGACCCGATTCTTTAATTGTCCAACTGTTCCCGTCTATTATAGCGTATCCTGACTTCTTTTTCCTGTCCACTACCCGCGATGATCCATCTACGAACAATTTTTCTCCACATAACAACTCCTCTTCCTCTAAATCCTCCCTTATCTTAGTTTGATATTCTATTACCCTGATACAATCATGGGAAGGAGATTCACTCGGTTCCCCATACAAAAATTGGGCTGGATTCTGTAAATTAGTGGTTTCAAGCTCTAACTTAGGAGAGTGCAATAGGATTCCTTCATATTTCAGTAACCTAGCATCCGCAATCCATTTGTCAGCTTTCTGCTGTAATACCCCTCGTATATTATGAGGTGTGTATACCTTTAATTCTCCTCCCATAGTTATTTTCCCGACTTCTTCGACTAAGAGAGCAGTAGCAACTATGGCCTGTAAACAGGTAGGCCAGCCACCACTAACTGGATCTAATAATTTGGAATAATATCCTACGGGTTTCTTTTTACTTGCCAATCTTCCAATTTTTCTAACTTCTTTCTAATATCCGGCCATGGCTTCGCCACAAACTGAGTTTTTAAAAGAGCTTGCCCAACCGGTGTCGTAGGGTCTATCCCGGAGTAAAGCTGCAAGCTCTTTCTTAATCTTTCTAACCATTCTGTGGGAGTCTCATCTTTCTTTTGTTGTTCATTAAAGGCTTTATTTATGTTCTGCCCTCGAGGGACCGATTCCTAAATCCCTTGTACGATTATAGTGCGGAGATCTCCCATATGGCCCCTGTGTTCCGGGTTTTGATTATCCCAATTAGGGCGCTGCTGGGGCCACTTAATGTCAGCGCCCGGCCCTTGTTGGTGTTGTTGGTCCCAGACTCTCATCCCAGCCCTCCGAATCATCTCCCGCTCTTCCGCGGTAAATAGTATCCCTAAAATAGCTTGCAGTTCATCCCAGGTATATAGGTTAGGTCCTAGAAACTGGTCTATCCTTTCCGAAACTCCTAAGGGATCCTCTAACAAACTCCCCATTTCCTTCTTAAATTCTCTTACATCCCCCGAGTTTAGAGGCACTGACACAAATCCCACCCCGGGTTGTGGACCTCCCATCGCTATTTCTCGCAATGGGTATAGCCCTGTTTCTGATGATGCTTGTTGTCCTGTTCCTGATGTTGTTTGCTGTCTAGCTTGACTCCTCGTGAGTCTTTGGGTCCCTCTAACTGACCCCGAAGAATCGGAATCCTCCTCAGGAGCCGAAGGCATAGGGGGAGAGGGAGGTCTTGGATTTGCTACTGGCGGGGGATCATAGGGAGGGGGAGGGTGTGGAGGTTCCTCAGGGACCCTCTTTTTGCGGCCAGATTTCTTTTTGCCTAAGGCGAAAATCCCAGCGTGAGTAGCAGAAGGTAGCCAACAACGCGCATACTCGCTCTCCTCAGGATTAAAGGGCTCCTTATCATTTACATAAAGATTTAGGGCCTGACAAATCCAATTCTCATATGACCCAAAAATTGGCCAAAATAAATGATCTGGTCTAATCTGCTGGTTTCCCCAGACATACATACAATAATATACCATTTTCTCTTTACTCTTGTTTCTCGTGCAAAATGCACCTTCCCAATTTTTGAGCATAAGGCCCAATGGGGAATCTCGGGGAATATCCGGTGACCTCTCCTTGGGTCCCTTCCCCATGAGATCAGAGGGCTTGCTCTTCCTCTGTCCCATCTTCTGGAGTGCCTTCTTTCACACACACACACGCACCCCTCGTTCGTGGCTCACGCCCTCGCGGGCAATGAGAACCGCACTACTAGAGAGTCCCGCCCTGCCTTACGGCAGAATCCACACTCGCTTCGCTTCCTCCCCAAAAAGGGGTGGGGGGCGTCTCGTTCAAGCACACTCCAGGAAACCCACCCCAACCGAACGGAATCGCTTTCTATACTTACCCTCCCTGGGGTCTTCGTCCGGTTCTTCGTGCACAAAGTTTTACGGGGCTTAATTCTTTTGCCTAATTACCTGAATTTAGGGTTCAGAGGTTAAGGTTTCGGGGCGATCCTTCGTCCACTCCAGGGCCGTCTGAAACTGGGATGGGGCGCCTCCCTGAATTTTAGAAGTCCCTCCGAGAAATCCTTAATCCGAGTCACGGCACCAAAATTTATTATAAATGAAGACGAGTCTTTGAGCCAATTAATTAATTTTATTAAGCAAGCGAATTTAAAGCAAGCAGTAATTAGGCAAAACAGCGCTGGGTGACCGGGGGAAGCTCAGTTCCACCGATGGCACAAAACTCAACTTTTCGTATGTGCTTATATATGTTATACACTTGTTCACGCGCTGGGACACCCTGACGAGTTAGCTCCTGGTTGGCTAGTCGACAGTGAAAGATGTTGCTGGGTGTCGCTTGGTGTTTCTGCCTCTGGAGTTCTGTTATCTGTTGCACCATCTGGGCGCTCTGTTATCTGTTGCACCATTCGGGCGCTCTGTTATCTGTTGCACCATCCGGCCGTTGGCTTGGTTGGGGCCCGGCATCCGGTCATTGGCTTAACTACTATTTTTTTACAAAATATAATGAAACTTGCACAAGCGCAATTACTTCTTACAACGATATGCATAATATGATTGAACCCTACTCGATTTGTTCAACAACCTTGACCATTATCTATTACAGTGTGTGTGCATGTTTGCACATGTGTTTAATGGTGGGGGGTGGAATATGTTAGTCTTCTGAAGTACCTCCCTGGTACAGTCTTCTAAGCATCTGCAGTCCATGCTCTGATCAGCAATGCATAGCAGGCAGCAACCTACTTCAGCCTACTGATTTTTCTTAGTTGTCAGACAATGTGGTCATGCTCTGCTTTACAGAATTCTCAAGGCAGCATTTTGGTTGCACATCAGAGCAGCCTGTATGTGTGTTGGATGAGCACAAAGGCCCAGTCTATTGGAGTCTCTTGGTCCTCAGGAATGAGACTTGTCTATTGTGTGAATAAATAAAAGGAGGGATAGGAAAGCCTTAGGCATCCTTTTATATCAAAACAGTGGGCTATTTGATTGTCTGTACTCATAGCAGATAAGACCACATTGAGGCTTTGTCTGGCCAGCAAGGCGTGTCTCTGCTTTTTTCATGTTTAGATTTATTTGCAGTTTGGAACAAGGAAAATGTACCAGTTGGAATTTTTTTTCCTAACATCCTAAAACAGCCTGTGGGGGTACTTCTGTGTTGTCATAGCCCCCAAATCTTCTTAACATCAAAGTGATCTGAAAACTAATTCTAGAGCAAATGTCTGCCTGCATAATCCTGAGCATCTAGTTGAGATAAAGCTTGTTTTAGATAAGTATATTGGAAACTCCTTTACCTTGCATTACATTTGCCCTCCAACAGAGAGCAGAGAATCGATTGCTCCAAAGCCAGTTTAAAGTAGTGTTTCCCAGAGGGCATTGCTTTGGTAATGCAGAGTAGATTCGTTACCGTTTACTTGGGCTGCTTTGGAAGTATGCAATTAAAGTCAAAATCTGAACTGGGAACCATACATGTTAGTACTCACTGCCTTCTAGACTAAATGGCTAGTCATTTTGTCACTTGGAATAACCATATTCCTCTGGTTTCCCTGAGTTAGGTGTAGGGAGGATTGATGGCACTGTCTTATGATTATGTTTGGTGTAGGAGCACATTGAAGTATTTCCTGAAGGACGTGAAACATCTTACTTGTGTTGGTTCAACACTTTACTCAAAGAAACTTGTTTCTGTAGTTTAAAACTTTGATTTCTTTCCTCTGAAGTCATTTGGAACAAAATTATTTTGAACAAAGTTATTAATAACTGTATGTAGTAGTACTTTAATATTACTGTTTAGTGTCCTTTAATAGAAAGATAAAATTTGTTACGAAGGCCACTGCTCTAAAACAGGTATTCATATTTCAAATGGCAAGAGTAACCTGGAATAAGTTTCCCACCAGTTGTCCAAACATGATTCCCTTTCCACTTCATATCAAAACAATGTAAAACTATAGACTGGGGAGTGAGACCCAGGAAATAAACTGAATTATATTAGTAGTTGCAGGCCAGAAGCTTGTCACATTTGGTTACTTCACCCCGAGTCCTGGGGTTTTTTGGTCTAGAATAATCTATGAGCCATTAGTTTGGGGCTCTGTTACACCAGGGAGAAGGCCTAAAAAAAGGTACAATGTTTTTCAAAGGGAATAATGCTACTTAAGAGTACATAATATCTAAACATATGGGCAATGAAAAGCATATAATTCTCTTCATTATGCAGTGGCATTAAAATATGCATATTGGTAAGGTAGCAGATGCTGTAGCTCTGAAATTGACATGTAAAGTAGCAGTCTTTCACAGCAAGGTGCTGATCTTTGTGAGATTGCTTCACATGTAATGAATAGCTATTTTCAGCTCTATAGTCGGTGAGAGGCCAGAGGGGATCAGGAAGGGGGTAGAGTGTTCCAACAACCAAAACCAGCTGGATGTGCTGAGATGTGCTTTTAATGGAACAACATTTTGGAGCTCTTGGGAGTAAATTCATAAAGAGGGATGCTCATCTGTTACTTTGTATTCAAACTGAGGAAATATTGCTGAAAGTGGACAGGTGGGCATGTTGCTGGGTTGAGACTATGATAAGTTTTGGTGCCTCTTCTGAGGTGGTGAATATCTTGTATTTTACTTTTTTGTGTAACCAAAAGATGAAATAAAAACAAGTGAAAGATTACACAGGAATTGGCACTGAAAAGGTGAGCAACTTATCCCTCTTTCAGAGCATGTGAGGATACTTGTTGATCCAATTAATGTATGTCACAAATGGGAAGATTCGGCTAGGAACTGAATCTGGCACTCGCATATCTCATGGGCTTGCGAGTCTAGTGAGAGATGAGAACTAGGAGGTTTCTTGCTGAGAAATAGGATATTCTTGCTGAGTAAGCAATGGTCAAAAAGCTTTGGGTATTTCAGGTTCATTACTGGTATTATTTGTTTTCAAAGTATTTTGAAAATAGTTGGTCTAATGTACAAATACTTATTGAAGAAAGTGATCCCATTTAACCTTTAAACATCATCATTACTTGTTAGGACCAAGCTAGGTCTATGAATCTGGACTTCTAAGACTTGCTTGGAGAATCTAAGAAGGGCAGCAGGCATCATATAGGCAGCTGTCACAACTCTCATCCAGAGATTCAGACTGCAGAGAAGAAAGATTTCTGAGGAAATGGTTGATAATGTTTGCAGCTCCTGATATCTATCTCACTCTTTATCAGAGGAGGAAGCCTTCTGTTTGGCTAAGTAAATAGGGAATAGCATACATAGTCTAACTACTTTGTTATAGTGAATGATCTATTTAAACCCTTTCTCAACAGATACAAAATAACTAAATCACAGAGTAGTTAACCTTCTGGAAGCATGATGCTAGTTAAACAGTTATTTTCCCTCCCACTTTACTGAAGAGGGTATGGATGGATTTATTTTTTTTTTTTAGTTAATTTTAAAAGTTCACAACTCTGGTATAGTACCCAGCTCCTTCCTTTGAATTATTCTGCAAAGTGAGAGAGCAAGGGGAGATTAGTGAAAAGGGATGGGGATGTTACTGCAGGGGACAAGACTGAAGGCATTCTTTCTAGATACTTGAAGGTAAAGCGGCCCAAGATAGTTGGTTAGTGTTCAGGGACTGCTTCTACCGGGCACATGATCAGACCATGGGTGATGATGTAGGAGGGAATATAAAAATCCAGTCCCTAAACAATTGGCTACGGGACTGGTGCTACAGGCAGGACTTTGGGTTCTTTGATAACGGCTGGTTTTACAAGACACCAGTCCAAACGCTGATATGTGGGAAAGGTTTATCTCGCAGGGGCGAAAGGATGCTGGGACAGGAATTAGCAGGGCTCATTTGGAGAGTTTTAAACTAGACTCGAAGGGGGATGGGGTTGTAGCTGGGCTTGCATCAGTAGGGCATCACTCTAGAGCTCATGAGGGCTGTGAGGCTCCCCATACCCCTGGGGTGAAATCGGAGTGCTCAGCTCGCTCTCTGAAATGCCTGTATACCAATGCGTGCAGCATGGGGAATAAGCAGGAGGAGTTAGAAACCTGTGTTAGGGCAGGGGATTATGATCTGGTGGCAATTACGGAGACATGGTGGGATAGCACACATGACTGGAATGTGGTCATGGATGGCTATGTCCTTCTCAGGAAAGACAGGCCAGCCAGGCGTGGTGGTGGAGTTGCTCTTTACATGAGAGAGCAACTACAATGTATTAAGTATTGTCCGGGCATGGATGAGGGGCGAGTTGAGAGTCTGTGGGTGAAAGTTAAAGGGCAGGCTGGCAAGGGTGATACTATTATGGGCGTCTATTACAGGCTACCAGATCAGGGTGAGGAAGTTGATGAGGCCTTCTACAGACAGCTGAGAGCAGCCTCACAGTCACAGGCCCTGGTTGTGGTGGGGGATTTTAACTTCCCTGATGTTTGTTGGAAGGACTACTCAGCTGGCCAGCCACAGTCTAGGAGGTTCCTCCCGTGCCTTGATGAGAAATTTCTGATGCAAAGGGTGGAGGAGCCGACTAGGAGAGGTGCACTGCTGAACCTCATCCTCACTAACAAGGAGGTTCTGGTTGAAGCGGTAAAGGTTGAGGGCTGCCTTGATTGCAGTGACCATGAGATGGTGGAGGTCAGGATCTCATGTGGTAGGAGCAGGACACCAAGCAGAACTGCAACCCTGGATTTCAGCAAGGCAAACTTGGGCCTTTTCAGGCAGTTCCTAAGGGAAATTCCATAGGCAAGGCTGCTTGAAGGTAGAGGGGTCCAAGATAGTTGGTTAGTGTTCAGGGACTGTTTCTACTGGGCACAATATCAGAACATCCTGACACGTAGGAAGTCAAGGAAGGGAGCCAGGAGACCTGCGTGGTTAAACAGGGAGCTGCTGGGTAAGCTCAAGTGGAAGAGGAGAGTTGATAGATCATGGAAGGAGAGGCTGGCCACTTGAGGAGAATATAAGGCAGTTTTCAGGGGATGTAGGCAGGCAACCAGGAAAGCTAAGGCCTCCTCAGAATTAAGACTGGCGAGAGGGGTCAAGGACAACAGAAAGAGGTTTTCCAATACGTGGCAGATAAAACTAACACCAGAGGCAATGTAGGCCCACAGATGAACAAGGTGGGTGCCCTGGTGACAGAAGATACAGAGAAGGCAGAGTTAGTGAATGCTTCTTTGTCTCTGTCTACTCTGCCGGAAGCTGTCCTGAGGAGCCCCGTACCGCTGAGGCCCCAGAGGAAGGCAGGACAATGGAGGAGTTTGCCTTGGTTGATGAGGACTGGGTTAGGGAGCAGTTAGGCAATCTGGACATCCATAAATCCATGGGTCCAGATGGGATGCACCCGTGGGTGCTGAGGGAGCTGGCTGAGGTCATTGCTGGACCGCTCTCCATCATCTTTGCCAAGTCTTGGGAAATGGGAGAGCTGCCTGAGGACTGGAGGAAAGCAAATGTCACTCCAGTCTTCAAAAAGGGCAAGAAGGAGGACCCGGGTAACTATAGACTGGTCAGCCTCACCTCCATCCCTGGAAAAGTGATGGAACGACTTCTCCTTGGTGCCATCTCAAGGCATATCAGGGATAAGTGGGTCATTAGGGGCAGTCAACATGGCTTCACCAAAGGGAAGTCGTGCTTGACCAACTTCATTGACTTTTATGAGGACATAAGATGGATGGATGGATGATGGCAGGGTGATGGATGTGGTCTACCTTGACTTGAGTAAGGCATTTGACACAGTCTCCCACAGCATCCTTACAGCTAAACCGAGGGAGTGTGGTCTGGACTATCTGGTAGTGAGGTGGACTGCGAACTGGCTGAAGGGAAGAAGCCAGAGAGTCGTGGTCAATGGGGCGGAGTCCAGTTGGAGGCCTGTATCTAGTGCAGTGCCTCAGGGGTCAGTAGTGGGGCTGGTATTATTCAATATATTCATCTATGACTTGGATGAGGGTATAGAGTGACTGTCGGCAAGTTTGCTGATGACACCAAGCTGGGAGGAGTGGCTGACACGCCAGAAGGCTGTGCTGCCATCCAGAGACCTGGACAGGCTGGAGAGCTGGGTGGGGGAAAATTTAATGAAATATAACAAGGGCACTTGTGGAGTCTTACATCTGGGTAGGAACAGCTCCAGGTTCCAGTATAAGTTGGGGAATGACCTATTAGAGAGCAGTGTAGGGGAAAGGGACCTGGGGGTCTTGGGGACAGCAGGGTGACCATGAGCCAGCACTGTGCCCTTGTGGCCAGGAAGGCCGATGGCATCCTGGGGTGTATTACAAGGGGGATGGTCAGTAGGTCAGAGAGGTTCTCCTTCCCCTCTACTCCGCCCTGATGAGACCACACCTGGAATATTGTGTCTAGTTCTGGGCCCCTCAGTTCAAGAAGGACAGGGAACTGCTGGAGAGAGTCCAACATAGGGCAATGAAGATGATTAAGGGAGTGGAGCACCTCCCTTATGAAGAAAGGCTGAGGGAGCTGGGTCTCTTTAGTTTGGAGAAGAGGAGACTGAGGGGTGACCTTATTAATGTTTATAAATATATAAAGGGTGAGTGCCACGAGGATGGAGCCAGGCTCTTCTCAGTGGCAAACAATGATAGGACAAGGGGTAATGGGATCAAGCTGGAATACAAGAGGTTCCACTTAAATTTGAGAAAAAACTTCTTCTCAGTGAGGGTGACAGAGCACTGGAACAGGCTGCCCAGGGAGGTTGTGGAGTCTCCTTCCCTGGAGACATTCAAAACCCACCTGGACATGTTCCTGTGCAACCTCACCTAGGCGTTCCTCCTCCAACAGGGGGATTGTACTAGATGATCTTTTGAGGTCCCTTCCAATCCCAAACATACTGTGATACTGTGAAGCCAGTTGTGACAATGAGGCACACTAGCTAGGACCTTGGTATATTGATTTGATTTCATCAGCTAATAACTGGAAGAGTGAAAAGCACATTAGGATCTAGCCTAACAATATGGAAAAACTATTAACCACAAGAATCTGTTTTCATACAATATGTCCCTATGTGTGGGTTTAGGCTGTGTGCTGGTGTTATCAAGGTTATTCTGATTTGTAATATGGGTGACCTTTGCATGTGCCTTTTTGTGTGTGTTTGTGTTGTTTTGGGTTTTTGGGTTTGTTTTGTTTGTGGTGGTTTCTTTTGGGTTTTTTTTTGTTGATTGTTTGCTTTTGGTCTTTTTAAGATTTTATTACAGTAATTCCACAGGATTCGAGTCTGCATTTGAGGCTTCACTGTGGTTGGCCCTGGATATCTAGAAAAACAAAGAGGCTTCCCCTTGATGTTGGCTCCAGCCATGCAGGGGTGATTCAACTGTGATGTTGATGTGTTTTCAGACTTTATCCTGGAACTCTTTCAACCCTATAGTTTTAGTGTCTTTTTCTCTGTTACTTTGTCAGGAAATACTACGTCATGCTTCATTATTTTTACTGGAGTCTGGTGACCAGAGAAAGTTGCTGAAAACACTTACCTTATAAAATTTAGTCTAAAATGAACTTAGTCTCCAACCTGGTTTTACCTGGGATAGAGTTAATTTTCTTCCTCGTAGCTGGTATTGTGCTGTGTTTTAGATTCAGGTTGAAAATAATATTGATAACACACCAATGTTTTAGTTGTTGCCGAGCAGTGCTTACGCTAAGTCAAGGACTTTTCAGCTTCCTGTGCTCTGCCAGCGAGGAGGTGCACAAGAAGCTGGGAGGGGACATAGCCAGGACAGCTAATGTGAACTGGCCAAAGGGATATTCCGTACCATGTAACATCATATAACAACTGTCAAGGTTTAAAGCAAGGCAACAATAAACTGTGGCAGATGCTATCTGTTACTCCCTTTACCCTCTCCTCTAGATCAGAAAGATGATAAGAAAGATAAGGAGGAAGGAAGAGAGACTTAGACTTCAAGTTGGAAGGTTTTAAAGGCTTTTACTAATGCTACTAATAAATAGAGAATATATACAAAATATACAAAACCATTTTTGAATGCTCGATGTGGAGTTGGCGTCACTCCAGCAGCAGGAGCTGGGTATGCAGAGCTGGCGGCTCCAGCAGCTGCAGCTCAGGCCCACGGAAGTCATGGGTGGGACTGCACAGCAAACTGGAACCTGGTTGCAGGATGCAGGGCCTGAGGCCTGTAGATCACAGACAGACAGGGTCCTCTCTAGCTGCCGGCCGTGGTCGAAGAGAGCATGACACTCATGATAACCCTCTTATATAGGGGGTATGATGATTATGGGATGGAATACTCAGTTGGTCAGTTTTAGTCACCTGTTCCATCCACCCCTTCTCAAACACACCCCTCTCACGACAGAACATGGGAAATCTTATCAGTCTTTCCTGGATACCATAGTAATAAATCTAAACATGAGCTTCTTCAGCATTCTGTTGGTCTCTTATCAGCACTGAGTACAGCATCCCAGGAAAAATATGCAGGCTAAAACTCAGAAAAGTACAGCCACCTAGAAGAACTGAGCTGAAAGAAAAATCGCTAAAAGAGAACTGGTCTTGTTTTTAACAAAACCAGGACAACACCCCAAGGGGGAATAGAGGGAAAACAGATCAAGTCACTGTGGCTACTCCCATCCTTGTGCAAAACACTGCAGCTACTCAAACCCCAGCAACAGGCACTCTGGCTATTCAAACCGAGGTGACAGGTGCTACAGTTGAACTGGAGAACCAACCCATGTCTGTATATGTTGCCCCTACACAAAAAGAGAAATATGCAAAAAAAATCAGTTTGCTTAGTGAAGGCTGATGATGACTCAGCATCCTCATGAAAACAGGAAGAGGAGGCAGAACCAGAGATAATCACCCAATCTCTATCCCCAAGTGAGCCGCAAGATATACAAAAAGATTTCAGCTGCTGAGATGGTGAGCACATGGTTGCCTGGCTGCTCTGATGCTGGGATAACAGGGCTAGTAGCTTGGAATTAGAGGGTAGGGAAGCCAAGCAGCTGGGATCCCTGTCTAGGGAAGGGGGCATTGACAAGGCAATTGGGAAAAAGACAGGACCCCTCAGCCTCTGGAGGCAACTTCTGTCAGGTGTGAAGGAAATGTATCTTTTCAAGGAAGATGTTACCTGTCACCCAGTCAAGTGGACCACGATGGAGAGAGGCATTCAATACTCCAGCTGTGCTGGAGGTGATTTATAATGATCCAAATAACAAGCATTTACCCACAGATCCTGAAGAAGTCCAATAAACACAACCCATGTGGCAGAAGTTCCTGCAGAGTGCACCATTGTCCTATGCCAGCTCATTGTCGATAGAGTCCTGGAAAGAAGGTGAGGGACAAATGGTGGATGAATTGGCTGGCCAGCTCTGGTGAAGATACGAAGGAAGTCTATCTTCTTTCTTATGGGCCTGCATCTCTGCTATGGAGAAACTGCCACACATGTTAGCTGAGAAACTGTCCCAAGAGCTCCATCACCTTGAGGATAGGTTCTGCTCCCCACCTGTACAGACCAGTATCTCAGCTATTAGGGATGAGCGTTCCTTGGCTCAAGAGAGAGAATATAAAGCGTATACAAAATGGGGCACCCCGTGGTTTTTCCTGCATGACCATGGAGAAGACATGAGGAGGTGGGACGGACAACTTACCTCAGTCCTAGAGGCATGGGTACATGAATTGCAGAGGGGCCCTGCCTCCAGCCAGGTGGAGGAGAGGGACAGTCGGGTTTATTGGACTGTGTGGATTCAATGGCTTGGCACATCAGACCTACAGGAGTATAAGGCTCTAGTGGTCACTGGTGCACAATGTACCCTAATGCCATCAAGCTATGAAGGGGCAGAACCCATCAGCATTTCCGGAGTGATAGAGTTGACTGTGTTAGAAGCTGAAGTGAGCCTAACTGGGAAGGACTGGCAAAAGCACCCCATTGTGACTGGCCCAGATGCTCCGTGCATCCTTGGCATAGGCTACCTCAGGAGAGGGTATTTTAAGAACCCAAAAGGGTTCTGGTGGGCTTTTGGCATAGCCGCTGTGGAGACAGAGGACACTAAACAGCTGTCTACCTTGCCCAGTCTCTTGGAGGACCCTTCTTTTGTAGGATTGCTGAGGGTCAAAGAACAGCAGGTGCCAATTGCTACCACGACGGTGCACCGGCGGCAATATTGCGCTAACCAAGACTCTCTGATTCCCATCCATAAGTTGATTCGTCAACTGGAGAGCCAAGGAGTGATCGGTAAGATGCGCTCCCTCTTTAACAGTCCCCTATGGCCACTGTGGTAGTCCAGTGGAGAGTGGAGACTAGCAGTAGAGTATTGTGGCCTAAATGAAGTCACGCTGCCATTAAGTGCTGCCGTGCCGGACATGCTAGAACTTCAATATGAACTGGAGTCAAAGGCAGCTAAGTGGTATGCCACAATTGACATTGCTAATGCATTTTTCTCAGTTCCTTTGGCAGCAGAGTGCAGGCCACAGTTTGCGTTCACCTGGAGGGGTGTCCAGTACACCTGGAATTGACTGCCCCAGGGGTGGAAACACAACTCCACCATTTGCCATGGACTGATCCAGGCTGCACTGGCGCAGGGCAAAGCTCGGGAACGCCTGCAATACATTGACGACAACATTGTGTGGGGGGTGACACAGCAGAAGAAGTTTTTGAGAAAGGGGAGAAAATAATTCAAATTCTTCTGAAAGCCAGTTTTGTTATAAAACTAAGGTCAAAGACCTGGCACAGGAGATCCACTTCTTAGGAGTAAAGTGGCAAGATGGTCATCGTCAGATCCAAACAGCTCTAATCAACAAAATAGCAGCTATGTCTCCACCAACTAATAAAAAGGCAACACAAGCTTTCTTGGGCGTTGTGGGGTTTTTGAGAATGCATATTCCAAGCTACAGTCAGATTGTGAGCCCCCTCTGTCAAGTGACCTGGAAGAAAAATTATTTCAAGTGGGGCCCTGAGCAACAGCAAGCCTCTGAACAAATTAAATGGGATAGTTCATGCAGTAGCTCTTAGGCCAGTCCAGGCAGGATAAAATTTGCTCTACACTCCGGCCAGGGAGAATGGCCCTACCTGGAGCCTCTGGCTGAAAACACCAGGGGAGACTCACGGTTGACCATTAGGGTTTTGGAGTCGGATACAGAGGATCCGAGGCCTGCTCTACTCCAATGGCAGCATATCAAGGGTTTCGAGCTGCTTTGGATGTGGTTGGTAGTGTAGCACAGCTCCTCCTGGCACCTCCACTGCTGATGCTGGGCTGGATGTTCAAAGGGAAGGACTCTACACATCATGCAATGCTACGTGGAGTAAGTGGGTTGCACTGATCGCACAATGGGCTGGAATGGGGAACCCCGATAGCTCAGGGATCTTAGAAGTGATCACAGACTGGCCAGAGGGTAAAGATTTCAGAATATTGCCAGAAGAGGTGACATGTGCTGAAGAGGCCCCACCGTATAATAAACTACCAGAGAATGAGAAGCAATATGCCCTGTTCAGTGATGGATCCTGCCGTCTTGTAGGAAAACATTGGAGGTGGAAAGCTTCTGTTTGGAGTCCCACACGACGTGTCTCTGAAGCCACTGAAGGGCAAGGTGAATCAAGTCAGTTTGCAGAGGTAAAAGCCATCCAGCTGGTTTTAGACATTGCTGAATGAGAAAAATGTCTGGTGCTTTATTTCTGTACCGACTCATGGATGGTGGCAAAATGCCTTGTGGGAGTGCTGACAGCAATGGAAGCGGAGCAACTGGCAGCGCAGAGGCAAAGCCATTTGGGCTACTGAATTATGTCAAGATATTGCTGCCCAGCTAGAGAAATGTGAAAGTACACTATGTAGATGCTCATGTGCCTAAAAGTCGGTCCACTGAAGAACATCAAAGCAACCAGCAGGTGGATCAGGCTGCTAAGATTGAAGTGGCTCAGGTAGATATAGACTGGCAACATAAAGGTGAATTATTTATAGCTTGGTGGGCCCGTGATGCTTCAGGTCATCAAGGAAGGGATGCAATATATAGAATTGGCTCCTGATCAAGGAGCGGACTTGACCGTGGACACTATTGCACAGGTTCTTCATGAATGTGATACATGTGCTACAATCAAACAAACAGTTAAAGCCTGTGTGGCGTGGGGGGCTATGGCTGAAGTATAAATGTGGGAAGGCCTGGCAGATTGACTATATTACACTCCCACAAACCCACCAAGGCAAGCGCCATGTGCTTACAATGGTGGAAGCAACCACCGGATAGCTGGAAACATATCCCATGCCCGATGCCACCTCCCAGAACACTATCCTGGACCTTGAAAAGTAAGTTTTATGGCAACCTGGCACCTCAGAAAGAATGGAGTCAGACAATAGGACTAATTTCCAAAACAACCTCATAGACACTTGGGCCAAAGAGCATGGCATTGAGTGGGTATATCACATCCTCTACCATGCACCAGCCTCTGGGAAAATTGAATGGTACAATGGATCGATAAAGACTACACTGAGAGCAATGGTGGTGGAACCTTCAGAAGTTGGGATTCATGTTAGCAAAGGCCACCTGGTTAGCCAAAACTAGGGGATCTACCAATTGAGCTGGCCACTCCCAGTCATAACTTCTACATACTGTAGAAGGAGATAAAGTCCCTGTAGTACACATAAAGAATATGCTGAGGAAGAGAGTCTGGATTACTCCTGCCTCAGGCAAAGGTAAACCCATCTGTGGGATTCATTTTGCTCAAGGACCTGGGTACACTTGGTGGGTAATGCTGAAGGATGGAGGAGTCCCATGTGTACCTCAAGGGGGCTTTTTTCTGGGTGAGAATACTCCCATGATGTGGACTGTATGATGTTAATTGCTACTGGTAATTGCTACATAATACTATACACCATACTAACAGTATTAAGTAAGTACCTTTCAGATTAATGAAGACTGAACTTCAATAAAACTGAACAAAGTGCAGCAGTGATGGAACCAGAGCTGGCTTCAACAACTGGAATCCAGCCACCTCCTTGAGGTTGAAATCTTTAACCTGCAAACCATCAGCCTGAAGCACGCCAGATGCACCATCTGCAACTTCCAGATACAGCATACAACAATGCAACATTCCAACATGATACTCCATCTTTTTTCTCCTAGGAGACTGTCTTGAGAGATAGAACCCAAAGTCATGGACTTAATGAACATTTTAGAGGGATGAGATGATGCCATGGATTAAGGGAATAATATCTGTGTGTATGTATGTGTGTATATATATGTTTATAAAAGTGGTGGTAATAAATTGAAATATATTGGTAAGTGTAAGACCTAAGAATGACATAAATGGTATGGCATAAGGGGTGTAATGTACTGGGTTGGCCAAGATAGGGTTAATTTCCACAGGTAGCTGGGGAGATGACATGGCCAGGGCAGCTGACCCAAAACTAGCCAAAGGGATATGGAATGGGGAAGGAGGTTTTGGTTTAATTTCAAAAGTATACTGGCTTGTGCTTTTGTGTAGCTTTAACTGTGTGCAGTCTTAAATTACTCAAGCAGTTAAATGTTTTATGTTATTGGAATAACATAAATACCTTTAACTGCAGGATGCCTGTGTTTCAGACATCCTGTGCTGGGTTTTCCCAAACTCTGATTATGGAAATCCAGACATTCTATTTTCAGCAAGTAGTTATTTTCTGATATTTTTTTATACTTCTTCTCAAGTTTATATTTGTGGTTGCTGCCTTCTTTGTAGGATTTTATCCACTTCCTATTATTGGTAAGAGTGCATGAATTGAGCCAGTTGAAGGTGAAAGGAGCAGAGCAGAGATGGGACTGAAGGAGGGAAACTTAAAAAAAAAAAAAGTGTATTAGAGCTGGGTTCTTCCCTTCTTTCTCTTCCTTAAAAAAGCAGGTATTGCTGGAGGTTTTCTTCAGTCTCAAATGATTTAGTTTCTGGTCTCAGATGATTTAATTTATGTTATTTCCTTTTGGTAGAGACAGATGATTCTTAGTTGAGAGTAGACATTTAATATCTGAAATTTCACCTCTTAGCAATAAGGATGTAAATAGCAACTTTAACAAAATACTGTATTTTATCTGTTTGACAGACAAGGCATCTTCTTAAGTTGCTTAAAACTCCTCGTAGTCTCTAAATATTTTATGTAAAAGCAGCCTATTTGTTGTATTACTTTAAGGGTATTTTAATGAAAGCAGGAGGTTTAATCTCTTTGATTTTGTTCGTCTTCCTTATTTGCAGTCACTTTCCCATTAGTGATATTTATACTTGCACTGTAGCAACTAAGCATTATTTCTCTCTGCAAATGGTGTGATGTGGAAACTGAGTAGCAGTAAAAGCTAAAATGGTATCACCTTGGGAGATAAATACCCTGGGCTATGGGATGAATCTTTGCTGCCTGCATCCTGCAGGAGGGATGCCAGCTTCTACCTACTGTAGTAGAACAAAGTCCTCCTCAAAAGCTAGCAATAAACATCTTCACACTGATCTTCTGAAGACTGATAGTAATCAGTCCATGTTCTTGGGCTCCCTCAGCATATCGCAGAGACACAGATCCTTGCAGACTCTTTGCACATCCTGCTGTCTCAGTCTGTTCCCTTTACAAAAAAACAGGGCCTATGAACTTCAGCAGCAGAGTAAAGGTTTGTTTATCATATTTTAACTGTAGATTATTAAGATATCTTAACCTTTTGTTTCCAGCCTTTGTTATGGCTAAATGTAAACTTGAGCCTGATGTGTGCCTGCATTTCTATTCCATTACAATTAGCCTATAAACATTTTAGTGTATACTAGCTGGACTTTCTGGGCAATATGGTTGGTTAAAAGCTCAGTTATTTGGGAGTAGCTCCACCTCTAGCAACTTTCTTGACTATTAATTACCCTTTTTTTCCCTTGCCCTTCATTTTGAATTTACTTCCAGTTTCTCTTCAGTGCCAGTTTAGACTTGATGATTCTCATCTCATGCTTTTGCTGCAAGGAGCTGCTGTATGATGGTTCCAGCCAGTTTCCCTCAGATCAGATAGCGTATTGTCTCCCTCAAAAGTTTGAGGCTTACTGTATTCCATGTGTGTGGTGGGTTAACTTTAGCTGGATGCCAGGTGCTCACTAAGGTGCTCTATCACTCCCCTTCCTCAGCTGGACAGGGAGAGAAAAATACAATGAAAAGATTGTGTATCAAGATAAGGACAAGGAGAGATCACTCACCAATTACCATCATGGGCAAAACAGACTTGCCTTGGGGAAAATTAATTTAATTTATTGCTAATCAAAATCAGAGTGGGATAAAGAGAAATTAAAACAAATCTTAAAACACCTTCCCTTGACCTCTTCCTTTTTCCCAGGCTCAGCTTCACTCCCAATTTCTCTACTTCCTCCCCCCGAACAGTGCAGGGGAACGGGGAATGTGGGTTACAGTCAGTTCATTACATCTTGTCTCTGCTGCTCTTTCCTCCTCAGGGGGAGGACTCCTCACACTCTTCTGTTCCAGCATGGGGTCTCTCCCATGGGAAATATTCTTCCATGAACTTCTCCAATGCAAGTCCTTTCTACAGCCTGCAGTTCTTCACAAACTGTGCCAGTGTGGGTCCTTTCCATGGGCTGCAGTCCTTCAGGAACAGACTGCTCTAGCACAGGTCCCTGTGGGGGTCACAAGTCTTGCCAGGAGCTTGCTCCAGCACAGGCTCTCCATGGGGTCACAGCCTCTTTCAGGGCACATCTACCTGCTCTGGCATAGGGGTCCTCTGCAGGCAACAGGTGCCTATGTGCTCCACTGTTAACCTCCATGGGCTGCAGGGGGATAGCCTGCCTCACCATGGTCTGCTCTGGTGCTTGGAGCACCTCCTCCCCCTCCTTTTTCACCGGCCTTGGTGTCTGCAGAGTTGTTTATTTCACATATTTTCACTCATCTCTCTTCTGGCTGCTGTTGCACAGCAGTTATTTCACCCTTCTTAAATATATTATCACAGAGGTGTTACCACCATTGTTGATTGTCTCAGCCTTGGCCAGGATCCATCTTGGAGCCAGCTGGTACTGTGTCATGATTTAACCCAAGCTAGCAATATGGCCATGATAGCTGCTCACTCACTTTCCCCCCCCCCGCCAAATAGGGCAGAGAATTGAAAGAGAAGGGACAAACTTGTGGACTGAGATAAACACAGTTTAATAAAATAACAAAATAACTCTAATATACTACTACTACTAATAATATATATAATGGAAATAGAATATAAAATAAAATATATTCAATGCAATTATTCACGAGCTCTATCTGTGCCAAGCAGCCAGTCCCAAGAATCACAGAATCGACTGGGTTGGAAAAGACCTCAGAGATCATAGAGTCCAACCCTTGGTCCAACTCTAGTCCATTTATTAGATCATGGCACTAAGTGCCATGTTCAACCTCACTTTAAAAACCTCCAGGGATGGCGAGTCCACCACCTCCCTGGGCAGGCTGTTCCAATGCCTGACCACTCTCTCTGTAAAGAATTTCTTTCTAATATCCAGCCTAAATTTCCCCTGGCAGAGTTTAAGCCCATGCCCCCTTGTCCTATTGCTGACTGCCTGGGAGAAGAGACCAATCCCCACCTGGCTATAACTTCCCTTCAGGTAGTTATAGAGAGTGATGAGGTCACCTCTAAGCCTACTCTTCTCCAGACTAAACAACCCCAGCTCCCTCAGCCTCTCCCCATAGGTCTTATGTTCGAGTCCCTTCACCAGTCTTGTTGCTCTTCTCTGGACCCGCTCCAGCACTTCAATGTCTTTCCTGAACTGAGGGGCCCAGAACTGAACACAATACTCCAGGTGTGGCCTCACCAATGCAGAGTACAGGGGAAGGATCACTTCCCTTGTCCTGCTGACCACGCTATTTTTGATACAGGACAGGATTCCATTGGCCTTCTTGGCCACCTGGGCACACTGATGGCTCATGTTGAGCTTCCTGTCAATTAGTACCCCCAGGTCCCTTTCTGCCTGACTGCTCTCCAGCCACTCTGCACTCAGCCTGGAGCGCTGCAGGGGGTTGTTGTGACCAAAGTGCAGCACCCGGCACTTAGCCTTATTGAACTTCATCCCATTGGAATCAGCCCATTTTTCCAGTCTATCCAGATCCCTCTGCAGAGCCCTCCTGCCTTCCAGCAGGTTGACACACCCTCCCAACTTGGTGTCATCAGCAAATTTGCTGATGATGGTCTCAATCCCCTCATCTAAATCGTCAATAAAGATGTTAAACAGGACTGGACCCAACACTGACCCCTGGGGAACACCACTAGTGACTGGCCGCCAGCTGGATGCAGCCCCATTCACCAGCACTCTCTGGGCCCGTCCCTCTAGCCAGTTCTTAACCCAGCGTAGAGTGCACTTGTCCAAGCCACGGGCTACCAGCTTTTGCAGGAGTATATTATGGGAGACAGTGTCAACGGCCTTGCTGAAGTCCAGATAGACCACATCCACGGCTTTCCCCTCATCCACCAGGTGAGTCACCTGATCATAAAAGGAGATCAGGTTGGTCAGACAGGACCTGCCCCTCCTAAACCCATGCTGGCTGGGTCTGATCCCTTGTCCATCCTGAAGGTGCTGTGTGATTCCATTCAGGATGATCTGCTCCATAACCCTGCCAGGCACCGAGGTCAGGCTGACAGGCCTGTAGTTACCAGGGTCAGCTTTGCAGTCCTTTTTGTGGACTGGGGTAACATTGGCCAATTTCCAATCATATGGGACCTCCCCAGTGAGCCAGGACTGTTGGAAGATGATGGAGAGCGGCTTGGCAAGTTCTTCTGCTAGCTCCCTCATCACCCTAGGATGGATCCCGTCTGGTCCCATAGACTTGTGAGGATCCAGATGGCTCAGTAAATCACCAACTATTTCCTCCTGAGATATAAGGGGCCTATTTGGTTTCCTATCTCTGTCAACCACCTCCAGAGGCCAGCTGTCCTGAGAGCCACCTGTCTTTCTGGTGAAAATTGAGGCAAAGTAGGTATTAAGTACTTCAGCTTTCTCCTCCTCTTTGTTAACTATATTTCCCTCAAAGTCCAACAGAGAATGGAGGTTTTCCTTGCCCCTTCTTTTGTTATTAACGTATTTAAAGAAGGACTTTTTATTATCCCTGACAGAATTGGCCAAATTAACCTCAAATTGCACTTTTGTTTCCCTGACTTTTTCTGCATGATCTAGCTATTTCCATAAATTCTTCATAAGTAGCCAGCCCTTTTTTCCACAGTCGGTAAAGTCTCTTTTTATTTCTGATTTCCTTCAGAATCTCCCTGTTTAGCCAAGCCGGTTGTCTTCCCCGCCGGCTAGCCTTTCGGCACACTGGTATAGCCTGTACCTGTGCACTCAAAACCTCCTGCTTGAAGCATGTCCAACCCTCCTGGGCCCCCTTGTTTTTAAGCATTGTTTCCCAGGGTATGCTCTGAACTAGGCTTCTGAATAGGCAAAAGTCTGCCCTCCGGAAGTCCAGCGTAGAGGTTTTGTTAATGGTTCTCCCTGCATCTCTGAGTATTGAAAATTCTATTATTTCATGATCGCTATGACCCAGGCGGCCTCCAACCACTACATCTCCCACCAGCCCTTCTCTGTTTGTAAACAGCAGGTCTAGCGGGGTCTTGCCCCTGGTAGGCTCATTTACCAGTTGATGAAGGAAATTGTCCTCTATACACTCTAGGAACTTCCTAGACTGCCTCTTCTGTGCAGTATTGAGCTCCCAGCAGATATCCAGCAGGTTAAAGTCACCCACAAGAACAAGGGCCGTCGATTTTGAGACATCTGCCAGCTGCTTGTAGAATAGTTCATCTCCTTCATCGTCCTGGCTGGGCGGTCTATAACAGACACCCACAAGGATGTCAGCCTTGTTGAACTTCCCTCTGATTCTGGTCCACAGGCACTCAACCTTGTCACTGCTGACCTCAAGTTTAACAGAGTCGAGTGACTCTCTAACATATAAAGCCACCCCTCCACCTCTCCTACCCTGCCTATCTTTTCTGAAGAGCTTGTAGCCACACATAGCAGCACTCCAGTCATATGAGTCATCCCACCATGTTTCTGTGATGGCAACTATGTCATAGCTTTCCTGCTGCACAATGGCTTCCAGCTCCTCTTGTTTGTTGCCCATACTGTGTGCATTAGTGTAGATGCACTTCAAGTGGGCTGCTGATTTCACTCTTAATTCAGGCTTTCCATCCTTAGGCTGATCTTTGGAGAGCCCAGTTTCAATCCCTTCCACCTTCAAACCTAGTTTAAAGCCCTCCTGATCAGCCCTGCCAACTTATGGGCTATAGTCCTCTTGCTCTCCCTAGAAGGATGAAGCCCATCTGATCTGAGAAGACTAGGTACCATGGAGTTTGCCCCATGGTCAAAAAACCCAAAATTTTGATGGCGACACCAATCCTTAAGCCACCTGTTGATGAGACGGGCTTTTCTACTCCTCTCTTTATTTAGCTCCTCATCCATCCCAGATAGCACAGGAACTGAGGCAAATATCACTTGTGCTCCCATCCCATGAACTGACCGACCCAGTGCTTTTAAGTCTTTTTTAATTATCTTAGTACTTCTTCTGTTGATGTCCTCGCTGCCAGCTTGGACTACTAACAGGGGATAGTAGTCTGAGGGCTGAATTAGCTTCGGAAGTCTTCTATTAATGTCCCTCACCTTGGCCCCAGGAAGGCAGCAAGCAGACCTCCCTGTGGGATGGGTCTGGGTGACATATAGGGCCCTCTGTTCCCCTCAGAAGGGAGTCGCCGACTACTACCACTCTTCTTTTTGTTTTTTCTTCTTACAGCTGCAGTTGTAATCCTTTTTGTAGATGAGGTCTATCCAGGGGGCTCTCCAGGTGGATCTTCTTGGTTGTCCTCTGCTTGATTTTCAGGGTCCAGGGCCTCATATCTATTTGTTAAGGGCACCAAGGGTGGTGATGGGGTTCGAGAGAGGGTTCTTTTACCTCTCCGATCAGGGACCTGTTTCCATTCCCCCCCATCAATTAGATCTGCTCTATCTGCCTTATGGCAGGAAGGACAAGGCTTTGCCATCTCCTGTTGCACACCCTTAGGAGTCAAAAGAGCCTGACCCCACCAGTCAATTTCTTCTTCACTCTCCCTAATGCTCCTTAGTCTCTTCACCTCTTCCTTAAGCTCTGCCACTAGGCACAGTAAGTCATTGACCTGGTCACATCGTACACAGGTGCCTCCCATACCATTCTCTGGTACTAATGCCAGGCACAGACACTCTGAGCAGCCAGAAGCCTGGGTGGCTGCATCCTTCTTGGCAGGTAGTGTCTGTGTAGACACACTCTTTGTATTAATGGCAGCAACAGCTTTCCTTTTTCTAGAAACCATTACTACCCTTAGTTAAATTGGGGACAAGATAACAAAATGAAACCCCAGACAAACTCACCTACAAGAGCTAGTTGTGTTCAATCTACTTGCCCTGCCACACCCAGTCTATGTCACCAGCAACAAGTGAGAGGTCTAGCAGCAAGGAGTGACAGAACCTCTGAACCCTACTGCACGAGCAGCCCCAGTCGCTGTTGCAGCACAGTGTGTGTGAGTGGTGCTCACCTGCCTCACAAGCATGTTCACCTCCCAGCGCTTGGTGGGCAGCGAGGGGTCGCCCTGAACAATTCCCAGACACAGGTTATATCTGCACAGATCATACATATTCATTACATTTCCAAGAAATGCTTTGCATATGCATTACATTCCTTTGTTATTCAGCTTGTAACCTGCTTGCGCTGGTGTCGCCACATTATCTTCTGAGAGAAAGGGCATTGTCTCTTACCCTTCTGCTTATCTTAACAAATACCGTTCTTGTGACTTAATGCCTAATAAGTGCTTAAAACCTAACATCTGTGAACCTTATTAATTTAATAAGTGCCTAAAGTCTATGACCCTTATTCATGTTAACTTATTTTATTACTAATTGCTGAATTTAGGTATCATTAATCCCTCCTCTTTTCTTGAGAGTTTGTAGTCATTAGGCTTCAACCTTCATTAAAATCCAAGATTATAATAAGCAACATTCAGCTAAAGGACACTTTATCAAACAGTCTTGAGATATGTGATAAAGCAAGACTCAACTAATTGTGCGGGCTTCAAAATGTCTAAGCTGCAAGGTCAATAGTGTCTATAGTTCATGATTAAGTGTTTTGCAAGCCATTCTTATCTTTGTGTGA